>NC_091702.1:5555798-5864453 GCF_041296265.1 Equus caballus
AAGATTAAAATAATGCCAATGTCCAGCACAGGCAAGGACACTAAAAACAGACACATTCATATGTTACTGGCAAAGTTTAAATAGGTGGACAGTTACTGGAGTTGTCGTTCACAGTATCTATCAAGATGTTACATGTGCAAAGCCTCCGCTACAGCGTTTCCGCTTCTAGGAATCTGTCCTCCAGAATTCTCACCAAGTGCACAAATAAATATACAGGGAAGAAACGCAGCATTTCAGCCTGTGGTCTTAGAAATGACATTCTGAAGAACAATAACACAAACTTGATGAATTCACTATCACTTCTGACCTACTAAGAGTCAAAGACAAAAGAATTCAAAACCATGGATATTGGGCCGACAGCTTTTTTTGGTCACCTATGATGGAATTATTTCTTTTAATGAAATACAAAAAACAAAAATTAAACTAACAAGCATTTGGCTTTTGTAAGACTACTTTATTTCAAATTCTATGTCAGCATTAAGATCACTCTGTTAAATAAGACAAATGAAAAGACAAGCACCTTATGCGTGAATATTAATACTGATACTCTGAAAATGTTTTGCAGAAACTGAAATCAAGTTATCGTTCTCTGCACTGTCATAAGCACTCCATCGGAGGAGCTGACTGTGCCTCCGGACATGCACGCAGAGTCCTGGCTGAAGCCCCAAGCCCCCAGGTGCTCATGGAGACATTACCATAGCAATCCAAGGGTTCCACAGCGTCAAGGCCAGCATCATGTGGGAAGCAAGAGTGGCTGCCACTGCACACAGGACCCAAACAATGTTCCTTCCTGTTTTATCCACCAGGAGCCCAAATACTGGGGACATGGGAGCTGATATGACATAGACAACACTGTCCAGAGAACACACAAGATATTTAATAAAACATGTCACAGCTAAAAAAAAAAAATGCACAAAGTCCCTAAAACCATCAGGCAAAGCAAACCCTAGCTCATTAATTTAACATTAGCCTAAAACGGTCATCAGTAAACAGAAATATGAAGAGCGGTGCAAGACTTCTTCAGTTTTCCATTAATGCACAGATGGCCACTCAGGATTCAAGTCCCACCAGAGTCTTGGCCTCACAGTGGATGTTACATCACATAAGTCTTTTTTGTCTCAAACTGGCTATAATTAAAGATCCAGGCTATGGACACAATAAGCACTTAGAGAATTAATGAAATACCTGTTAATCGCACTTGCTGCCTCAGATGAAAATCCAAACTTCTCTATAAAGAAAACTCTAAAATAAAGAGAGAGAGAAATAAACACTTTAGAGAGAACTGCTGTTTTTAAAAAATAAAGGCAAAATAAAGCTGAATAAAAATAACTAGGCCTTCTTGATACTGTTTTCCTACCTTATTTGATATTCACCTTCAAGAAATCAGCTAAAGGTTTAGTGTTTACATAAAAACTTCAACTAAATAAAATATACTGATGCCTAGTTTTTCTCCCTTTTACATATATAGCAAACAGTACAAATTTTTCAGAAAACCAAATATATTACTACCAGAAATTGCGACTGCTTCTTTCCCTTAAAAGCAGCACTGAATAGGTTCCTCGCTAAATAACAGATAGGGGGCTTGTTTCAAATTATTTAAAACAACAGCCTGAATTTAAAGCTTATAATTACAAGACGCATCCTCACAAACACACTCACACACTGCTCTGCTTAAGCAGATGCCAATGAAAAAGCAGAGAGAGGGAGAAGATAAAGCAAAGAAGAATTTGCGTTGAACCCTGAATTTGAGTCTGGAGGAACCACAGTCCTAGCAAATGCAAGTGTGCCCAGTCGCCGTGAGACAACACGACATCTCCATTCTCAATCAGAGGACTCCTAACCAGGGAATAAAGGGGAAGTGAAGAAGAATACACATCCAAAATCAAGTATTAAAATAAATCTACATTATAAATCAAAACTGTTATTAGGGATCTCTTCAAAAGAATAATAAAAGTATTAAACCAATACTAGGGGACAGCCCAGTGGCATAGTGGTTAAGTTCGCACGTTCTGCTTCGGCAGCCCGGGGTTCTCCGGTTTGGATCCCAGGTGCAGACATGGCACCACTTGGCATGGCACACTGTGGTAGGCGTCCCACATATAAAGAGAGGAAGATGGGCACGGATGTTAGCTCAGGGCCAGGGTTCCTTATCAAAAAAGAGGAGGACTGGCAGTAGTTAGCTCAGGGCTGCTCTTCCAAAAAAAAAACCAATAGTAAACCTTAAGCTAAGAAAATCAGCTGTGTCCCAGATGTAAAACAATTCCTGTGTAAATATAAATTATAACCAGAGAAGAAAGATTTACAGCTAAAAACAATTACATTTCTGTGATTGAGCTGTGATTATAATTTAACCAACAAAGATGGAATGCTAGAGAATACTCACTTCCCAAGCCCAATGAAAGGGAACACGGCAACGTAATAGGAGACGCAGATGATAAATATGAGCCACAGGGGTAAGGAGAAGTCCTTCACATCAGTTAACTTAATAACTTCACCTGGGAGAAGGAAGGGAGGCGGGTGTGGGCGTGACCGTCCACATCTATGTCAAGAAGATTTTTCTTTTATCATGTGATTAACATTTGCATTCAGTTTTAAAAAATACTATTCTCAGTAAATTATTGGAAATAGTTTGCGGGATAACTTAAAAAGACATTAGAAAAAGCAAAACCTAAGACTGATACCTACTTCCTGCTCCCTTTCAGGAACACTCATCATTTTGCAAATATACAAAGTACAATCAAGAATGTAAATTATGCCAAAAACACTTAAGGAGAAAGAAAATGTAACCAAAAACTTAGACAAGTGGAAACAGATTTGGAAATAAAAGACACAAGACATGTACTAAGCCTCACTACGTTTATAACACTGCACTAGGAACTTATCTCATTGTAAATTATCTCAAAAACAACATAATTCCCCAAAGCCCCACTTTTCTTGCATTTATACTTACCTGTTTTTCCTTGTTCTTTATGAAGGATTCTTTCTGCTCTCTGATCCAAGTAAGCAAGGACCAAGGCACAGATTAGGGAAAGGATACACGTTATACCCCCTATAACAAAAACAGAGAGATTTTTTAAAGAGAACTAGACTGAAGGTTCCTGAAAAGGTGCACACTGCGCTGACAGAGAAGACCTGCATTCGGATGCCCGTGAAAGCTCAGTGACAGACAGGACTGACAGGGAGGAGCTGCATACGGACAGCACTCAACTGGCCGCCAGCAGTCGCCTTACTGCAGCGTTACCTACCAGGCGGCTGGAGAGAGGGAAAGACCAGAACACACCAGTCTAGTCTGCAATGCAGAATATAGACTCAGGAAAGCTGATAACCAGCTAGCAAATCAGTCGTAATTTCTGAACTCAGTCTGCACACCAATTATTGATGGATGTCAGGAAACAAATTCCAAAGGCAAAGTCCGGTGCTGGGATACCTGAGCCTCCTTCTCATTCTTTCCCACAGTCTGCAACCCCTGCTCCCAGCCCCTGGCAGCCCAAGGGGCCCGCCTCCCTGCAGCACGGCTCGCTCAGGCTCTCTTTCCCTGAGCATTCAGCATGACTCACGAATGCTGATCTCATAGTAAAGTAAAGCAGGAGAAAAAGGGAATAAAGTTTACACTTACAAAGAATTTTAAAAAGAAGCTTAGTAAAATAAATGAATCCCTAATTGGCTGACATACTATGTGAGTCCACTTGAAAAAGTGCTGAAGTGAGAGTCAGTAGACACAGGTTCCGCTTCGGGCACTCACAAGCTGAGTGGTATGGAGAGAGACCCCTCTCTGGGCTGCAGCCTCCCCGTCTGTAAATAAGAGGCTTTGACTTGATGACAACATAGGGCTTTTCTGGCTCTAAAATTCTTTAAAACTCTCAAATTCTCCATGGTAGAGGGAACTAGAAGGAATCCAGAAGAGCCTTTCAGAGGAAGGAAGAGGTTTTAAATAAGGCAAAGAACATGACAGGAGCGTGCCAGTGTGACACTGCCTCTCCACTGCCCTCTTTGACCAGGCTGTCCCAAGGAATTCTAAGGAAGGCGAGAGGGCACCAGACATTCCCTGACACCCCACAGGCCTCTGCAAGCAACCACCTGTACACCACAGGGCTCGCCAGACAGCCTGCTGCTCAGAGAAAAGGCACAGGTGGTGAACCCAGAGGGCCTCACACCCAGCAACTGGCACAGCAGAGCCTCCGCTGAGAGAACCTGGGGCCAGAAGGGACCTAGAGAGATTTGGTCAAACACCTGTATTTTACAGAAAAGAAAAATGAGGCACGGAAGTTAAACTTCCTTGTCCAAATGACGGAACCAGTTAGAGCCAGGACCAGAGCCCAGGCTCCAGCAGGTTTCTTGCCTTATCACATCACCCTTGATCCCGTAACATCTAAGCTCTACAGGCGTCCTAACTGAATGTCATCAGAAGGAAGCAATCTTCCTTCTGCCACAGACCACCAAGGAACACCTCACGGGCCTAAGTTCCCGGACTGTCGTCAGAGTTTTCACACACCTCTCCCCTCTGCTCACCATGACAACACTGAGGTAGATGAGGTGGGAAAAGATCCTCCAATGTAAGAAGTGGAAATAAAAGTACAAATGGGGTTGGACCAGCCTAGTGGCATAGTGGTTAAGTTTGCATGCTTCGCTACAGCAGCCCAGGTTCACGAGTTCAGATTCTGGGCATGGATTTACACACCGCTCATTAAGCCATGCTGTGGCACTGTCCCACAGACAAAATAGAGGAAGACTGGCACAGATGTTAGCTCAGGGACAATCTTCTTCCAGCAAAAAGAGGAAGATGGGCAACAGGTTAGCTCAGTGCCAATCTTCCTCACCAAAAACAAAGGGGGGGGGGTGGTGAATGATTCACTATTTCTAATTAGGTCAAAGAACTAGTGAACTGTGCAGGCCAAACTCTAACTGAAGTGGTCTAACCCCAATTCCAGCGTTCCTTCCACTGCCACAATACTTCCCATGACATGCATTCAGAAGAGAAAACGTGAGACATCAAGATTCACTAACCGATTATAAGTGTGACCCCAAGGGTTGTGGGACCAGCAGAACCCAGCAAAGCTTCAACTTGAGAGTACAGCCATCCCATAAGGTTCATGTTCACGGTACTGCCCTGAAAAAGAAGGGAAAATCAACAAAATTTTCATTTATATCTCTGCCTCGTTTGAAAAAAGGATATGAGATGGCTTGAAGAAATAGGTACAAGTAGGATCCAGATTAAACAAGAGATAAATTTTCTTAAAAACACAAGGGAAAAAACAAAAGCCGCAGATAAGATTACTACACAAAAAAATACCAATTTATAGAAAATGCTAGAATTCAAAATAGCACAGTACACTAATAACTTCCCAGTAACCAAAGCAAAAATGAAATATGCTGAGTTACAAAACTCACAGGGTACTACGACAAAAATAAACCTTAGCTCAGAAAATGCACAGCTTTTCCTAGTATTGACAACTGAAAAAAAAAGTCATACTCTGAATGTCTGTAAGACAGTAAAAGGTATAGCGGATAATATCTTCACTCATTTAGCACTTACTGAGGCCTGATTCCATGCCAGTCACTGTTCTAGGTATTGGGGATGTGATAAAGAATAAAACAGAAGAACTTCCAGCTCTCATAGAGCTTATATTTTCGGGAGATGGAAGAGGTAAAATATGTAGTATATTAATCACAGTAAGTGCTTTAAAAAGTAAGGAAAAAATAAAACAGGGAAGGAGAATATAAATGGGTGGAGGCATCAATGAGAACATGACTTTCGAGTAAAACCTGAAGGAAGTTAGCTGTGAGACCTGGGGGAAAAGCATCCTGGCAAAAGAAACCGCCAGTGCACAGGCCCCAAGAGGAACGGCAAGGAGGGCAGAGGCTGGAAGAGCACAAATGAAGAGGGGAGGGGTTGAGATGAGGTCCCAGGGAGGAAATAGTGGGGAGGTGAGCTATAGGTAATAACAAGGACTTTGGTTTTTATTCTGTGTGAGATGGGAAGACACTGAGGTTTTGAGCCGAGGAGCAGCATGATCCCGTATGTTTTAACAGACTCGCTCTGGCTGCTATATTCAAAACGGGCTACAAGTGGGGAGGAAGGCAGAAGCAACGCTATGGGTTAGGCTCTACTGCAAGAATCCGCAACAGAGACGAGGGCTCTCAGACTAGCGTGGTTAGCAGTGGGCATGGTGGGAAGTGGTCGGAATATGGATATATTCTGATGGTAAAGCTAACAGTTAGATTTGCCAAGAGAAAATACGTGGAGTATGGGAGGAAAAAAGAAGAGGAACATTTCAGGATGACACCAAAGTTTTCGTCTGAGTAACTGGAAGAAAAGGGTTGCCTATAACTGAGCATGAGCAAACCAGCGCCTGTGCTGGGTGGCGGATGGCAGGTAGATATCGAGAGCTAGGTGCTGTCATGTCAGGTGTGATCCACCTACTAGGCATCCAAGGAGAGACGTCAAGTAGGAAGCTGCATGTATGGGTGTGGGATTCAGGGGAAGATCTGGACAAGTGACACACATTCAGGAGCAAAAACATGCTATTTAAAACCTCAAAGGTAGATAAGATCACCACGAAAGTGAGTGTGGAAGAGAAGACATCCAAGAACCAAGCTTTGGGGCACTCCCACATCTAAAGGGTGAGAAGACTGAGATGGAACCAGCAAAAGAGGGAGAGGAGGAGCAGACAGAAAGGCAAGAGGAGAACCCTGGGACTGCAGTGTCCTGGACCCAAGAGGAGAAAGCCAGGAGGGGGAATGTCAACCGTGCCCAATGCTGCTGACGGGCCAGACTCTCAAGACTGAGGATGGAACAATCCTCAACAGTCTTCTCACAGCAAACACAGCAGCTAATTTCACACGCCTATTTCCTACAACACACTTAGCCAGAGGCACTACTCAGATGAGCAAGAAGGTAAACAGAGTCCTCCAGGAAACCTTCCCCAATGTCATCAAAAACACAAGCTCCTCAAAGGCAGGGATGTCACCTTAAATAATCCTTTAATTCTAAAATGCCTAACATGACCTGGCTTAGCAAGTATGCAGTAAATATTTGTCAAAATAATTAATTTAAAGTAACAAATTACAAAGGAAAATCAAAGGGTGCTGAACTTTCAAGCCCCAACTAAGACTTGAATAATAAGAAAAATGAGAAGTACACGACCTGAAGGTGTTATGAACACAGTTCACGCATCTAAACTCCAACAAACTGACAGCTCAGGCAAAGAGAACAGTCACAGAGAAGGAACGCCAGAGCCTCTGTGACCGTCCTGAGGATGCGCAGGGACAGGAGAAGTGCAGAAACATGACTGCGTCTACCCCGCAGCTCTGTGATGGGATCCTCTGGTCCCCGCATCTCACAAGGACCCTAAACACACAAGGCAGAGTAAGCAGAGCCACCCTGGCTGCCCGGGCTCGGCTCACCCCACCGCCTCCTCAGGTCTCCCCACCACTCCAACAGCCCCACCCGCCTCCTAGAAGCTCGAGATTCCTTTCTAAAAACTGAGGGCGCCTCAGGACACAGCTGAATGGACAACAACTGATTTGTGGTCACACAGAAAAGAACCTGAAGATCTCTAGTAGCCACGATGATGTCACTGAGAATGAGTCTTGCTCAACTGATCCTAGCTCCTTCTCTAAGGAGTTACTAGACAACAAGATCAACAAATTGCCAGGCATATCTTGACTTGCACAAGATGCATTAATGAAGTACTCAGAATATTATTTAGATAATATGGGAATAACATTTAGAAATTGTGGATAAAACTTAGAAAATATGGGAAACCACACTAGTTATCAAAGAATTACAAGTTAAAATAATATTTAGGTGTTTCCTATCAAATTGATAAAATGACTTTTTTTAAAGTAATAATAGCCTGCACTGTCAAAGCTATAATAAAAAGGATTCTCTCATATCCCATGGATGGGGATTTGAATGTCTCTGAGAGGATAATGTGGAAATATGTGTCAACAGTCCTAAGAAACCCTCATAAACCCTCTGACTCAAAAATAATTCCATGCCTAGCAAGCTAGCCCTCAGGAAACAAGCAGAGACGCAGACAAGTTTTATAGAGTGTTACACAACAGTGCCATTTATAACAGCGAAAAATTAAAAAGAACCCACAGGTACAAAAATATAGGAATGTAATCTATTCAACATACATAGGTGTTAAATATTTCGAACAATAAAATATTACGTTAAAAACTTCTTGTACTGGATTTCTTCTTCCCTAAAATATGTTAAAAGCATCTTCATGCCATTTCTTAGTCTTGGAAAGCTTGATTTTTAATGGTAAGGATTTTTTTAAAAACCTCTATTCATAGGAGTTTATGAGGAGAAAACCTAAAGGGGTTTGGGACGGTCAGAACACCCTACAGGTTGCATTAATAAAAGCATAATGTTGTTCTCCTGGGTGCGGTCTTTCAGACAAAACCTAAAACACCATGATCCTTTCCACGGTGCAAATGCCAGGAGCAGTGGCCACCCGTGCTCAGTCCAGAGAGGTGTGAGCACCACGGTCAGGCACCCGAAACCAACATCATGCGGCTTAGACAAACACAGAAAATGAGCATGTATGACCAAGAATTTAAGAGCTGCCTTAGTAAGCAAAGCGCTGGCGCACAGCAGAGGAAATGAACATTAACCAGAGGACAAAGTCAGAGCCATCCGTCACGCTACTCGCGCAGGCGCCCTTCACCGCTGTGTGAGGCTGAGCTCTACGAAGTTAGCCGGAGAAGATGGGCCGCCCATCACAGCGAGCTTCCAATCACTGCGAACGGCACGCAGAGCCTGGGGGAGCGTACGTGAAGACTTTCACAGCAGCAATGCCGAAATGGGGGAAGAAATCAGACGACAAAACCTGTAAGATCCCTCCCACTGCGCCGGTTCTCTGAACTAATGAATGCGCAATTAGCCATTTTAGTCTGTACCCCAAGTTAAATACAGTTAGAAACGCCTTAATTACAGTAAGGTAAATGCTATACTATGGTCTAGAGAAAAATATTAAAAATCAGTACCTAATGTATCATATGCAAACACACTTCATCCTGAAATTTTTAAGAGATAATCACAACATTCAATCTTTTGCTTGCTGTTGGGCTTCATTAGGTTTATCATACTTACAATTCTAGCCATGCTAAGCTGGAGTCCAAATACCAAGTTTAATTCTTTGCCTTTAAACCAACTCACAGCATATGTATTCTGGGCAACTGCTAAGGACTCCCCACCAATCCTAAAAATGAAGAAAGGAAGAAAAGTCACAGCTTTTCACGGTCAGCAATGCAGCAGGTTTAAAATTTTGACACCCCTCTAATCAAAGGTCTATGCCCCTCCCCTGCATCCAGCTGGGCTTGTGATGGCTTCAACGAACAGAACATGGCGGGGCAGCACTGTGTGACACCAAGGCCGGGTCATAAAAGGTGACATCTGCCTTTTCACTCCAACATTCACACTTGGAGCCCTGAGCCACCTCGTAAGAAGTCCACCCTGAGCCTGCCACGCTAAGAGAAAGCCGAGCCACAGAAAGAGTCCACGTTTAGGTGCTGCAGCCCGCAGTGCTGGTCTTCATGTCATCCCAGCCCAGGCACCAAACATGACAGTCAACGAGCTTTCAGATGATTCCAGCCCCTAGCCTTCCACAAATCTCTCCAGCTGGGGCTCCAGACATCAGCTGCACAGATAAGCAGCCCCTGCTGTACCCTGAACCCAGGAATCCAAATTCCTGACCCACAAAGCCCGCACACACAAGGTAACGGTGGTTCTAAACTGCTAAGTGTTGGGGAATTTGACATGCCGCAGTGATACCCACGACAGGCAATAAAAGGAGTCTGAGTTCCACATCACCATCTATGCCATATAAAAAGTTCACGTGGGGAGAGTGGTCCATACTTTATGGAAGCACAGATATTCCGTCTTTTCAGGCCGATACCCTCCATGTTCAACATTCTCCTACCGCCCGGGTTTTAACTTTCCTTCTGTAAGTTCTACACATTGATCATCCCCTGCTCCAGGCCTTGAGCTAGGCGTTTCCTCTCCTCCGTATCCTAACACTGAGCCCTCCTCACCTCTCTGTCCTGGTCCAAAGACATCTCCTGTCTCCTCTACTAACCCAAATCTTACACTGACGTCAGGCCCACTTGGTCCATGAGGCCACTTCCAACGACACTTCCATCTCTGAATCCCTTTCATATTTTTATGTACATTTTATTTTTTCTCTCTCACTTAGAGCACTTTTTGGGGTATCTCACATATGGCTACATGTCTCTGGTACCTGTGCAAAGCTTGAATAAGTTACGTCATCTGTGTCCCTCAGGGCAGGAAGCCCAAGGCTGGACTCAGAATGGGCTCACTGAACAACACGAAATTCATGAGAGGCAATCGGTCTACTGGTTGCTCATTCAAGATGCTTGACAGCGTCCAAAAGGACCTGTGCCTCACCCACTAAGACAGAGCAAAATCTTCCTGAGTCACCAGCCTAGAAATCGATGGTCTGTAGTTTTCTAAACGAGGTTTAAACCAGAGTCTTCAACACAACAGCAAACACGCAGGAGACTGTCATTCCTGGGGAAGCATTTAATATTCAAGTCCCACACACAGTCAACCATGCCCACTCAACATCGCTGCTTACTTTAAAGGAAAATTAAGACAACTAATGAACAGCCTTATTTATATGTAGCTAGATTTCAAGGATATGAAGTAATTCTCCAAAAGAGACAAGTTTTTGTAAATGTTTAATAAACTGATAGATGAACACTAAAACAATAATATATTAGAATAAATTAAATTATGCATAACGTACCCAAACACAAATCTTCCAAATTCCATCAGCCAAAAGGCATTAAAGATTCCACCCAGGGCAAACACCACCTAGAATGCAGAATCAGTGCAAAAATAAACTCAAGGTATGCAAGAGAAATAGCAACTTACAATGCGTCACAACTTCCACAACAGTGGTAATGTTCCTTCTCAGTGAATGTCACTGCTCGTCTGTCTCGAGGCTTAACACGGCCTTGTGGTATGCTGCACGGGCACGCACGGACCGTGCTTAACACGGCCTTGTGGTATGCTGTACGGGCGCGCACAGACCCTGCTTACTTAAGTAGGCATTCATTAAACATATCTTTGCTGGCGGAGTTAGACAAGAACTCAAAAATCACTGCCACATAATGTCAACGAATGACAGTGAATGTTTAGGCCTTTCTTACCTGCCCAATGCAAACAAAGCAGCTAAAAATAATGGTGCCCCATCTGAGAGAGAGAGAGAGAGTAAATTAAAAGGATGTTACCAAGTCCTTCAGTAAAAATTCACTTTGCTTTTCTTTGACCCCTCCGCATTCCCTCCAAGGAAAGAAAATGAGGTGCTGGTCTGCCCCTAAAGTGAGCAGCTTTCCTAGGCTGAATGCTAATCTATACAAGTCTTGACTTCTAAGGGGATTCTAGAGCCTTCAGTAATGGCATATGCTGATTTAAGCTACTATCACCTCTTAAAAAAACCTACTAAATAATTTTTAAGAAATTTCCAGGGTTCCCATTTAAAAAGAGACATTATAAAATTTCTATTAAGTTTAGGATTGATTCTAAGGAATTCTAAATTAAGTGGTTACAATTCTTTTTTTTTTTTTTTTTTTTAAAGATTTTATTTTTTCCTTTTTCTCCCCAAAGCCCCCCGGTACATAGTTGTATATTCTTTGTTGTGGGTCCTTCTAGTTGTGGCATGTGGGACGCTGCCTCAGCGTGGTTTGATGAGCAGTGTCATGTCCGCGCCCAGGATTCGAACCAACGAAACACTGGGCCGCCTGTAGCGGAGCGCGCGAACTTAACCGCTGGGCCACGGAGCCAGCCCCAAGTGGTTACAATTCTTGATAACTAAAAACTATTTTTAAAAGGACAAATACCAACCACGTTAACACAACCAGAAATCTGCCTCTAATGTTGCACACTTTGAGTATCTGATTAATGTTTCCCCAGAGTGACAGCATCCGGCATTAGAAGAGTCCTTAGAGATGTGGGGAGTAAACCGTCTTCAGAAACTCAAACCCCTCTCAAGATCCTGGTGAAATGGCCATACCACATTTCACTGAATGCTCTCCAGCACTAGAAACTCACCGTGGTCCCAAGGCAATTCACGGCCCCTGCTCTCAACCCGACCAAGCAAAGTCTTCATCGTACTAAGTGGAATCTGTCCCCGTGAAGTTTCAGGTTAATTCTATCCCTATACACCAAGTGAAATAAATTTAATTCCTCCTTTAACTCTTCAAAATGTTTAAAAGTTAGTCCCCAAATCTAAACACTTACAGTTTCTTCAATTCTTTTCCACCAGACATGACTGGAAAACTCGTCATTTTGCCCTCTGCCTTCTGAAAACATTCCCAGTCTACATTCCTCTTAACGACACACTAACACCACACACGATCACAAGGACGAAAAGTGGCAGAGCTCACAGTGCTACTCCTTCCTCAGCATCTAACAGAACCGGTCACAAAAAGTTCCATGTCCAAAGAAGGGCAGAAAGAGAAAATTTCTCTGGGGCTGGAAGAGGCCGATACTAGGCACGTGCAAACCCTGAACCTCCACCTCTCTCAGTCCTCACGACCACCTCGTCAGGGAGGAATTACCGTCCATATTCACCGATAAGGAAACTGAAGCTCAGGAAGCTACAACAGCTCCGAGGAGCTGGGAAGTTGAGCAAGTGGGAGCAATGGGATTCAGACCCTGGCATGCCTGCTTCCAAGTGAGGGCATAATTTACCTTTAGAGAACTGAGTTACCTTATTCCGGGAGCAGCATTTACTCATCCCAACCTTAACTGAAACACCAAGTTTCAAAAACCAATTCCAGAGACAAAAAAAATCATAAAAAAATAATAAAGCAGATTATCATAATCAATACAGCGTTTATTCAGTTCTTTTTAGAAATACCTTAATCTAGTTCTGCGTTTTCCTAATAATCAGATTTTACCCATAGGTGAGATTTTTTTCAAGCTTACCGTATTCCAAACACTCGGTCTATCAAAAAGCCACCAAAGAAACACAAAACTACATTGGGCCAAGAATACCAGGCATAGAGCAGCATGAATTTCGTGGTATTCACCTGCATATCCTATATGGAAAGAAAATAAAACTATTTTTTTCCAAACAGTTAAGTTTAGCAACTAACAATGACAACATTCTTCCTGTGTAGGGTAGGAGTTTCTTCATCATTTGTGCTCACTAAGTGCTCTGAGAATCTCCTGAGGGCCATGGCCCCACCTGGGAACCCTGGGAAGCCCCTGAGTCCACATGCCATTTCAGAGGCTTCGTGGAGTCCAGGATCGATCAGATCCCCCACTACAGGAGCACCTCCATCTGCATCTGCCTGTGTCTTCTCTATTCTTACTCCCCATAGACTACCTGTACTGGGGCTCCCCCCACATGGAAAAGGGGAATCCTAGCCTATTCCTACCCACTCCCAACTTCTTTTTTCCCTTTCATTCTAGAATGTGAAGGACCAATCCATGCATTTCTCCCTGCCCAAAAGCAAAAAACTTAGAAAGAAAAAAACTATCTAAATACAGGAGAAACTTTAAACATCAAACATAATTTTTTAAAACCAGACTAAAATACTGATATAAACAATACTCTGCAATCAGTACCCACATTTAATAAATGAAATAACAACAAAAACTTATTTAAGAGAGCAAAAGGCTATCTTACCAAATCATCTGTCATTCAGATAATTACACAATGCAAGAGTGAAATGCAGCAAAAATCTGCTAATATTTTTTGGCAATATTGTAGAAACAGCACTTTATTTATCTAAGGTGTGAAACAACATCAAGTCATCAGTGCCGTAAATGAATTCCTTGTGGCCAGTCATTCCAACTCAAGAACACTCCTTGCTGCACAGATCTGGTGGCCAGAGATGTCAACACAGATTCATCAGACTGTTTCAGACTAGGCAACGTGTGACGGGACGACGCCTCCACAGCTAAACCTGCTCCAGAGTCAACGAAAGGAACAAAGGTGAAAAAGCAACTTACCCGCTTAAACTGACTCTGAAGCGCAGCAGGATTATCATAGCAAAAATAGCTGCCTAGAAAAAGGAAGAGCAAATCGTTTACAGTAATAATACTACCCATACACAAGTCTCAAGTTGCAATTACTACTCAAATGGTGATTTTAAATGTTTACATTAGGCTCTCGGGGCCTGACACCAGGGAAACATTTTGGACCACTTCCTCGTCCGCTAATATTTTCCAGGTTGTAGCCAAACACAAGGAGAGAAAACATGCCCGATGGTTTACAAATCATTAGTGAGGAAATCCTGGGAACCTGGACGAAGCTAACCAACAACTAACTGTTCTTCCACCTGACTTGCATCATGCTGCATAACGTCTATTATTAGCATCCTCACGAAGCAGCTATACTTCCCCCTTATTTAAAGCTAGCAAAACACAAACGCTAAACATTTCACGGACACTCTCCTAGCAAAGGTACCTGAAGTCATCACTTATTTTGACAGCAGAAAAATGGAGTTTAACTACTGTGACTAAACCAATATTTGAAACAAGAGTTGTAACTCTACAAATAGAACACTCAAGACCAAATAATTTAGCGAAGACACCACCAAGAATGAAGAAATGAAGACAAAAAAGAGGTGTAAAGGATTAAATTGAAACATAATAATAATGTCTGCTGGGGAGTAAGAAAGAAGTGGAGAGAGGTATGACATTCACGCGCTCAGATTTATTTCTAAAGCAATATAACTGACAGATTTTTGCAGGCCACAAGATAATACCGCCTCCATTTCTCCATTAACTCTCTCTAGAGTACATATCAGAAGCTACTGGTTCAAAACAAGGAAAACTGTCACTAGAAAAGTATGAATCTGGTGTCTGAAACCCAGGCAGATAACTATAATTTACCAAAAATAATCTGCCTGCTGCCGTAGCGGCAATCTTAAGTGTTTTGTGTTGTTCTTGTTTTTCGTTCCTAAACCTAGAAATTTGTGATTCCTGTTTTAATCGTCATAAGAGATACCAATGTCATATTTTAAGGTTAATGGATGAGCATGATCTTTCCACAAAGGGGGCAGGGGGACAGAGAGAGCCGCCAAGAAACTAAAGCTCAAAGCATCCTTCATCCCTACTTATATATTCCATCACCAGCATAAAGTTATCACCATAGTATTTCTAAACCTACTGATTACACTGGTTCCAGTGAGCCCCCTGAAAAACTCGTTATTTTGACACCAAATACTGACATTAGCATGTCGCTGAAACACAGGCAGATGTTTTAAAAATTATCTCAGGAAACTGCCTTCATAGTCATCAGACTTCGTAACCGAAACCAAACACCGCCAAGCCTACCACAAGTCCAATCCAGAAAGATTGCTTCACAGTGGAGGAAAGGCAGAGGACACATCTACCCACTGAAGCCATCAGACAGACAGACTCCTACATTTCCCCAAGGAGGGTGACACACCTATGAAGGACTACCAAATTATTCATTCAAAAAAGAGGAGGAGACAGTTAAACTTTCCTGAATTCCTTCGGAACAAAGTGTCCTGAGAGAGGAACCTTGCCCATTCAGGGGCTCCTTCACGTCTACGGCCCCGGGCCCGAGTTGCTAGCCTCTAGGACTTCCTGGAGAGCAAAGGCGCGGGACAAACGCGCCCGGCTCGGTCCCCTGCCCCCACCTTCGGGACGCCGCTAGCTAGCACGTCCAAGGGTCGGGTGGGGTCGCGAAGGGAAAGGAAGGGAGCCCAGGAGCCGCAGCCAGAAGCTGCACGAAGGCCGCATAGCCGCGGGCGCTCGGCGCGGCCCTCGCGCTCCCGGGGAGCCGCGAAGGCTCGGCTCCCAGCCCCCGGCCCGGCCGCCGGCTCACCGAAGCCCAGGAAGCACATCAGCAGCAGCACCAGCAGCCGGTGCGCCAGGCGGCCGGGGTCGCAGAGGGCCGGCAGCGCGCTGGGCGCGCCGGGGCCGCCCGCCAGCAGCGCCCGCGCCTCCTCCTCCTCCTCCTCCATCGAGCCGGCCGGGCACCGACGAGCGACAGCGGCCGGCCCAGGGCGGAGTGCGGTCACATGGCGGCGCGGCGCACGTGACGCCACGGGGGTCACGCGGGGCTACGCTCACGTGGGTGGCCGTGGGCACGTGGTGGGCGGGGCCGGGCCGGCGCGCAGCTGGCCGGGGCGGGCTGCGGGGCGGGGTTCCGCCGGGAGCGGAGCGGGCTCGGGTCCCGCCCCCGCGCGGTGCGGGGCGTCAGGACGCGGGCACGCGCGCCGCCTGCTCCTGCGCAGCCCCTTGGGGTCCTGGGTCGCGCTGGGTTAAGCGCCGTACTTACGCGTGCCGGGTGCTCGGACCTCGGAGGGTTCACGGTTTAGATGGAGACGTCGACAGGAACTGATCCTTTAAAAACAGTTTGATGAATGGATGAATGTGGCAAGAACAGCGGCTGAAATAAGCGCCAAATTCTATAGAAATGGCTGGGAAAGGGGGAACAAGTGCTAAGTTTAGCCAGCCTTGGGGGAGGGGGTGGGGGTGCTGGAGCTCCCTGAATTTGATAGCTAAACCAGGTTAGTTAAAATGAGCCAGTCACGGTGCCTCGTTAAGAGGGAGGGCCCTTCAGAGGGGATGGTAGGAGGGATAATAGAGATGCAGGCCTGAAACAGAGCTGGATGTGCGCGTGTTTGTATTGATCTGGGAAGGAGAGAGCAGAAACTCCAAACAGAAAACTAAAGAGAGAGTTGAAACACTAAACCTGGTCCGTGAGGAGCCATGCACGGATTTCCAGCAGGGTAGCAAAAATGCAAGATTGGTGTTTTTAAAAATTCAGTCTGGCCACGCAAGCCGATCTTCCGCTTTCTGGGTGCACCCAGGCTTTGCCAACATCATTTTGAGAGTGACAAGGCTGGAGGTTGAATAACCGTAAGGATTATTAGCAATTAGGAAGATAAGAGGTGGCAAGGGCCTGTGCTGAGGAAATAGGGATGGAGCAAAGGCGGCACAAGATTATAGGAAGTGAGATGGAGATGACTTTCTGAATAATAGTAGATGAGGTCTGAAAGAAAGGAAGGACTTGAAAATGTGCCCCAGGTTTTGTTACCTACCCTGATATTAGTTTACCCACATTAAACCCAGCATATATGGGGTTAAAACCAAAACACTCATTCCCTGCTTACTCTCTGGCTTCCTGGCTCCAGAACCCACTCTGCTCCATGGAGACAGTCACTGCCAAGGACAAGCCCCTGGATTCATTATCTCCTCCCGGCAAAGAGATACAGGCTGGTGGGAAACCTGCTGACCAGCAAGGTCCTGGGCTCCCTCCTCTCTGCAGGTGTCTCAAGGCCAAAGACAGGCACCGGGAAGGCTCCAACCAGCAAGGCCATATGCTCCCCCTCCCCTACTTAAAACCCCAAATAAAAGCCCTTCCCTTTAGCTTTTCGGGGAGTCTGGGATTTCAGTGTTAGCTGCCCTCTCTCCTTGCTCAGCGCTGTGCAAAAATAAAATTCCTACATTCTTCTGCCACACCTGGTGTCAGAGATTGGCTTGCTGGGCAACGGGTGAGCGCACTCACTTCAGGTTCAGTATCAGTTTCTAGTGTGAGCCCCCATAGAGATGAGAATATTGGAAGACTAGGGGAGAGGGCCAGGCGAGGCAGATCATTTGGAATGCGTTGCGTTTGAGATGTCTGTGCCGTCTCCACTGTCCACCTCCCATTCTCTCTTCTCCTCCACAGGAGGAGCCCCCAGTCTCGTGGAACTGTCTTACCAAGATGACTAACTCCATCTTCCCAATCACAGTGTTCACTTCCTTGTCCTCATCTGACTTGACTTCTCAGCATCAGTTGATAGAGTTGACAGCCCCTTCCTCATGGCCCCTTGATACTGCGCTCGCCTTGATTTCCTCCTACTTTACTGGGCTCATTTGCTGTCTCTTTTGTCAGCTCCTCCCCTTTTGCCTGAACTCTAAATGTTTAAGCGCCCAAGGCCCTTCCACTTATCTGGTCCCGTAGCTTTAAACATCATCCCTATCTCTGTGCCATCGCTGTGTGCGGCTATTGAGCACTTTAAATGTGGCTAGTCCTAATTGAGATGTGCTGTAAGTATAAAATTCACACCATATTTCAGAGACTTCGTATGAAAAAAATATCTTGCTAATTTTTACACTGATTACATGTTAAAATGATAATATTTACATATATTGGGTCAATGGAATATATCATAATTAATTTCACCTGCTTTTACTTTGTAATGTGGCTCCTAGAAAATTTTAAATTACGTATGTGGCTAACATTATATTTCTATTTATCAGTGCTGATTTATGTGCCAATGCCTCCAAAATACCTCCATTCCAGACTCCTTTTTTGAGCAATAAGACTCCTATTCCAACTGCCTATTTGACATCTCCACATGAATGACTATCAGGCATCTCAGACTGCACATAGCCAAAACGGAATCCTTGCACTGTCTCACGTGCTGGAGCTGTTCCTCGCTAAGTCTCTGCGGCGAAGCAGACGGCACAGCTCTCCACCAGCTACAGCAGTCGTCCTGGATGGCTTACTCACCTCATCTCCCACGTCTGCTCTGCCTTTGGAGTTGTCTCATCAACTTTCCTCCCAAACATCTGCTGAATCCGTGCATGCTCTCCACCACTACTGTTCTTAACAGATTGGGATCAGCTGGACAGCTGCAACACCCCTTTACATTTTTCTATTTTGCTTGTTTTTAATGAGAAATACATATACCTGATATGACATTCAAACAGTACCAAAGAGAATAGAGCTCAAAGCAAGTCTTTTCTGCCTCCCTATGGCCAGTACTCTAGGGAAGTAATCACCTTTCTAGATTCTTCTGCATCCTTCCAGAGCTATCACACACAGCTTTTTTTCCTTTCAACCCAACAATATACCTAGAGATTGTCTTCATTTTTTTTTTGACAGATGCAAAGGATTCTTTTGTGTGGGTGTATTATACATTATTTAGCAAGTCCCCCTACTGATGGACATTTAAGTTGTTTCCAAACTACTATACTGAGCACTGCACTGGATGGTCTGGACAATGGTCATTTCACACGTTGCCTTTACCTTTATGATAAATTCCTAAAAGTAACATTGCTAGGTCAAATAGGTATGCTTTTAAAATTTTGTTAGGTAGTGTCAAATTGTTCCCGTTAAAAATTGCACGAATCTACAGCCCCACCAACAGCGCTGGGAAGAACCTGTTCCCCACACCATCCCCGATCCAACTTGTTATCAGATTTTTGGTCTTTGCGAATCTAATAAGTGAAAAATGGCCATCATAGTGCAGTCTCAGTTTTCATTTCTATTATACAGAGTGAGGTTGACTCTCTTTATACAATTAATAGCCACTTATATTTTCTGGGAATTCTCTTCATGATCTTGCTCATGTTTTTCAGATGAGTCAGTGTCTGTCTCTTGTTGATGAAGTTGGCTCTTTGTCAGTGGTGTGTGGGTTGCAAATATTTCTTTCGACTATCTTTGTGCTATGTTTTTCCGTATAGTTTTTTTAGTGTAAATGTATCCCTTTTTTCATAAATCAAGGGTTTGCTTCCCCCACAAGATTTTCAACAGCCTTACCTGGGTTCCCTACTTCCACTGTCGCATTTCTATGATGTGTTGCCCACACAGCTGTCAGAATGATCCTTTCAGTTTGGGATCTTTTTAGTTAGTTTTCTCAAAGGATGATGAGACAACCAGCCAATATCTGAACTGGCAAAGACAAATTGGATTTACTGTGTACTCCACTAAGCGGGGGCTGTGTGGGTAGGCACAGTCTCACCAAGCAGAGCAGGCTGTTGAGCATCTCTAGGGCTTTGGGAAATATGGAGTTCAGGGGTAGGTGCATTTGGGAGGCAGAGGGCTGGACATCATCTATCTAATTGCACTAGCTGACACCGCCAGTGCCATGTTGGATAGCAGTGGAGATAGGGTACATTCTTGCCTTGGACCTGGGATGAGTACTAAACAAACACACACTTGGGAGAGAAGGGAACACTCTTCCTCACAGTGGAAAGCCAACTCATAAATGTAGAAGGCCTGATGAAGTAGAATGTCGCCATGTGGCGACCATGATGGTAATTGATTCAAGCAAGAATCATCAGTGGTTGCTAAAATCAGTGGTGAAAGTTTGAGGAGGGATAAGATATATACATAGTCTCAAAATATCTCTTCACAAGGCATTTGTTAATTATAAAGAGAAACATAGTGCAGAAACCTGGCACACACCACCTTAACCAAGTGATCAAATCAACATTAACCGGTATTGAGACAAACTGACGTCATGCGCCTCTTGATATTATGCTCTGAGATGAACTCACCCCTCTGTGGTATACCCACCCAAAGTTCATGCCTAAATCTAATTGTGAGGAAACATCAGACAAATCCAAGTTGAGGGACATTCTACAAAATTCCTCAAAAAAGTCAATGTCATAAAAGACTAAGGCACTGATCCTGATGACTGCAGGCTAAAGACACATGACAACTGAATGCAGCACTTGAGCTCTAAGGAACACTGTTGGCGCAGTTGACACAATCTGAATACGGTTTATGATTAATTTGTACTCTATCAATAATAATTTTTTGATTTTGACTATTATGCTGTGGTTATGAAAGAGAAAATACTTCATTTTAGAAAACAGACACTGACTGAGAAATTCAGAAGCCAAGAGACAACATACTTGCATGTACCTTACTCTCAAATGGTTCAAAAAATGTGTGTATACACATGTGTATGTGTACAGACAGAGAGAAAAGGAACAAATGTAAAATGTTAACATGTGGGGGATCTGAGTACAGGACATATGGGAATTCTTTGTACCAGTTTTACAGCCTTTCTGTAAGTCCGAAATTATGTCCACCAGACTTTGACCACTGAGAGCCTTGCACATCTTTGTATCTCAAACACTAGTTCAGGGCCCAGCTTGAAAACCGCTTCAGTGAATGGCTGAGTCCCTTAAACCAGGAAAGAGTTGTACTAGCGAGTGGTGTAACAAGGAAAGCTTACTGCCATGGAAAAACCCATTCCTGCCTACACAGTAAACTTCCTCAGTCTAAGTGCATTGTCCTATTATTAGTCAAGCAAATTGCACTTATTTTATAACTACTGAGTGATGGAAAAATGAGAATGAGTGAGGGTATAGGAATAGTTTGTATCATCTGGGACAGAAGGCCATTGGATCGACGAGCCAATTTCACTGGTGTAGGGATGGCTACAGCCTCTGCAGCAAAGTTAGCCCTATAGACAGAAAAGGGGATAGAGTTTTCTCAAAAATCTAAGTTCTAGAGTCAGCCTTTACTTCCTACCACTCCTCCCGAGGGCCTTGTGGGTCAAAACATTCTCCTTATCTCCATCCTATGCAGAAGCCAAGGTGGAAACCCCGTAGTCCTCTTCAACACCTTCTTCCCCTCCCTGGCCCGTCCTGACCCCCGCCTCTCCCCACCAGCAGTGCGGCAAGAGGGAGGAGTGCCTGCTTCTGCTTGAGAGCCCAGAAGAAGGGATAAGTGAGTCTGCTCTGAAAGAATGGAGGAGATTGGGGGTGGGGGAGGATTGGCGGTATATCAGGCAAAAGCAGCTTCATTTGCAAAGACAGAAAGGGGTACAAAATCACATCAACTGCCATGTCAGCTTCATTGACTCTCAGTGGAAGATGAGCAAAGGAAGGCTTTGGAGATCTGATAAAAAAATAACTAGACTGATTTAAATTATGGGACTATAATTTGTCTAGTTTTTCCATGTATCAACTCATGAAAAATACAGTCTCTGGTCAAGTTTATATAATCACAGGAATGAAAATTTTGTATATTCTTATTTGAATGAGGTATTAATTTTAAAAGAAAAATATATGCCTTAGTAATATAAGATTGCTCTTATATTTTAGTGTTGAGTTGACCAAACTCGTGGCCCAGATAATGGGAAGGCATCCAGTAGGAGGTGTGGGGAGCCTTGGCTCATTCATCTACTAATCATTCTGTAATGGCTTTCTTTACTTTTTCCTTTTTCTCTATTTTTGGCATTACTGTCATGACCTGAGAATCTGTGTCTCCCACACATTTGGCCTAATACCTTGCCTTTAACTCTCCCCGGTGTTGAGAAAGCTCTTCCTTCCCCTCTCAGCTGTGGGGCTCAGATAATGCTCATTCATTAACATTCTCTCTCAGCAATATGTTTGCAAGGATGTCCACTCTGAATGTCTACCTCCTTTGCTCAGAATATAAAATTCACTCATTTATAAAGAACTATAGCATTACATAAAACTGAAGTGATGTCTTCATAAAGCATGATTTAAAAATTTGCTTCAAATAAAAGTGCTTTTCAATAAGAAAAGATACTTACTATGTGATTTTGGCTCATTTCACATTTCTGTACCTGTATTTTCCCATCAGTAATAATCGTATTTGTGACCTGCATCCTTCATTGGGATGCCAGGGTGGTTATGGGATGTTAAGTGTGTTAATGTCCTCATGTAAAAAAATATGGAGGCATGACATCAGCATCATGGCAGAGTGAGCTCTTCCCTTAGTCTCCCCCCACCCCACCAAGAAACAACGAAAAGGACACTGATAAACCAACAGAGGACATTCACACAACACAATAGACATCTGAGAGATGCATATAGTCATACCTCTGAAGGTGAGGGTGCTGGACCCCCCTGGGAGGCCGTGGAAGGAGACAGGTCGATCTCCTCTCCCTCCTATTAGAAATAATAAGAACAGCAAAATTGCAGGGTATAAAATCAACTTAAAAATATCAGTTGTATTTCTATACTCTCATAACGAACTAACAGAAACAGAACTCAAGAATACAATCCCATTTACAATTGCCACAAAAAGAATAAAATATCAAGGAATAAATTTAACCAAGGAAGTGAAAGATCTATACAATGAAAACAATAAGACATTATTGAAGGAAGTCAATGATAACATGAAGAAATGGAATGATATTCCATGCACATGGATTGGAAGAATAAATGTAGTTAAAATGTCCATACTACCTAAAGCAATCTGCAGATTCAATGCAATCCCAATTAGAAGCCCAGTGACATTCTTCACGGAAATAGAACAAAGAATCCTAAAATTCATATGGGACAACAAAAGACCCTGAAAAGCTAAAGGAATCCCGAGAAAAAGGAACAAAGCTGGAAGCATCACAATCCTTGACTTCAAAATATACTACAAAACCATAGTAATCAAAACAGCATGGTACTGGTAGAAAAACAGACACACAGATCAATAAACAGAATTGAAAGCCCAGGAATAAAACTGCACATCTACAGAGAGCTAATCTTCGACAAAGGAGCCAAGAACATACAATGGAGAAAGGAAAGTCTCTTCAATAAATGGTGTTAGGAAAACTGGACAGTCACATGCAACAGAATGAAAGTAGGCCAATATCTTTTGCCACACACAAAAATTAATTCAAAATGGATTACAGACTTGTGGGTAAGATGTGAAACCATAAAACTCCTAGGAGAAAATATAGGCAGTATACTCTTTGACATCGGTGTTAGAAGCATCTTTTCAAATATCCTGTCTACTCAGGCAAGGGAAACAAAAGAAAAAGTAAACAAATGGGACTACATCAGACTAAAGAGCTTCTGCAAGGCAGAGGAAACCAGGAACAAATGAAAAGACAACCCACCAACTTGGAGAAAATATTTGCAAATCATATATCTGACAAGGTATTAGTCTCCAAAATATATAAAGAACTCACACAACTCAACAACAAAAAAACAAACAAACAAATCAAAACAATGGGCAGAGGATAAGAACAGACATTTTTTCAAAGAAGATATACAGATGGCCAACAGGCACAGGGAAAGATGTTCAACATCACTAATCATCAGGGAAATGCAAATCAAAACTACAGTGAAATATCCCTTTACACATGTTAGAATGGCTATAATTACCAAGACGAAAAATAGCAAATGTTGGAGAGGGTGTGGAGAAAAGGGAACCCTCCTACACTGCTGGTGGAAATGCAAACTGGTGCAGCCACTATGGAAAAGAGTATGGAGATTTCTGAAAAAATTAAAAATAGAAATACGATATGACCCAGCTATCCCACTACTAGTGTTTATTCAAAGAACTTGAAATCAACAATACAAAGAGACTTATGCACCCCTATTTTCACTGCAGCATTATCCACAATAGCCAAGAGGTGGAAGCAACCCAAGTGCCCATCAACTGATAACTGGTAAAGAAGATGTGGTGTATATATATACAATGGAATACTACTCAGCCATAAAAAAGACAAAATCATCCCATTTGCAGCGACATGGATGGACCTTGAGGATGTTATGTTAAGTGAAATAAGCCAGACAGAGAAAGACTAACACTGTATAAGATTTCACGCATATGTGGAAGATAAACAAACACACGGACAAAGAGAGCAGTTCAGTGGTTACCAGTGGTGCAGAGGGTTGGGAGTGGGCATAAGGGGTGAAGGGGCACATACATATGGTGACTGACAATAATGTACAACTTGGATTTCACCATGTTATAAACTATTATGACCTCAATAAAATAACTTTTTAAATACATGAATTACAGTGAGCAGTAAATACTAGTCTTAATGCTTTTTGGATGCAAAGTGCCACATCTAAAGTGACTACAGCCACAGAGCAGCCTCTACAGGTCCGACCCTCTGAGGCCAGGCTCTTTTTGAAGATCTGAAAGACTGTTTGCCTGCTCAATACTTAATAGTGCTTCTGTTGTCTAGCAAAACAACTAAGAGCCATTTAGATTTGTTTTATTCACTTCCAACGGAATAATTCTGTTGTTTTCCTCATCTGTTTATGGCAAGCTTGAGTCCTGAAGGAGCAGAATAAATAACTCACTGGGTTACAGTACAACTTAGCGAGAGAACAAAGAGCAGACAGGCAATTACGGGACACCCTATTTTAAACAACTGGTTACAAGGAGAAAAGAGATTGTGAAAGTGTGACATTATTAATATATATGACTAGTCCACTGAATAAAAAATTCACTGAAAGTGCAAAATTCTATAGAAATATTAGAAATGTATGAGGCAATATGGCAAAACAATAATAAAGAGAGAAGCAATACAGAATTACAAAATAAGGAGGAAAAGATAGGAAAAAATTACCAATGGCATAATCAGCCCCTTGGGAAAACAGCATTAGAAAGTAAACATGAGCGTGTCCCACAGAAGCACGTGAGATCCCCGCTGGGAAGAGTATAAAATGGGAAGGGAGAGCTCTCAGCCCTTGGATTCCAGGGTGACTGTGGGAGCTGTGTGCACGGCTGTGAGGTGTACGAGGAAGGATGACCCCCTGACTGGCACATTCTCCGTGTCTGTTTTGAAAACCAGTTGAATAAGGAGAAGACACTAAGTAAGGAGAAGATACTGCCCCCAAAGACACTAAACTGGCGAGGACGTCAGGATGGAGAGGAGGAAGGCTGGGAGCGAAGATAGGTGCCGTGCCCGGGATGGAATGCCATCCCTGATTGCCCCAAATTGCTAACACCAATAGTTAAATTTATGGCCTACAGTCTTCAATTTTTAATAAAGATATGTCTCTCTACTATGAATATTTTTACCTACGTAAGCACCCATCTTTCAGTCTATTTCTATTTTCCTCTTTCTGTATGTGTCCAGCTATGCATTTATCCATATGCCTACCTCTACCTGTATATCTGCCTATTTATCTACCACGGATATGGGAGTCTATTTTATAGACTAAATTCAAAATAAAATTATATTTTTTTCTCTCTCATGTCAGGTGAAGGGGGTCAGGAAAAAACAGATACTATTATATTTTCTAACTGGAAAAGTTTAAAGGAACACTCCAGCTTGGCGAAAGAAAAAATAGATTTATATGTACATGTTAAGCAATGAAAAAACTGTGCACATACTTATGAATTACATATTGAGGAAGAGAAAGACAAAGATGAGAAAATATTCCAAGAAAAAGTTAAGCAGTTGGGGGAACAGCCATAGGAAGTACATACAGACACTTCTTATGCAGGTCATGCATTTACTGTCTCAGCTCCAAGTTCGTCCTTCTCACCTAGTCTATGAAAACTTGAATCGATTTCCTTTGCTAACGGGCGCAATGTTCAGCTTTGCCAGTAGATGGCGCAGGAGAGACAGCCTCCAGCTCTCCCGGGCTCGCTCCAGGGCTCCCACCCCTGCCTGCAGCATGGCCCTGCAGCGCCCCGTTCCTGCAGCACAGGCGGCTTTTTCTTTTTTTTTTTAAGAAAAATATTAAGCAGCCCACGGCTTAATAGAATAAACAAATCTATAAAGTTAGTACTATAAAAAAAACTATACAACAAAGTTACCTCTGAAATTCAAAGTCAGCAAAGGAAAGATGAGAAAAAATTAAATTAAAATAACCAGCCTGTTGGAAGAACAGCAGGAGGAAGGGAGACGTGAGCACACGTCCACAGGACCCGGCGGGGCCCACAATTCGGGAAGGAGTACGGCCTTCCCTATGCTGAGCCTGCAATCTAAATCAACACACACTCGTGTCAGACAGATCAGGGTAAAACCTTGGAGTGGACAAACTGACCAGGCTCTGGTCCACCTGCTGTCGTCTATTCACGCGTGATTTGTCTGTGAGTACTGCAACGTGGCAGAGTCTCTGCGTGATTCAGTTCAGACACCTAAACCCAGACACGTATTTTTATCTGCTTCAGATCTCTATCTATCTATCTATGTATCTATCCATCTGTCTATCTAGAAAAGTGACCTGCCCCAAATAGATTGCTTTATGAGTATGTCAGGAGGGCTGGCCCAGGGAAGGAGCCTGGCTTGAAATGCCCTCCTCGTCCATAGCTACCATTCCTGACTCACCACAAATTCCTAGCACTAAAAACTTAAATTTCCTCCTGGGTTAGGTCAAAAAACAGCATCAATATAGATGCCAGTTGTTCAAAGTTGTTTCTCTCCGCCTAATGATATATCCTGAAAGCACCCCCCTCCGCTCACATAGATCTTACTTGTTCATTTTTTATACCTGCATAGTACTGCATTGTGTGTTGGTACCACAGTTTATTCAACTACTCTCCTACATTTGGGCATTTATTAAGTTTTCAGTTTTTGCAATTGTAAATCACATTGCAATACATAATCTTGTGCAAAAGCATTTTTATGTGTTGGAAGTTTGTCTTCAGGCTAAAGTGCTATTGCTGGGCCAAAGAATCAATGCATATGCGATTTTTTAGGTGTTGCCAAACCTCCTTTCAGAGGGATTGTAACGTTTTGCGTCATGAAAATACCTGTTTTCCCACAGCCTCACTGAAAGAGTGTATTGGCAGCTTTTGAATTTTTGCCAATCTGGCTCAGCATATGTGGCGTAGATTGATAAAAATAACATGAAGAAATGTATGCGAGAATGGCTATAAGTTTTAAAGGTGGAAATGATTGGTCTTTGGGTAGATGTGTCGTGTGTACCCCGTGTCCCTCTCAGTTGCTCACCAGAGGTCAGCTTTCTCACATGGCCACTACAGCTGTTTGGCCAGTGGATGTCTCTCTAGTACCGCTTTAAGAGAGAGAGTCTAGTGCAGCCCTCTCAGTTCACAGACTTTAGGACAATAGCTCTCTTTAAGAATCACAGCATGGGGGCACAGCGGTTAAGTTCGCACGTTCCGCTTCGGTGGCCAGGGGTTCACCAGCCTGGATCCTGGGTGCAGACATGGCACCGCTTGGCAAGCCATGCTGTGGTAGGCATCCCACATATAAAGTGGAGGAAGATGGGCACGGATGTTAGCTCAGGGCCAGTCTTCCTCAGCAAAAAGAGGAGGATTGGCAGCAGATGTTAGCTCAGGGCTAATCGTCCTCAAAAACAAAACAAAACTGACAAGAAATGTTGCACATTGAGTTCTGATATCAGTGGTTAATCTCTCCTTATGATATCCCTTAGGCAGGTGTGCCCGGGAAATCATCTCCATTCTGAGTTTATCTCTGTACTGTGGAAGTTCTGCCACACATTGTCACCTGCTAGCTCTGTCACATTGGGTCTTACGGCCTTTGTCGCAGTTGCCAGACAGTCCTGAGTTCTTGCTTATGCTCTTGTTTCAAGGTCACCTGAAGGGCAGTCTTCACAAAGGACTTCCCAGGAGTGTCCTCTTCCTTCCACTTTGCTTGCTAGACGTTTGTTGCTGATCACGTGTCACCATGGGACTTGTCTCACTGTGTGTGAGAGGCCCTGTGGCTTCTTTGTATTTCTAATTTGAGCATTCCGATTAGCCGTGGCCTCTCTTCTCCCCAGCAGCAAGTCATAGAGGGAGGGGTTTTCAGATCTGTTCTGTAAATATTGGGCTATTTTTCAAAGGGAAGATTAAACTGTACAGATAGAGGATGACAATGAGCTTAGAAGAGTTACCACATTTTTTTTTTTAAAGATTTTATTTCTCCTTTTTCTCCCAAAGCCCCCTGGTACATAGTTGTCTATTTTTAGTTGTGGGTCCTTCTAGTTGTGGCATGTAGGATGGCACCTCAGCATGGCTTGATGAGTGGTGCCATGTCTGCACCCAGGATTTGAACCGGCGAAACCCTGGGCCGCCACAGTGGAGCGCACAAACTTAACCACTCGGCCATGGGGCAGGCCCCCAGAGTTACCACTTTATTACCTTCCATTCTTGAGCAAGGATTTCACTAATTCTGCCTAGCTACCATGAATTTAGAAGTAGAACAGGTAAATCACTCGCACCTGTTTGAGAGGAATAATATTTTACTTAG
This sequence comes from Equus caballus, assembly GCF_041296265.1. Classification (NCBI taxonomy): domain Eukaryota; kingdom Metazoa; phylum Chordata; class Mammalia; order Perissodactyla; family Equidae; genus Equus; species Equus caballus. The sequence continues at coordinate 5,584,479 of NC_091702.1, forward strand.
AACTTCTGAAAGTTTTTCAAAAGCTGAAACTGAAAATCAGCTAAGAGTTCCTGAAGAATCTATTGCCATTCTAGTCTGCTGATGCTTTGCAATGCGCAGGTTGAGGCAATCTGGACATTTCATTTTTTCTAATAAATAAATATCCGCCAACTACTTATACACACATGATAATAATAGTTAACACTCTCTAGCGCTTACTGTGTGCCAGGCACCATTTTGAGCACACTACTGGTATTATCTGACACAATCCTCAGGGCGTCCCCATGAGGAAGGTACTCTCAATCTTGCTGCGTGGATTTCTGGCTATGTAAACAGGAAGGGTAGAAGGAGGAAGTGTAAGCAGCTGGAGAGTTCTGGAGAGTGTGGGAGCTCTACTAGGAGCAGGCAGTGAGGATCAGCCCAGTGGACCTACACGCTGCCCAGATAGAGAGAGCATCCCGCAGTGCGGAGCCTGATAGAGGAGCCATGTGTCCTGAAAGGAGAGCAGAGGCTCAGACTAGGTGCCCCTTCCATGGGAGAGGAAGCAAGCCTCCCATTGACCCTACTAATTAGACTGAGCTAGTAAAGAGGTAAAACCAAAGAAACTAAACCAAGGCAGGGCTTCCTGTGACCAGGACTTGTGTGCAGAGAGGGAGGAGAAAGACCTTATCTCCATCTTGCATAGCTAAGGCAAACCCCCTGCTGCTCCCGCTGCACGGGGCCAGGCTACAGCCTCTGACTGGTGCAAGTGAGGGAGGCAAGGGCTCCCTGGTGGGAATAAGGCACACTGAGTTATCCCCTGTGTTCCTAGGGAAGGCAGTGGGCAGCAAGGGCGAGGCCTGGGCAGTAGTCCCATGTTCGTGTTTGCTTTCATGCCTTTTCGGGGCTGTGGCAGAACTGTCCCACCATGTCCTCTGCAGGCATATAGCATTTCCACACGTACAAGTCCAACTTCCAGCTGCAGCTCTCATTTCAGGGCTGGCTGTGGCCCCCGGAGTCCGCTTGGCCTGTGCACAGGGTACGCTGGAAGTCCCAGACAATTATACCAACTCGGGAGTTGGTGCATAAATGTCACATCCCCCTTGCCACTTGAGTGGATAACTCTGAAGTGCATGTTCAGCTCTCATAATCCAAATTCCCTGATGAATTTTGCCCCAATTGCCTACTCTTGTAGCTTATTTGATAACATACCTTTTCAGGGCCATCATCCCTTCCCTTCTTAGTGTTTCCTGGGACCACCTCCTGCGTTGGGCGTCTCCAAGGCCACCCCCAGGTTCCATGATTGTCCAGGAGGACTCACCGGCCTCAGCACAAGTTGCACTCATGACTACGCTATATTACAGAGAACGGACACACAGCAGAATCAGCAAAGGGAAAGGTGCGCGGGTTGAAGGCTGCAGGGCCCGGGGGCGAGCTTCCAGCAGTCCTCTCCCAGTGGACTCACACAGGATGCACTTAACTCCCCCTGCACCAAGCTGTGACAGCGCGTGTGAAACGCCGTCTACCGAGGAAGCTCGTTAGCGGCTCAGGGCCCCAAGCCTTTAACGAGAGTTGCTCAATAGAGACCCTCCGCCTGGCGTGTGCCCGTATCCCAGACTCCCAAAATGAAAGCGGGCATTTAGCACAAACCCAGTGTTCACACACGGTTTAGGCACAGCGAGCCACTCTTAGAAGTGTTTTGGGAACCTTCTCAAAATCCAGGTTCTCAGATGCCCACCAAGGGCCAACCTCGCAAGCAGGCCTCAGGACAGCGGTCTCAGGCCTGCCATGTTAGTACTCTTCTCCAGCCCTCCCCGATAAACTTCTTGTCCTCAGATCCTTGTCTCAGGGTTCTCTTAACCCAAACTAATCCTGGAGCCTGCCCCTCCTCTGAGATTACTGGCCAGGAATCATGTCATAACCCCGACATGTTTGATTTTGAAACTTCCTAATATTTCACGCTTTTTCACAATGCTTGGATTCATGTACAATAATATTATACAAACTCAGAAGAGAATGAGAGTGAGAATGTGAAATAGTGGCTGGGTCCCCGTTCCAGGAATTAGGGATCTTGATTTCTAGGCCTTGTGTGCCTCAATGTTAGGACTGGCTCACGCTGGTGGATTTCAATGTGTCCCCGGCAGTAACCCCTTGTTAATCCCTGTTTCAGTTCATTTGGGCTGCTATAACAGAATGCTGTGGACTGAGTAGTCATAATGACAGAACTTTATTTCTCACGGTTCTCGAGACAGGCAAGTCCAAGACTAAGGTGCTGGCAGGTTCGGTGTCTGGTGAGAGTTCGCTTCCTGGTTCTTTTCTCCATGTCCTTATGTGGCAGAGGGGGTGAGGGAGCCCCCTAGGTTCTCTTTCATAAGGGCAATAAGCACCTTCCAAAGGCCCACCTCCTAATGCCATCACACTGGGGATTAGGTTTCAACATAAGAATTTTAGGGGGAAAATAAACATTCAGTCTATAGCAATTCCCTACCTCCATAAACCCCACCTTTCTTTGATTTTTTCTAAAATTTTAATCACTTTTAATTGAGGTATAATTGACATTCAGTAAAGTTTATTCCTTGTCATTGTACAAATCAATGACTCGTGACGAATTTATACCATTATGTAACCACCAACCCAATCAAGACACAAAATTGGCATCACCCCAAAAAGGTCCTCCACGGCCCATTACAGTCAGTCCTTTCCTCTGCCCCCAGCCCTTCACATCCTCTGATCTGGCTGCTTCATTCCAGTTTGCCTTTTCTAGGTTTTCCTGTAAATGAAATCACACAGTATGTAGTCTTTTTTATCTGTCTTCTTTCACTTCTGCCACTGAGATCTGTCCACATCGTTGTGTACACCGGTAGTTAATTCCTTGTTATTGCCCAGCAGTCTTCCACTGGATGGATATAGAACAATTTGTTTGTCTGTCCACCTGTTGATGGACACCTGAGTTCCTTCCAGTTTGGGCTATTATGAATAAAATTTCTAGCGACATTCATGTACAAGTTTTTGTAAAAACATATGTTTTGTTTTTCTTGAGTGAATACCCGTCAGTAGGACTTCCGCGTTGTGTGGTAAGTGCGTAGTTAACTTTTTTCGAAACTGCCAACTACTATGCAAACTGGCCGAGCCTTTTTGCCCTCACAGCAGAAATGCATGCAAGATTCTATTGTTCCTATCCTCATGGACACTGTATATTTTCAGGTTATTTTCTTTTAGTTTTAGCCATTCTAATGGGTGTGTGCTAATAGCTCATATTTCCCTGATGACTCGTGGTGTTGATTGAACAACTAGTCATGTGTCTATTTGACATTTATATATCTTCTTTGGTGAAATGTCTGTTCAAATCTTCTTCCTATTTTTTAAATTGGGTTGTTTTTGTTCTCAATATTTAGTTAAAAGAGTTCTTTATATATTGGGGATATAAGTCCTTTCATCAGATTATATTTTGCATATAATGTTTCCAGGTCTCTGACTTGCATTTTTATTTACTCAATGAAGCCATTTTAAATAGCTTTATTGAGATATAACTCACATACCATACAATTCAACCATTTAAAGTATACAATTCAATGGATTTTAGTATATTCACAGAGTTGTGCAACCATTACCACAATCTGATTTTAGAACATTTAAACACTCCAAAAGGAAACCCCATATCCACTAATATTCCCTCTGTATTTCCCCTTACTGCCCCACCCCCCCAGCACTAGGGCACCACTTACCTGTTTCCATCTCTGTAGATTTGCCTATTTGGAACATTTCATACAAATGGAATCATGCAATAAGTAGTACATTGTGATTAGCTCCTTTTAGTTTGTAAAATGTTTTCAAGTTTCATCCATGTTGTAGCATGTATCAGTACTTCATTCCTTTTAATCGCCAAATAATGGTCCATTGTGTGAGTGCACAACATGTTCTCTATCCATTCATCAGTTGATGGACGTTTGGACTTCCGCTTTTTGGCTACTATGACTAAGGCTGCTATGAACATTCTTATATGAGCTTTTATGGACATACATTTTCCGTGCTCACCAGTAATGTATGAGAGTTCCAATTTCTCCACATCCTTGCCAATGCTTGTTACTGTCCTGTCTTTGTTATAGCGGCCATCCCAGTGCATGTGCCATCGTGCTTCTTTGCTCTGTATCTCCTGATGACTAATACTACTGAGCACCTTTCCATGTGCTGATTAGACTTCACATATCTTCTTTGGAGAAATGTCTGTTCAGATCTTCTGCCCCTTTTTAATTGGTTTCTCTTTTTATTATTGAGTTGTAAAAGTTCTTTATATATTCTGGATATAAATCCCTTATCAGGTATATGATCTGCAAATATTTTCTCCCATTCTGGAGGTTTTTATCATATTACTTGTAGCACAAAAGTTTTTAATTTTGATGAAGTCCAATCTATCAACTTTTTTTTTTCATATACTTTTGGTGTCAAATCTAAGAACCCATTACCTAACCCAAAGTCACTAAGATTTACTCCTGTTTTCTTCTATGAGTTTTATAATTTTACTTCTCGCATTTAGGTGGTTTGATCTATTTTGAGTCAATTTTTGTGTGTGATATAAGGAAGGAGTCCAGATTATTTTTTTTGCATGTGTTTATGTGGTTGATCTAGCACCATTCATTGGAAAGACTATTTTTCCCCCACTGAATTGTCTTGGCACTCTTGTCAAAAATCAATTGATCATAAATGTAAGGGTTTATTTTTGGACTCTAAATTCTATTCCACTGATATATATTTCTATCCTTATGGCAATGCTACATTGTCTTTGTAGTAAATTTTGAAATCAGGAAGTGCAAGTCTTCCAGTTTCGCTCTTTTTCAAGATTGTTTTAGCTATTCTGGATCCCTTGCGTTTCTATATGAGTTTTAGTATCAACTTGTCAATTTCTGTAAAACAAAACAATAGCCAGCTGGGACTGTTTTTATAGTGGTTGCATTGAATCTGTAGATCAGTTTGGGGAGTATTGCCATCTTAACAATATTAAGTCTTCTGATCCGTGAATATGGGATGTCTTTCTATTTATTTAGATTGTATTTAATTTTTTTCAACAGTTTTAGACTTTTCAGTATACAAATCTTGTACTTTTTTTTTTTTCTGAGGAAGATTCTCCCTGAGTTAACATCTGTTGTCAATCTTCCTCTATTTTGTATATGAGCCACTGCCACAGCATGGCCACTGATGAGTGCTGTAGGTCCGTGCCTGGGAACCAAACCTGGGCCACCAAAGTGGAGTGTGACAAACTTAACCACTAGGCCACCAGGGCTGGCCCTAGATCTTGTACTTTTGTTAATGTATTTCTAAGAATTGTATTCTTTTTGATGATATTGTAAATAAAATTGTTTTCTTAATTTCATTTTCAGATTGTTCATTTCTAGTGTATAGAAATATAATTGATTTTTATATATTGCTCTTGTATCCTGCAACTTTGCTGAACTCATTTGCCGGTTCTAATAGTGTTTTATTGAATTCCTTAGAATTTTCTGTACACAAGATCATGTCATCTGCAAATAGAGATAGCTCTACTTCTTCCTTCCTAATCTGAAAGCCTTTGATTTCTTTTTTATGCCTAATTCCCTGGCTAGAACCTCCAGAATGGGTCTACTTCTGGACTCTCTATTGTATTGCATTGATCTATATGTCTACCCTTATGCCAATGCCACACTCTCTTGACTAATGAAGCTTTGTTGTACATTGTAAAATTGGGAATAGAAATTTTACAACTTTGTTCTCCTTTTTTACAACTGTTTTGGCCATTCTATATCCTCTGATATTCCATATGCATTTTAGAATCAGCTCATTAAATTATACAAAGGAGGCCTATAGTGTAAGAATACCATTAAATTCAAACCGAAATTAGAGATAGAAGGGATATAAAATCATTAACCTGGAGTCAATCTTTCACCCTTTCTGCAAGGTTCTGTGTGAGGACTGAATAAGACTGCGGAATCATACAAGCGTTGTGGTGGAATGGGGAGAAACTCTGAAGCCCTCTAGGGACTCAGCTCTGCCACATTTCATCATTCAACGTCCCTGGGTCTTGATTTCTCGGAGACGGAATTAATGATTTTATTCACTCTCTTCTGGTTATATAAACTATCCCCAAATGTAGTGGTTTAAGCACTAATCAACTGATACTATGTAGACAAAAATACTTTAAAACTGGGGAAGCGTTGTGAAAACATAAGGAATTATCACGACTGATGCTCCAGCTAATTTAAGTTCTCTCCAAAGCCAGCCTACCAGTTTGGAAAGGAGTAAAATAACATCTAATAATACACTGACGGCGCAGTTCTGAGCAGCTGTATTCCCAGTCAACGTCCACCCAGCAATGTCGCACGTACACTATAAGGTGAAGTCGCCCACCAGAGGAGGAACTGGGCGTAAATCTCCCTCGCTTCTCTCCAAATGAGGCAGCTGTGGCGGAAAGAAGAATATGAAAAGGAAGACGTCAGGGCAAGATGACACAGGGGAAACGGAGACAAGGAGAAAGGGAACTCATTCATTCCTCCTCCCAAAAGAGCTGTGGCTCCCACGCCTCCCAGATCCTGTCGCACACGGCTGCCGGGCCCAGGCGGGACCCAGGCCAGCCCCGCCCCACTGCTAACTGCTCTGTCACCTCGGACGGGTCAGCTTCACCTCCCTGACCTTCAATTTCCTTATTGTTTCCCCAGCTTAAATGTGGAATGATTGACAAATGAAAATTGTGTATATTTAAGCTATACAGTGTGTAATTTGATATATGTATTTGTATTTTGATATTGTATTTGATAATACACATGTGAAATTATTACTACAGTAAAGCTAATCAATATACCCATCCCCTCATGCAGTTACCGCTTGAATGTGCGCGGTGGGAACACTGAGACCTAGTCTTTCTGCAAAGTTCAAGTGTACAATACAGTATTATTAACTACAGTCACCATGCTCTACATAAGGTCTTTAGAACTGATTCATCTTAGGACTGAAAGTTTGTACCCTTTGGTCAACAGCTCCCATTTTCTCCCACCCCCACCTCCCTGTCTGGTATCCACCTTTCTGCTCTCTTGTACTATGAGTTTCACTTTTTTTAATTGCACATGTAAGTGAGATCATGTTTGTCTTTCTGTGTCTGGCTTATTTCACTGAGCATAGCGTCCTCCACGTTCATCCATATTGTTGCAAATGGTAGGATTTCCTTCCTTTTTTAAGGCTGCATCATATTCCTGTGTGTGTGTGTGTGTGTGTGTGTGTGTGTGTGTGTACACCAGGTTTTCTTATCCATTCTTCTATTGACAGACACTTAGGTTGTTTCCATATCTTGGCTACTGTGAATAATGCTGCAATATAAAATGAGGACATTTAACTAGGTCTGTGTGATTCCTTCTAGTTTTAAAATTTTATGACCCAAAGGCAGTGGTTGCTAAACCCCTGTTAGTAAAACAGTTTGAGCATACAACCATAATTATTTATATTATAATTATAATTATTTAGTTTCAAAATGTACTCATGGGTGCCAGCCTGGTGGCGTGGTGGTTAAGTTCACGTGTTCCACTTCAGTGGCCTGGGGTTCGCGGGTTTGGATCCCGGGCGCAGACCTACAAACTGCTCATCAAGCCATGCTATGGCAGCATCCCACATACAAAAAATAGAAGAAGATTGTCACAGATGTTAGCTTAGCGACAATCTTCTTCAAACGAAAAGGAGGGATCTTGGCAACAGATGTTAGCTCAGGGCCAGTCTTCCTCACCAAAAAGAAAAACAAGTAGACATGTACCACAGTACTAGTACCTTATAGTAAGGAACACACACACACGTGAAAATTTTAAAGGATGAGATTTTGGAATGAAATAAACAACATTTTAAATTTCTTGTTAATTGGGATGCTCCATCTATCATTATCAATATCTCAAGCCACAATATAGATTTTGTTAATAAGGATAGTGAATGTGAATCCATTTTTTCAGATAGCATTCTTAATCTTAAAGTTTTGTGTGCTGATTTTTGCTGTTGGGTTTGTTGTTGGGTTTTTTTCTCACGCTAGGAGAAAAGAGGCTTGTCTGCCTAACTGCTTTCTTGTTCATTTGTCCCTGCATGTTACTTAGCTGAAAGTCAACAGGTAACACTCATCTCTTACCCAGTAAGAGTGCTTTAAGACACAGTAGTTAGACAGATGGAGGTAATTTTTTTTTTAAGGAAGTTTAGCCGGGAGCTAACTGCTGCCAATCCTTCTCTTTTTGCTGAGGAAGAGTGGCCCTGAGCTAACATCCGTGCCCATCTTCCTCTACTTTATATGAGGGACGCCTACCACAGCATGGCGTGCCAAGCAGTGCCATGTCCGGACTGGCGAACGGTGGGCTGCTGAGAAGCAGAACGTGCGCACTTAACCACTGCGCCACCGAGCTGGCTCCAGATGGAGGTCATATTGATAGATATAACACTAAATGGGCCCCTGCACAGAAGAGAGTTAACAGCAGGCCTAAGCCGTTCTCCTTGCAAAGGCCTGCTTGCGAGGTTGGCCCTTGGCTGGCATCTGGGAACTTAGATTTCAGGACGGTACCTACCTGTTGATTGATAAATGTGGCTCACTGTGCCAAACTGTACAAATAATGTGGTTTATGCTGAATATCTGCTTTCCTTCTGGGGGCCTGGAATTTTGATATGTGCTAGATAAAAAGCACTATGTGACCAGTGACAAATAAAAATGGCAAGCAATAGGATATATTGGAGTATATGAGGAAGACATTTGCTATAAACTTAATTCGGCCTGACTTTGTTTTTTCCAAAAGGGCCTGACTGTGGCTGTTGAGCACGCATTGTATATCTGCTTAGACATTTCCTATGGCCAGAACAAAGGCCCTTGAGATAAAGGTGCAACTTCCCCCAGCATTGGCATTTCCTTAGGGATAAGCATCTTTCCTTAGGCTAGGAACTGATTTCTGCACTCACCTTTGACCACCTAGCTCACCTGTGACCACTCAGCTGGAGACAGCAGACTGCCACCCTGCTGTGTTCACTGAGACAGAAGACCTACCTGCTATTTCCATCAATCGCTGTGCCGACAGAGGAGTCTCGTGACTATTGTAAAAGGGACATTTCAATCCTATGTGAAACATCCTCTCTGGGGCTATATAACCACTCTGTGCACCCCACTTCTTTGGTGCCCTTTCTTCCTTCGGGAAGAAAGGCCCCAGGCCATGGTCCTCAGATTTCAGCTCAGAATAAACTCACCCAAATTTTCATTTATAGATTAGTTATGGATTATTTTCGTTGACACCAGCCCCCAAGGGACACTCTGGGCATCAATTCTCTAATGGACTTGATTCCCTGGTTGGCAGCGTTTCACATGTGTCATCACAACTCAGTGCTGGGGGACTTGGGAGCATCCTGTGTGGCTCCTGCAGGAGAGGACTCCCGGAAGCTCATGCCCAGGCGCTGCAGACTTCACCCCGTGCGCCTTTCCTTTTGCTGATTCTGCTGCGTGTCCTTTCTGTGTAATAGATTGTAGCCCTGAGTACGATTTGTGCTGAATCCTGTTGATGCGGGGTCCGTGAGCCGAGGAGTCGAAAGAAAGATTTCTTGGACTCTCAAGATCTGGCAGTAGTGCTCTTTTATTTAGAGAATAGTGTGGAATAGCATGGGGACAGGACCCATGGGCAGTCAGAGCTCCTGCTGCTGCAGGCATGGGGACAGAACCCATGGGCAGTGAAGAGCTGTTGTTGCTGCTGCATGGAGACAGGACCCATGGGCAGTCAGAGCTCCTGCTGCTGCCTCATGGGGACAGGACCCATGGGCAGTCAGAGCTCCTGCTGCTGCAGGCATGGGGACAGAACCCATGGGCAGTGAAGAGCTGTTGTTGCTGCTGCATGGAGACAGGACCCATGGGCAGTCAGAGCTCCTGCTGCTGCCTCATGGGGACAGGACCCATGGGCAGTCAGAGCTCCTGCTGCTGCCCTGAGTTGAGGGTTAGGGCTAATTTTATAAGGCATGGGTACATGACTCATTTTTACTGGAAAAAGAAAAGATGATGTAAAAAGTCATTAAATGATTTCAGTGCAGATGGGGTCTGGTTATGGTGCGGTCATATAACTTTAGATACGAATCTGGCCATATAGATCGGCATGTATATGATCCATGTGAGGATGCCCTGGGCTTCTCTCCCTGGGGCAGCCCTAATTCATACCATAAAAAATCCACCGGGTCATATAGTCCGGCATGTAGGCCAGGTCACCTTGGGCTTCTCTACCTGGGGCAGCCTTAATCCACATCACTGTGAGCCCTCCTGGAGAATCACTGAGCCTGGGGGTGGTCTTGGGGACCTCATGGCATGGCCTGCTAACACTCCCTGAAGGAAAATCACCTCAAACTCAGACCTTCCTTTGTTGAGGTGTTTGACAAGAAAGAGCCTTTGTCAAACTTTCAATTTACTTATGAAAGCAAAAATAAACCCACATACAATATCTTAAGAACAATAGCAAGGAACACTCTAGCTAGTCAAAGCGGGGCAACACAAATCTGTGCCTTCAGCCCATGTGCATCTTACTTTTTTATCACTTTGGGGCTCATTGGGCACACACACAGGATGAACTCAATAAATGCTTAAATACTGAAAAATATACATTCTGCAAATGCAAAGTGAAAATGTAAACTTTTCCAAATTTTTCATAACTTTTCCAAATGTTTAACTAAAACATCTCTTAAATTAGCGTTAGGGAAATTGGGTGTTTTCTTAATTGTGCTGCCAACCACCTCTTAGATTAACTAGATGCATTTTTGTCCACACTTGGTCTAACACTGTCTAAAAAACAAACATTCCCCGCTCAATAACATGGATTCAGTTATAAATAATGTTCCCCTGTTACGAAACTACTTGAATTTAGACTCTCTTACTTCGGTTTGTATTGAAGTAGTTCTTAAATTCATTGAATTATGCCACCCCAGTTGTAACCATGCTGACAAAATAAGCCTGAGACCGTCCGCATGAACTAAGCAGGCCTCAAGGAATCACGTGGATGCAGAAGGCCCATCTCAAAAGGCTGCAGACTGCGATTCCATTTACACCGCATTCTTGAAGTGACAAAACTATGGAGATGAAGAACAGATTAGTGCTTGCCGGAGCTGGGGACTGGGGGAAGGACGTGGGCAGAAAAAATAAAGTAAACAGAGCATGATTATTAATCGGGAATGTAGGAAGATGAAACCTATACATCATTTATTTGAAAAGTATTTATCATTACACATTTGATCTTTTTCATTTCCAACCCTAGACAGTTTTCACCTTGGTGATGACCTTGCTGAGTGGGAAACATAATATCTTTAATACATGAGTTAAATCTAAGATGATGTTCAAATGGACTGCAGGTAACTGTTTATGTCAATAATAAATACAGTAGATTACTTTTAAAACCCATACTTTGGACTTTTTATTACAGATGCAGTTGCTGACTTACCATAAATCAATGTGCTTAAAGTGCCATATGATAGCAAATGTTTAGCTTAACAGCATAAAATTGAGCAGAAACTGTAAAACATGTTTTATAGGTGCTATAAAACCCTGGGGCTGTAGGTGCTGCTTTTTTGCATTACTCTGATCCATCAAGTCCACTGAAAATCCCAGATAGCCAATACACTTGGGAATTGAAAATTGGCTTTCAGGGTTTTACTCACTTCGGCTGTTATGACCTCCAGGGAGAGCATCCTTTGTTTCCTAAGATGAGGAGAGAAGCACAGCTGGGGTAGGACCCACAGAGACTTAAAGCATCATATCCTGTATAATGCTCTTCTGTTACTAATCCATCCCGCTGCATCTGCCCCCACAGCCCCTTGTGGCCCCTTTAGCACCTGAAAAGAGGCAAACTGATATGGAAGCGGCTAGTCATTGTTTTAAAATGGTAGTGTCTGTGGGTAGTGGACACTCATTCATTCAGCAAATTGAGTTACTGCTCCACTTTAAGCACTCTTCTATGGTTCAACAACGGACAAGACAGAGTAGAGGCTGTGAGGACATGAGGACAGAGAGCTGTGGATGGATGTGAGAGACCTTTAGGATATAGAGGTAATCAGGCTGGGTGATGAAAGCAGGTGAGAAAGATAGAGAAGTCAGAGATGATGCCCAGGCTCTTGGCTTGGCAGCTGTTTGGGCTATCGCCTGAGAGAGAGTACAGAGAAGGAAGCTGGGGCACTGAGAAAGGGAGGCTACATTGAATTTGAGATACTCATGGGTAATCCGGTGGAAAATTCCAGTAACAACTGGTTATATGGATCAAGACCAGAAGACAAATTAAAAGGAGTTAACAGTGTTGGCCAAATTGAGAGGGACAGTGGACATTGAAATCTTATATCCTAAAGTTCTTGAATGTCAGAAATTAAGAAATTTAGCTGTCATTTAATCCAGCTCCTTTCTCTCATAGATTGAAGCCTTAGATGGATTGAGTAGCATGTGCAACCCAACTATCCTAGACCTCAGAATGATACAGAACCTCTTACTTTGACGTTCGTGTGCCCGATGCACAGCAAGCCGAACACTGAGATACCGGTGCTTAGAGATGGAGAAAGGTCTTGTTCACATTGGCCAAGATGAGAAGGTAGGAGCATGGGTTCTCTCAAATCCTCCTTAACAAGAGCAGAAAGCAGGGAATTTCACAGAGCTAAGGGGCTTAGCAGGAGGAGTTTCAGAGTCCTCCAGAGATGCCCTCAGGCCAGCTGGTGATCACAGCCTCACAAAAGGCATTCTCTTTCTTCTGCAAAACAAGCGCACAAATTCTTGAGCCCCCTGAGTCACCCTTCAAGTTAAACAAGAAACCAGCAAGCTGATAACATTCATCTGTGTCTGTGTTGGGACCAAGGTCAAAAGGAAACCATGTTCTTGCTGGCTATCTGCAGTAAGCCTCGGACACGTGGCCTCCAGAAGCTCTTGAGCCCCAAATCAGACTTCCAGTCTGTAAAACAGCATCAGGCCATAATGCCGCATCTTGATTGGCCAGAAGAATTTAGTCTTTTACCAGACCCCCCTCCCCAGATACTTCAGGGGAGCCCTGGGGTCGTTAGAGGTCCACAACTCGCTCCGGATGGTCACAGCTCCCGCCCAGCCTCCCGAGCCTCCCGGCAGCTCCCTGCTCTCCGGCAGGACGCTCTTCCTCAGCCCATCTGGCCTCCTTCAGTTTTCGGGGTTCCTCCTGCACTGCTTCTCTCTGATGTGGACATAGGCCCAGCTCCACGCTGTGTGGGAGGATCCCCAAGACTCTTCCTAATGCCACCACGAGCTTGCATACTCTCTGGTCCCAGTTGTGCCTCTCTGCTCTTCTCCTCACATCACTTTTCTACATGTTGAACATGGCCCCTTTTCCTTCAGGCCCAAATGTACCTCTACAAATTAGCCAAATATAGTAGATCCTGCATGAAGACTTTGGGGCAACAGAGAAGGAGGAGAGCAAAACCCCGAACAGAGCATAGCCTGAGACTGAAAACTGGTGCTCATTTTTCTTAGAAGTTCCTGGGCCATCCTTCCCAAAGAGACCCCCTGCTGGCAGTCTGGACTCCTCAGGCTCATCTTCCCACCACATCACTGGGTTCCCCCCATCTCTCTCCTCACATCTCACTTCTTTTCTTTTCTCAAGCTCTTAACCTTCCTCCAGAGCTACCCTGAAACTCCAGATTCATCTCATTTTATTTTATGGGGCAATCTGGGTCTTCCCTCTCCCAATCACCCTTAGCTTTCTCCAAAAACAGCAAGAACAAAGCCCACTCAGGCCCCTGAAGATACTCCCACAATTTAAGAGGAAAAAGAGCTACATTACATACTCCTGGACAAATTATACTCATCTCCTAGAAGACAAATCAGTAATTTTGATTTTAAATAGGACCTTTATCCTCCAGTCAGTGCATCAGGAAGTAAACACTTCCTCCTGGAAACTCGTGTCATCTGGTGCTTGTCACACTGTTGTGCTACTGAACTGACGTCGCTCACACTGACCAGCTCTGTGTCTGAGGGGCACTGAGCGCTCCTCTTCAGACAACCCCAGAGCCACATGAGAGACTCACTGAAACAGCAACGCTGTCATCTGTTTGTGAACACAGAGTATCTGCGAGAAAGGAACACACTGATACTGGGATTTGGAATCTGGTTTATTTCTTGATGACTACAGGAGGAGATTTTATTAGAAACAAGAATATTCCTTGGCATATGCATGATGTCTCAACTCAGACAATAAAAATTAAAGGGTTTTGAGCATTTAAAAAAAATAATTCGGGGGCTGGCCCGGTGGTCCAGCAGTTAAGTTCACAGGTTCCGCTTCAGCAGCCCAGGGTTCGCTGGTTCAGATCACGGGTGCAGACACGGCACCGCTTGGCAAACCATGCTGTGGTAGGCATCCCACGTATAAAGTAGAGGAAGATGGGTATGAATGTTAGCTCAGGGCCAGTCTTCCTCAGCAAAAAGAAGAGGATTGGCAGCAGATGTTAGCTCAGGGCTAATCTTCCTCAAAAAAAAATAATAATAATAATTTTAAAAAAATAATTTGTACATTTAACTTAAGGATTTCATGTGTGACCTAGAAAATGAAAAGGAAGAGCAAATATACCAGAAAAGGGGGAAAAGAGTATCACATCTTTGCTTCACAGTTAATTAGGAAAACTTTTAACCAAAACAAATAACTGGGTAATAAATACCATGGAATTTTTTTTGACTGAATAAAGGAGAAATTTTTCCTGTGAAGTGAAAATAAGCAATTTGTTAAATACAGGAAATAACATTTTATGAATATGAATATTCTCTTCAAAGAGGCTGGGCCGGCAGCTCATTCAAATTTTCAGCGCCTGGAGGACAGCAAGACTTCATGCTGTTTGCTTGTGACTCACACGCCTCTCGTGGTTTAAGAGCAAGAACGTGTGTGATAAATCATGCTCTACCTGAATCCAACAAGTTGATGCCACTCCTTCTTTTAAGGAAGAGCATGATAATGGATAATAGAATACAAACAAAGATGCAAATATCCCCAATGCTTGCAAATATCAGTACTGAGTAACTAAGCATCGTTTCCAGTAAAGCTGGCCTTCAGACGCTCCTTTACCCTGTGGAAAGAAACCATTTTACCTTCCCATAATTCTATTGCTTATGGGAATGTAAGTTGACTTTAATGTGGATTAAGGCTGCCCCAGCTAGAGAAGCCCAAGGTGACCTGGCCTACATGCCAAACTATAGGACCCAGTGGACTTTTTTTATGGTATGAATTAGGACCGCCCCAGGGAGAGAAGCCCAGGGCATCCTCACCTACATGCCGATCTATATGGCCAGATTCGTATCTAAAGTTATATGACCGCACAATAACCAGACCCCATCTGCACTGAAATCATTTAATGACTTTTTACATCATTTCTCCAGTAAAAATGAGTCACGTACCCATGCCTTATAAAATTAGCCCTAACCCTCAACTCAGGGCAGCAGCAGGAGCTCTGACTGCCCATGGGTCCTGTCCCCATGCTATTCCACACTATTCTCTAAATAAAAGAGCACTACTGCCAGATCTTGAGAGTCTAAGAAATCTTTCTTTCGACTCCTCGGCTCACCGATCCCGCATCAACTTCACCAAACATCAATGCAAAGAGCATGATGCAGTGTTCAAGCCTACAGCACTGCTGCTCAGGGAAGTGGAAAAGAGAAAAGATATTACTGGCAAAGTGGAAAGCAAGCATTCTTTCCAAATGCCCCGTTTTCGAGCTCCCGGGTAACTCAGCTTTACATTCTTACTTTGGGTGGGTCGACTCTGTTTAGGTAGTATATGAGTATCAGAGTGTATGAGTATGAGAGGCCAAAAATCTGCATCTATGTGAATAAAATCTCCTCCACCCCCAGTCCATGAAAGCAACACCTACCAGATCAGGACAGAATGCTACAAAATCACCCTGAAAAGACCAAAGGCTCTCAAGCCAAGTAAACTTGACTGGAATCTGATTTAACATGTAGGGGAGGAAGACATTTCCTCTACCCTCTCTGGGTTCATCTGGCCAGAGAACGAATTAAATTCACATGAGACAGAACAGCAGGAGAAAATTAAACAACGCTTTATAACATATATACATGGGAGAGGCTCAGGCAAGCTGAGCAACTCGCCAAAATGGCTGAAGCCCCCACCTTAAATATCATATCCAGCTAACGACAAAGGAGGATGTTGGGGGTGGAAGGGGTCAGTTACAGGAGGTTACCAGAAACAGGAATAAGATTATTACACAGATTTAAGTCCTTGCCTTTAGCATTGATTAAGAGTTTCTAGAGATAAGGTCATCCCCTTTCTTCTTCCTGGTACAGAGAGGGAGATGTCTTTACAGATGGAGAGTTCCTTTACAATGTAAATGTCTCCTAACAAAGGGTAAGTAAATTCTACTTTTCAGTTGCTTTCCTGTCTGCAAAGTAACCAGCCTCAAATAATCATCATGCCAAAGAGACATATCTTGGGGTGGCCAATTCCAGACCCCCACAGACGCATTAAAATCTCTAGAAAGAATGTGTCAACCAGAGGACTAGTTGGCCAGCCACAGAAACATAGAAAAGTAGAGGGCAGACAATTGAGAACAACGTCCAAGAGATAGATACTGGGGATGCCTTTTAAGAAACTTTAGTATGAAAGGAAAGCAGAGCATTGTTTAGAAAGGAACAATGAATGGAAGTGAGTTAAAATGAGAGCTGTTTGCGTATAATTATATTCTCAGGGGAAGGAGCCAACAGAGAAAAAGTTCTAGGAAGGGAAAGAAGTGATGTGGGTGGGGATCCGTGTCTAGAAGGCAGGCTGGGGAGAGTCTGCCCCTAGGCTGAATTGTCGAGGAACAAGCAGGGACACAGGGCTCTGGGATCTGGGTGCAAACCTTGGTCTTCCTGCTTTCTGGCTGAGAGACATTGTCAAGCTGAGGTTGAAGAGCAAGGATATGGTGGAAGAAAAGGCAGAGGACTGGGAGGTTGTAATAAGACAGCTAACTATTCAAGTTACGTATATCACAAGTGGAGCAGTTCCAGGTGTCGACACCATTCATGGTGAGGCCAAGGAAGCTGAGTGCCGGAGGAGAGTAGAGGAGAGTGTCCTTGGCCTCAGAAACATCAAGGGTTTCTTCCCTGGGAAGCTGGGTGATGGTGGAAACAGCATGGCCACTGCTGGCCTTTGCTGCGGGAGACAGTTAGACATGGCCCAGAGCCTAATGAATGCTGGACAATTCATTCATTCATTCACTCATTGAACGCACATTATCAAGGCCTCTGACTTTCTTGGACACTTGGAATACAGAAATCAAAACTGCAGATCCTGCTGTCAAGAAGCCCACAGTCCGGAACTAGAGATGGCCCAGGAGCCAAATACTATCACACAGAATGAGAAACACAATGAGAGAGGTGCATAAGGACATTGTGGGACCCCAGAAGGGAACACCTTTTCAGAAGGTAGAGGATGAGAATGAATGAGGAGCTGCAGATGACAGACATGAACACGCGCAGAGAAGCATGAGTCTTGAAGAAGAGATTTTATAAGAGGGTGTGAGACTCACTGTCCAGAAACCACCAGGGGCAGCTGGGAAATGCTGATCACAAGGGATGAACAGTCTTCATATCAGGGCACCAGAACCATCTCCTCCTCTTTAATCTTTCCTGCACCCCAGACCCTAAGCCTTAAACTGGGGTGTCTCCACCCTGGCCTTCCCCACCCCCAGAGTGCTCCCAATCCAGCATCTCCTAACCCAAAGCAAAAATCACCCTTTCCCCTTAGCTACCCATCAGAATTGGAACTAACTCACTGCCATGTGAAGCTCTGGTTGTCCTATTGTTCCCAAGGCACTGGCCTGGTAAAGGAGGATGCTTGCTGTGGTAGACTGTATTTTCCAGAAACGGCTGCAAAATATTTCTGATTCCACATGCTCATCCAGAGCCTTGCTGCTCCCCCATTAAGAAGTGGAGTCTTTTCCTCTTCCTTTTGAAATTTGGCCTTTGTAACTTCTTTAATGAAAAGAACTACTTAGAACTGCTCACCTATGCCCTCCCCTCCCCCCATCCATGTGCACCATCTGTTCAGGCTCTCTCCTCTCCAGATGCCTCCCTGACATGAGGCAACAATGGCCAGGTTGTTTTTAACAAACATGGCAAGATATTACCTTAAGATATTTATCTGTGGGTTTTTCTTTCCCCACTTCCTGGTACAATAACCAAGTGGCCTCATGGAAAAGGAAGGTTGAGAGAGAGGGGTTGAAAAGAGCCAAAAATAGTCAAGGTTGAGCTTTGTGACTCCAAAAGAGCTTTTGAGAATCAAAAAGTGAGGCTAGGAGCATGAAGCACATGGATAAACATGGAACAAGGAGAAAGACTAGAGAGGAATTGCTGGACAACCACACCCCAGTGCCTCCCAGGGAGACCAGAGTAGGTCTGCTGGGCTGGGCGAGGGCAGGAGCAGGGAGGAGCAGGTCAGCATTGGAAGCCTGGGGAGCACCTAAGAGGCTTCCCCATCCCCACCGCTCCCCTCAAGGCCCTCAGCTGCTGCATTTCCCCAGAGATGTTTGCTGAGCCCCATCCACACTCCCCTGAATGAATGCCCGCCCCCACTCGGTGCTTCAGGACTCTTATGAGCCCCGGGTATCTGTCAGGAATGCTTTCAGCTGCAAGTGACAAAAAATATAATGAGCAGTGCCTTAAACACCAGCGGCTTACATTTTTCATGTAACAAGAAGGCTAGAGGTGAGCAGTTGCTTTGTAAAAAGGCAGATTCCCCAGGACCCAGTCCCTGAGATTAGGATTCAGTTAGTTCTGGAATGATCTCCAGGGATCTATAATTCCTGAAGCTTCCCAGGTGATCCTAATTGGCAACCTGCCGTGGGAGCCACTGCTCCCAAGTTCACTAAACCTACTGTGCTCTCCCCTCTTCTGGGTTTTGAGTCCTTTAGCTTCCAGAGGAGTCAACAGCACCGCCGGTGAACTCCTGATTCACTTATTGATTCACGTGGTCAACAAGCAGTAATTGCTCACCTTTTTTACGTGGCCAACGCAAGTTCACTGAGGGGTGTGAACTGTGCCAGGAGACATGGAGATTCAGCAACATTCTCAGACCGAGTGGAATGTCCACAGAGTCAATTTGAAGTCCTTCCTTTCCCGCTGGAGAGAGCTGGAGTAACGGCCCGAGTAAGCATGCGGAGTCGAGTGCCCTCTTCTGCCTTCATTTCCTCTCGAACTCTCATGACAACATAAAGATTCTGTTAAAAGCAACAAAATCCTCAAAGACAAAGCTAAAAGAAAACGCAAGCAGAATGCAGAGAGATGTGAACAAAATGTCGGAAACTGGAAAGCAGATAGTGATGAGTGACTTGGAGACCAGGGCTGCAGAGAGGAGGCAGGAAGCTGACAGACTGGTCCCATAGAGCCCCTGAACACACAGGACCAGAAGCCCCAGGAGACCTCTCAGGAGGCGGGCTGTGAGTTAAAAGTTTGCACCAAATGCTGGGGGACCCCTAGATTTCTTCACCACCCTACCAGCCAGGTATCTCCATCATCAAACAGAAAACATGCTGGAGAAGGGATTAAGGGCAAGTCAGCGTGCTGAGCAAATGCTGAGATCCACCAGCAACGTTTCACCAGCACATCTGAGAATGCCGGCAGCCCAGCTTAGACACCTCAGTTTCTCCAGGGAAACCGAGATCCTCAAAGAAAAGACAGAGACAATAATACTGGGAATCCTAACCCAACGTAGAAATCCAGAGGAAACCAGGACAGCACAAAGAGCAGAATAAACTTTCAGGAAAACCATAATTAATATCTTAACAGAGGCAATAGAAGATAATTGCACCAATGAAAAAAGACCAGACTATTCATAGAACCAAAACACATTCTCAGTTTTAAAAAATATAAAAACAGGAAGAAAAGATTCAATAGAATCCAAGCATGCTTTATTGGGAAGCTGCTGCAGGATGTACTCCACCAAAATGAGGGGGTAAACCAGGAAAAAAGAAGACAGAAGATTCAAGAAACAGGGATCCAACAAAGGAGGGCTGGTGACACATGAGACAGGAAGCCAGCGGGCCCCAGGGAGGGTGTCGTAAAAGTCAAAACCAACAGATTAGCTGAGCGCATGGACTATTAGGGGGAGATTAACAGTCCGGAAAGAGTTGGAGGTGGGGAGAGGTATAGATCAAAACATAAGATAATTTTGAACTCCAGCGGGGGGAAAAAGGCATATAACAAAGGAAATCATTCTCAGTGTACACCGCATGCCTTATCTGGGAAGAATAGTTACAACAATCACAACAGTGTTAACTTTGAATATTGATTTAACCAAAAATTATAATATAATTACTTTGGAAGAATGGGAGAACAAGAGTGCTAAATCTTCATCTTTCATAGGAGGAAGTCAAGAGTTTATATCTAAATCTGAAAAATCAATACGGAAGCATATTATTTACACACATGGGGGAAACATCTAGAAGAAGCCTCTGAGTCAGTTGAAAGGGAGACTTCTGTTTTTCTGATGGGGAGGGCCGTGTGGGAAATGGTAGTCTGTCAGACCACGGGGAATTTTTCTGGTCAAAAAAACCCAGACTTTTGTAATCCTTTCCCTCCAGCTCACGGGGTTCAGCCAAAGTCGTCCCTTGAGGATTGCCGAGTGTGAGTTCTGAGGAAACACACAAACGCACACAGTGAACTTCATTGGACTCAGTTTCATCCTTTTTTCCTAAGCCAGAAGTGTCATGACAGGCGGGGAAGAAGCCAGGGCCCCTGCGGGCCTGTGGGGGCGTTTGTACAGAAGGCTGTTCCCCGGGCCTCTGGCATCTCTGTTTCTTACCAACAGGAAGAGCTGTGAGTGGCCTCGCTAGTCACCCTGTACCCAAGTGCCAGGCACCAGGTACGTGTTCGAACGAATGAAAGAATCAGTGAGTGAACAACAAACGAAGCCATTCGTTTTCACGCACTGTAAACGCTTCACCCACGCAGGACCGACCGACACTGTCTGCCTCCAGCGCTTCCTTCTGATTCACTCGGAGACTTAATGCCTCTTAGGTATTTGTCAAATGTGAAGTGGGCACCTCTCACGTGTCAGGTTTACTCCTGCCTTCAAAGATATTACAATCTGTTTGGGAAGGCAAAATACAAATAAGGAAAACTCAAACTCATGGCCACAGACAGTCGAGGTGTGGGTGCGCAGGAAGAAGTTACTGTGGGACTTGAACCCATAACCGTAGGAGGAGTGACTTTCCTGACACTGGCTGCAAAGCCCCTAGAGTCTTTTCCAAGTGTTTTGTTCACACTGAGGCTGGGAAGATGGAGGGAGAGAGTAACACCCTTGTTGACACAAGTCAACAGAGCATGAATTTGGTTGCCTTCCCACAAGCATTCTCCTGTTTACCTTTGTGCTTTCACGCTAAGGTAGAGAAATCACCGTTCCTCGGGTGATCAAATCTGCCGGCCTTTCCTCCTGGCCAGGAGGGCAATGCAGGGGCACTTGCCAGATGCCTGCTCTGCTCATTCCAGGACTGCAGGTGTCAATTGACCTCCGCCGTTCGGACATTTCTTCCCACTGGAACAACGATCGAACCTTTATCCAAGAATAGCCAAGAGAACCTGGTCTGGGCCCGTCTTTTTTTTTTTGTTTTTTTTGTTTGTTTGTTTGTTTGTTTGTTTGTTTGTTTTTGGAGGAAGATTAGCCCTCAGCTAACTACTGCCAGTCCTCCTCTTTTTGCTGAGGAAGCCTGGCTCTGAGCTAACATCCGTGCCCATCTTCCTCTAGTTTATACGTGGGACGCCTACCACAGCATGGCTGCCAAGCAGTGCCATGTCCGCACCCGGGATCCGAACCAGCGAACCCTGGGCCGCCGAGAAGCGGAACGTGCGAACTTAACCGCTGCGCCACCGGGCCGGCCCCTGGGCCCATCTTTTGGTGTTTACTAATTGTGGGATTCTGTGTCTCCACCCCCGTGTCCTCAGGAATCCACCATGTCCGGTGCAGGCCCCACAAACTCACGACAGAGCAGCCCCTTCCTCATGCCAGGGGGAGGAACATCCTAATGGAGGAGAGTTCTTAGTCTCATTCAGCACTTGATCAGACTTCAAAATATAGGATCTTCACTAATGCATTTCTTTAGATCTGACTACTTCGCTTTGATTTACTCTTGTAAAAATATCCGGAGGTGCAATACTCTTACAGTTTTGCAAATATTCCTTTTTAGCAAAATGCATGCCCTTGGCATTTAACTATCCCTGATTTTGCGAAGTAAGATAACTTACAAGAGGAGTACAATCCTTACAAGGCTCTTACACTCTGTGGAGCTGTCACTTCTGGGGATCTGGTTGTGTGTGTGTGTTGGGGTGCTCAGTTCTAACTGTGTGCATTCAGAACACAGGCTGGCACAGAGTGGCCCCTCCAGAAATATTTTACATGAATGAAAAACAAAAACCTTGCATCTGATGGCCATAAGCTTATCCTCTCATGATCTGAGGGAGTGTTGGAGAGTTTTATTTTGTGTTCTCTTCAAATCCACTCTTCCCTCCTGTGAGCTTACACAGACTCAGCGTACTTGGTCCGAGGCTGCCCTGGGAACGAACTTATGCTGATTAATCCAGGGCTGTGTCTCAAGCGTAAGTGAGAAGGCCTCCCTCCCTCCTCTTTCCAAACACTGTCCTTGAGAGGCCAGCACCAGGAGGACGGGGCTCCAGGCTCTCTTGTGTGATGACAGTGTAGGGCAGAGGACAGCTGGGGGTCTGACTCTAGACACCTTGGGAAGAAGGTCCCGATAAGCCCTTGAGTAAATGTGTGTTAGTGAATTTAATGAATCCAGCCATGTTCCACTCAAGGATTCTGTCGTGGGGGCTGGGCACCTAGTATGTGTCCGTGCTCAACAAGACAGACACAATCTGCTTTCAAGCAGCTTGCAGTCTTTTGGGGGAACTGGAAGTTACAGTCCTGTAGGGGCACATACAGGGACACATGGCCCAGACAGCCACCGAGGGTGACCTCCAAGACTTGACACTGAAAGGTGAGTAGGAATGGTCAGGCCAAAGCAGGTGGGCAAGGAGAGGGTTCCCAGCAGGGGAACAGCCTTGGTCAAGGCCCCTAGGTGAGAGAGACTGTGATGTCTTTGGGGTAAACCTGGAACAGAGAGTGCAACGGAGGGAAGCAGCTGCCGATGATGGACGGTGAGGGAAGCAGGGGACAGATCACAGATATCCATTAAGTAGTTATGTATTTGGGTCTAGAGCTCAGGAGAGAACCCAGGCTGAAGGCAGGGATCTGGACAGCATCAGCACAAAGACGGTAGCGAAAGCCATGGAAGTGGCTGAGCGTGTGCATAAGGAGAAGAGAAAACAAGGACAGATCCCTGAGGAGCACCACTGTTTAAAGGCAGGACAACGGAAGAGTCTGCAGCACTGAGAGGACGCAACCAGAGAGGTGGGAGGAAACCCAGGAGGGGGGTTACAGACGCACGAGAGGAGAGAGTTGCAGGTGGGTGGACGCCATTGTCCAGTGATGCTGAGAGATGAAGATAAGGGCGGAAAAGCATGTGTTGGATTTTGAAGCAAAGTAGTTGCTTTGAGTTGAGTTGTGTCCCCCAAAATCCGTATGTCGAAGACTTAACCTCCAGTACCCGAGCACGTGACCGCGGTTGGAAACAGGATCTTTAAAGAGGTAGTTAAGGCAAAATGACATCACATGGGCGGGCCCTGGTCAGGCGTGACAGGTGTCCTCACCAGAGGAGGAGACTAGGACCCAGAGACACACAGAAGGAAGCCCACGTGAAGACACAGGGAGAAGGCAGCCCTCCGGTCCGCAGGCCAAGAAGAAACCAGCGCTCCTCAGACACCTTGATCTCGGCCTTCCAACCTCCAGAACTGTGAGGAAATAAACTTCTGTCGCGTTAGCCAGCCACCCCCCGGTCTGTGGTACTTCGCGGTGGCAGCCCTCGCAAACCTACACAGCGATAACGGGGACTGTGACGAGGGGGTAATTCGAGGGCAGCTTGACGGGAACCCAGGTGGCGGGGACGGAGGAGTGAGCAATGAGGAAACGTTCAATGACAGAGAAGACGATTGCCAAACCCTGCCTGTGAAGTGGAAGAGAGGACACTGGAGCACCTGGAGGAGGCTGTGAAGTCGGTGGAGGGGAACTGACTAGTTGCTGGATTAGTTAGTTGGTTTAAAAGTGAAAGAGCTAGTTGTTAATAGTTCTCCAACTGAAGAATCAGAGCACATTTCAAGAAGGCTAGTTTAACATTCCGAGGCTAGAATTTAAGCAAGACCAAGCTAAGACACTCCTGCTACTCAGGGCCCTAGAGCGGCACTCTCCAATACCGCAGCCACTGGCTTCGGGACTTATTGACATTTAAATCAACTACAATTGAATAAAATTTAAAATTCAGGGGCCTGCCTGTGGTGGCGCAGCAGTTAAGTGCGCACGTTCCGCTTCGGCAGCCCAGGGTTCGCCGGTTCGGATGCGAGGTGCAGACATGGCACCGCTTAGCACACCATGCTCTGGTAGGCATCCCACATAGAAAGAGGAAGATGGGCACAGATGTTAGCTCGGGGACAGTCTTCCTCAGCAAAAAGAGGAGGATTGGCGGCAGATGTTAGCTCAGGGCTAATCTTCCTCAAAAAAAAAATTTTTTTTAATTCAGTTCCTCAGTCACACTTGACTCATTTCAGGTGCTTAATGGCAACACGTGACTAGTGGCTACCATGTTAGGCAGCATAGATATCACAGAACATTTCCATCATCACAGAAAGGTCAATTAGATAATGGTGCCCTGGACTTATTTATATTGTTGTCAAGTGAAGGGCTGATGCAAACTCCACAGCCTCACGAAGTGGGGCTTCAATGAATAGCGGAGGGTGAGCAAGAGAATGTGGTGGTTCCCAAGCCACTGGTCATTCGAGAAAGATGTGCTTAGGTCAGGCACAGCAGACACAGCCTGGCTGGTGCTCCGGGAGAAAGAGCAGCCTGTGGCTCTCCCTTTTGCTGTGGACTTGGAGATTTGAGAGCAAGCGGGAGAAACTGACTCAGGGTACGATGGAAGCCTGGTGCTGGAGACGAATCTTCTGCCAGCTGACCAGGGGTCCCTCTCCCGGGGGCCAGGAGGGAAGCTGAGCCATGGAAGTCTCTGGGAGGGACCCCTGTACCCAGTGGCTTATTGCTAGTAAGCCAAAGAGATTAGGGTCATCCAGGGGACAATTCTACTTGGATCTCCTGAATAAGTCTCTCTTTATGTTAGACAAGGATTGGCCTCCCAGGCATTTCCAGGCACTGTCTCTGGTACCAGAAAGGATGAAATGATTTCCTTTTCTGTAACCATTCTACTGGCATTTTGTTGTTGTTGTTAAAATCAATGTACTTGTTCCTTTTCATTTTTTAAGACAAAGCCATATCTGACTCTGTATTTTTTTCTTTTTTTATTGTTAAGATATATATAACATAAAATTTACCATCTGAACCTTTTTTTTTTTTAAAGATTTTATTTTTCCTTTTTCTCCCCAAATCCCCCGGTACATAGTTGTATATTCTAGTTGTAGGTCCTTCTAGTTGTGGCATGTGGGACGCCACCTCAGCGTGGCTTGATGAGCAGTGTCATGTCCGCGCCCAGGATCCAAACCTCCGAAACCCTGGGCTGCCTAAGCGGAGTGCGTGAACTCAACCACTCAGCCACCAGGGCCGGCCCCATCTGAACCATTTTTAAGTGTACGGTTCAGTGTATTAAACTCATTCATGCTGCCGTGCAGCCATCACCACCACCCATCCCCATAAGGCTTTTCATCTTGTAAAACTGAAACTCTGTAGCTATTAAACAATAACTTCCCATGTTCGCCTCCCCCCAGCCCCTGGGGATCGTCACTCTGTTTTCTGTCTCTATGATTTTGACTCCTCCAAGTACATCATATAAGTGGGATCATACAGTGTTTGCCTTTTTGTGACTGGATTACTTAATTTAGCATAACGTCCTCAAGGTTCACCCGCGTTGTAACATTGCAGAATTTCTTTCCTTTTTAAGACTCAATAATATTCCATTGTATGTATATACCACCTTTTGCTTATCCATTCATCCGTGATGGGCACTTGGGTTGCTTCCACGTTTCAGCTGTTGTGAATACTGCTGCTGTGAACATGGGTGTACAAACATCTCTTTGAGACCCTGCCTTTAATTCTTTGAGGTGCAGACCCTGAAGTGGGGTTGCTGGCTCATACAGTAATTTTTTAATTTTTTGAGGTGCCTCCATACTGTTTTCCATAGCGGTTGTACCATTTTACATTCCCGCCGATAATGCACAAGGGTTCCAATTTCTCCACATCCTCACCAACACTTACTGTTTTCTATATTTTGATAGTAGCCTTCCTAATGGGTGTGAGGGGGTTCTACTGGCACTTTTTTGAGTACTCTAGGTTAAAGGTGTCCACCCAAAACTGACCGCAGAGCCCCCCTGGCCAGGCTCTGACGCCTCAGCTCAAGCTGCCAGTAGGGTTTGCTGCAGCCCATCCCACTAAAGGGGCCCATTACCCTCGGGGCCAGCAAAACTACACACACACAAACTTGAAAGCTGTCGTTTTTTTTAAGAAATGTGATCATAGTTAGAAAGTTCAAAAGGGGCTAGCCTGGTGGTATAGTGGTTAAGTTCACGCCCTCCGCTTCGGCGGCCTGGGGTTCGCTGCTTCGGATCCTGGGCGTGGATCTATGTGCTGCTCATCAAGCCACACTGTGGCAGGCGTCCCACATACAAAGTAGAGGAAGATGGGCACGGATGTGAGCTCAGGGTCCATCTTCCTCAAAAACAAGAACAGAAATGTTCAAACAGCATAGACGAGTACAAAGTGAAAAGTAAAATCTCTTCCCGCTGCTCCCTGACCTCCAGCATTCTGCCACCCAGAGAGAACCACAGTTGACAGCTTCTTGTTGTTGTCCTCATGGAAATTTGTATTCATTTCCACACACACCCGGCATAAGTGATCAGGATGACACTATTGATCTCATAAATTTTGTCTTTTAAAATATGTGTGTGTGTGTGTGTGCGTATACACCATGCACTCCTCTGTCACGATACCCACCAGGTCATGGCTCTGACCTAAGCTGTGGGCTGTGTCTTATAGGAGCCTATGTATATATTTTACACAAACAAAAGCTTGCCTTGTACACTTTCTCTAACTTACTTATTTTTTTAACCTTAAAAATACAGCACAGTGTGATGGGTTAATTTTATGTGCCAACTTGCCTGGGCCACAGGGGCTCAGATGTTCGGCTAAACGTTATTCTGGGTGTGTCTGTGAGGGCGTTTCTGAGTGAGATTAGCATTTGAATCCCTACACTGGTAAAGCAGGTTGGTCTCCTCAATGTGAGAGGACATCCGGTCCACTGAGGCCAGTGCAGAACAAAAGGGGACATGAGGGACAGGTTGCTCTCTCCACGCCTGCCGCTTTTCCAGCTGGGACACCAGCCTTCACCGGCACTCCGACTGGAACTACACTGCCAGCTCTCTTGGGCCTCCAGCTTGCACATGGCAGCTCTTTTAACGATTCTTCCTAAAAATCACGCCTCCTCTCATTGTCTGATCTCAAGCTGCTTCACATTTTCGTCTGATTAGTTTTCTATCCAAGAATGGCTCTGACCTCTGCCAGGATCATCACCTTAGAAAGGATCCCAGGGGCTTCCACGAAAGGCCCCTTGTGGAGAGCAGAGCAGGCCATCAGTAACCCACGGGGGAAGTGGAGCAAGGGGCAAGTGGACAGACCTTCCGGACAGGCAGCCTACAAGACACACAGGGCAGGTCATGAGGAAGGACCCTAACGTGCTGCCCTCACCTCGAAGCTCCACATTCCATTGCTGGGCCCTTCCAACACATCAGAATTTCATATCCTTTGTGCTTTCAAGAGAACAAACCCACAGTTTTTATTTATTTACTTTTCAATAAGTTTAAATCCTTGAGGGGGACGGCATCGCATGCATTCTCTGTGCAATGGCATCAGCAGGAAGGCTGCTTCTGAGTTTGGCAGGAACCACGCCACTCTTTCCATGGGCATGAGTTACCTTTCCCCAGATTCCTCTGGTTTTGTTCGGTTTGCCACCAGGAGTCACTGTGTTGTGCTTTATGCTCATAAGCACATCTCTTGCCCAAACAGAATTCAGTTTCAAGTCAGGCATAAACACGTTCAATTTTAAAAAGAGCTGTGCGCTCCCTCTGGTTCCAGAGACCTGGTTTATAGCCAGCAAAAATGGCCCTGGACCACAGCCTCCCGACATAGTTACTGTTCTGGAAGTCCTATTCCCAGCGGCTTCCACAGGCTCCAAGATGGTGGAAAGAATGAATTTGATCTCTTTTGATAGCATAAGAATCTCCCTCTAATTAGAGAAGAACAAAGTACTTTTTTATTCAATTTGTCCCAAAATAAACTGTTTGCTGAGTCTAAGATGTAGTGATACAAGTAGTCCTGAATCTTACTCAGATTCCTTAAAATCAGCTTTAATTTCCAGAAGATTGATACCATATTATTTTGTTGGTACTGTTTATTATTTTGCGATGAAAAATTAACACTACAAAAGAGTAACAGTTTGGGGCCAGCCCGGTGGCCCAGTGGTTAAGTTCGCGAGCTCCACTGCGGCAGCCCATGGTTTTGCTGGATTGTGGGGACATGGCACTGCTCATCAAACCACACTGAGGCGGCATCCCACATGCCACAACTAGAAGGACCCACAATTAAAAATACACAACTATGTCGGGGGGGTGGGGGGGCTTGGGGAGAAAAAGGAAAAATAAAATCTTGAAAAAAAAAAGGTAATAGTTCCACTAATCATTCCACCAGAGAAAAATAACGTCATGTCTCAATATTGAGGTTTGAAAGACAGCATATCAGTTCACACGGACATCGCCTCAAAATTCAGAATTAATCCCCAAATGATGCAAGTAAAAGTTCCGCAGACCAGGAAAGAGGAAAGTAGAAAGCAGCTCCATGAAGTGTTAAGATTGCTCAACCTATGGCCCAAAGCCATACCCCCTGGAGCCGTGTGAGGGCGTTCGCAGGCCCAGGAGAGTCAGCGGGAGAGAACTCGCACGGCCTGGGGCCCGGCGGACGCGGGAGACGTGATTCAGGAGGCCTCAAGGCCCCAGAGTCAGTAATAATAACAGTATTTAGCACTCCTGGGGTGCTTTTGAAACTTTAGGAGCCCTTCAAAGCCCCACCCTGGGCCCAAGGCACCGAGGTGCTGAGCAAGGTCCCTGCTACAGAAGTCACGTAACCTGATATCCTGGGTGCTGGCGGACAGCCCCGGGGCAGGGAGGAACCGATCCCGACGCGCGGGGCTCCGGGACACGCGCCCTCCTCCCTGAGCTCCAGCGGCCGCCTGTCCTGTTCCCGTCCGTTCGCAGCAGGGCACAGAGGGAGCCCTTCCAGACGCGGTCTGGTCAGGCCTCGCCTCCATCTTAGAACAAAGACCAGCCCTGACCGCGTCTTCAGGACGCGGTGCGCGCCCCTGCCCCCTGCTCCGCCGCCGTGCCCCGCCCGCGCGTCCTCTGCCGGCTCCGCCAGCGCTCCGGGAGGGCACCCTCGTCCCGGAACAGCACGGGCCGCTCCCCCGCACCGGCGCGCTCCTCCCCCGCCCGGAGACCGACGGGCCGCTCCCCCGCGCCCGCGCGCTCCTCCCCCGCCCCGGAGACCGACGGGCCGCTCCCCCGCGCTCCTCCCCCGCCCGGAGACCGACGGGCCGCTCCCCCGCACCGGCGCGCTCCTCCCCCGCCCGGAGACCGACGGGCCGCTCCCCCGCGCTCCTCCCCCGCCCGGAGACCGACGGGCCGCTCCCCCGCGCCCGCGCGCTCTTCCCCCGCCCCGGACACCCACGGGCCTCTCCCCGGCACCGGCGCGCTCCTCCCCCGCCCGGAGACCGACGGGCCGCTCCCCCGCACCGGCGCGCTCCTCCCCCGCCCGGAGACCGACGGGCCGCTCCCCCGCGCTCCTCCCCCGCCCGGAGACCGACGGGCCGCTCCCCCGCACCCGCGCGCTCCTCCCCCGCCCCGGAGACCGACGGGCCGCTCCCCCGCACCGGCGCGCTCCTCCCCCGCCCCGGAGACCGACGGGCCGCTCCCCCGCGCCCGCGCGCTCCTCCCCCGCCCCTTCGCCTCGCCCCGCGCCCGGCTTCGAAGTCTGTCCCGTGATAAACCTCCTGCCCCAGACTAGTTTACCTCTCCCAGCACCAAGTATCTTTTCCTCAAGAATCTATCACAATATGCAGTTATGTGCATGATGATTTGATCAGTCTTCCTCCTCTGCTTCAGCTGTGACCTCCATAAGGGCAAGGCCCATGTCTGTTTTGCTCCCCGTGTTATTTCCTAACGTCTGGCACAGGTACATCCTAGGCTCTCAAGAAATGCTTGATGCATGAATAACAGTGGAGCGCTGTCCCATCCTTAATAAATGTAATATTTAGGTCTCTCCCCACCACTCCAGCACAGGGTGTAATCAGCATGCACATTTCTATCCCAAATACAGTAAAAGGTTATTTTTATTCTCTAGAATTTAACAGTATTTTGATTGCCTCAATTCATGTATCTCCATCCTTCAGAAAAAAAGAAAGAAAACCGTCGTAGATTCATAGTGCCGAAGGGACCCAGGTTATCTCGACTGCACAGTTTAAACGTCGGTGAGCGCTCAGCAATCCCGTCAAGATGACCGAGCTCCCGCAACGCTTCTACCACTAGAGGTCCTTCCCTGCCCCAGAAATGCAGTCAAGTTCCATTTAAATCCACTCCCCGCTTCCCCTGTCCGGTCCTCCGACTGATCGTCTGGGGGATGAAGATGACCGGGCGTGGCTGCGGGGCTTCCCTGGCTCGCAGAGCTCTGCGAGTAGCTGGTGCGCGCTCTGCCCCTGTCTCTGAAACAAACGACCCCTTTTCTGGCTTAATTCCTTTATGCAAGGTGGGTTTTCCTCTCAACTTCTGTGCAGCTGTCATGGAAAAGACAAGTTTGTTTGATAAGGATAGTAAGAATAAACTTGCTCTGCCAAATATTAAATGCATTTGAAGGCTATGGTAACTGATCCTCTAGTGCCACGACAGCCGTTTCGGTAGCCATGGTCCCTGGGGCTCCAGAGTAACTGAAGGAAGAAAGTGAGATCTCCATAATGCAAATCCCGGACGGCGCCTGGCCAGGTCTGAGCCCACCAGCTCCTGGGAAGGAGTCTTCCACTTGGCCTGCTTGAGGCTGCCTCCAGGCCAAAGGCCCCCTTCAAGAATCACTCTCCCAGCTCCAGCGTGCTTGGCTTCTCCTGGCTTTCCTGGCCTCTCTCCTCTTCTGGCTGCTACCCCTTTTATCCTCTAAACCAAACCCTTGGTTTTTTCTCTTTTCTCAGCTATCTGTGGTACCCTTGCAGCGGTGAGCCCCAATCGTTAGCCACTGACATCACCACGTCAGCCCTCAAGGGCAAGTAGTGCTCATTCTCCATCAAACCCCAAGGTCTAATCTTCACTCCAAGGAAAAAGAGAGATGTTGCCTCTCGGCCCTGGAGAAAGTTGCCCTCACACCCAGAATGGACCAAACAGCTCCTCACCATCCAGAAAGAACAAGACTATAAAAGCTGAGTGAGTATTTGTTTAAGGAGAAAGTTTGAATCCTGCTTTTCAGACCATGATTCATTTAGTACTACACATAGCTCCAACACATGCACAAAAAAAGGTGATTACATTCTTTATATTTAAGGAACTCCCCATGTAAAGAACGCTCATCGTTATTTGTATTTTGTTTAATGCTCAGTTTATTAAATTTAGAAAGTTAATAAACAAAACTTTGAAAATCAAATTTTCTTATACATTTAAGCAATGATCATATACTTAAATTACCTTAAATTATTTAAGCTACAATTAAAAATTTAGCATAGCTAATATTTGAACACTTCAAACACAAACACTATAACACAAAGACTATAAAACCCTTAAAACTACTCTAAAGTATCAATCCAATTCGTTTCCTAATTTTTTCTATACTTCTTATGCCCTCTCTAAGTCATATGAAATGCAGTAGCACCTATTTCAATACCTTCCAAGGATTATACAGATATCCCAGGCCAAAAGAAAAGGCAGGCAGTGTCACCCAGCGTCAGTCCAGAAACCCAAACCCACGTGGGGCATTTCAGACACAGGCAGTTAACAGAGACTCGGTTACTAAGACGCTGGAGGAACAAAAAGGGGGAAGTGAGTTTACCAGAGATTGGCAGCCGCAGGAAGACACCACTGCCCTCCAGCCTGGACAGCAAAGGGGAAGGTGGTGTCACCAGAATGGACAACCACTGTGAGTCCAAGGCTCCTGAGTGCCCCGCTGCCACCTCTACCTTGCAGGAAGCCCGAAGTCCCCTCCCACAGACCCACAGAAGCCACCCCGTCAGCGCTCTTCACCTCCTCTCACCACACAGACAGAAACGTGTGCACATCCATATCAGTGCTTGTAAGTAAACGTGGCCCAAGAGAAGAAACGAGAAGTGCATGTGTCACCGTCCCCGAACTCAGTAGAACCAGCACCAAATTAACACGCATCGTCACACCCGTTCTTCTACTGTAACTTCCTTTCTGTTCATTTTATATTAACTTTTCTCGTTTAAATATTACTAGCTTTTTACAAATTCACCTCTTCCAACTGTAATTACCATTTTCCTTGTGTATCCTGTTCCTCTGAGCGGGCTCCCCTCCGTCTTCCCCCAGCCCACCTTCTTCCCCTAACTCAAGGAAGCATCGTGACTTTTATAAACATTTCTATCAACAAAATTAATCTTTGAGGGGCTGGCCTTGTGGCCGAGTGGTTAAGTTCCGGTGCTCCACTGCCACGGCCCAGGGTTTCACTGGTTCGGATCCTGGACTCAGACGTGGCACTGCTCGCCAGGCCACGTTGAGGCAGCGTCCCACATGCCACAACTAGAAGAACCCACAACTAAAATATACAACTATGTACTGGGGGGATTTGGGGAGAAAAGCAATAAAAAAAATTTTTTTTTAATTAATCTTTGAAATCATTATTTTTATTATTGACAGGTAGGATTTTTTTGTTTCTACTAACCCCCAGCTTGAATCATAACACTGTAGGTACCGTAGGTGCTCCACAAATTGGCTGGTTCAGAAAGAAGTAATACTCCTAATGATCGCCAACATCTTTTGAGCATTCGCTCTGTGCCAGGTGCTGGGATAAGAGCTTTAAATGGGTTCTTATTTGATTATCAGGCCAATTCTATGAGGAGGGAGCAGGTCATTTATTCTGAAATTTAGAGCTTGGCAAGATTTGAATCCTCATTAACTGTTGCTCTGCTGGCTTGTACATCCAGATTATTTCTTTTATTATTCACTTATACTCCACTTTTTATCCTGACCTTGACCTTGAAATGTAAGGTAATTTGATTGCCCTGAAAGAACCATTCTTGCAGGTATAAGAATAATTTTAAAAAGAACTCTTTCTCATTTTGAGGCAATCACAGGAACTTTCTTCCTCTTCATCATTGGTAGTGTGTCCAGAATGTGCAAGACATACTTAGATCACCTTAAAGCTGTGTGACAGAGGATGGAGAGAGAAGACAAGTCCTAAGCTATAAGGGAAGACTGATTCGCGGAATAAATGAACAAATGACCAGAACTGCAGCTTTTGTTTCACAAACTGCTGTGTAACGGAGAGACTGTGAGCTTTGGGATTAGACCAGGACTGAAATAGCATCTGCTGCTTACAGGTGACGTCGTCTTGGACACGTTACATAAGCTCTCTCAGGTGCCTTGAGGAAAGAAAGAGTAGCAAACAAAAAAGTTTTGGTGTGAATGAAATCTCATACTACAAGAAAAATAGGTTACAATAATGTGCTATGTTAAATTGGAGCATTACTGTGGATGTAAGTCCTTATAGATGCTTCACTCTAGCACTGCTGAAGATGGAGAACAGTAGGGGAGCACTGCTCCAACACTCACTCTCTGGTGCACCCCCTCCACCCAAAATTGGTCTCTATAATGAAACAGGACTCCTGGGAGAGTAGCTGACTCCATGTCTTGGGTGGAGAGAACCTCAGGGTTGATCTGGAGTAAAACAAGAATGATTTCCAGGACTCTGGAGCTGTGCTGAAAGGACGTAGGAGTTGTTCTAGAGAGGTTCCCGCCTGCCTTTGGAAGTACGAATATCAAGGATACACTTGGCCTGCTTTCATAGAGAGCTTCCACCCTTCCTCTTTCAGGACGTGAGAAAAATAAATGAGTCGAAAAGAAATTGAGCTCAGAACTAGGGTGGATTGATATAAGTTAAAGGTACATCCTTATCAAATATTAAGTCAGGGCCAGCCCAGTGGTGTAGTGGTTAAGCTCATGCACTCCGCTTTAGCAGCCCAGGGTTCACAGGTTCAGATCCCAGGCGTGGATGGAGTCGCCGCTCGTCAAGCCATGCTGTGATCATGCCTCACATACACAACAGAGAAAGATGGGCACAGATGTTAGCTCAGGGCCAGTCTTCCTCAGCAAAAAGAGGATTGGCAACAGATGTTAGCTCACGGCCAATCTTCCTCACACACACACACAAAAATATTAAGTCAAATGGTTTAAGCATTTATGATGACTTGCCTTCATCAAGAAGTCAAAGGGCAATCTTGTTTTTAGCACATAAAAGACTTTACCTCATCCCAATCCTACTTCCTCCAAATATACCACACTTTATTTCCTTTAGTTTCTTCATTCAGAGTGATTATGTTCCCAAATTGGGGTCTCCTAAAGTCTTCCACGGCCTTTCCTCTGCAGGGGTGGTGTAGCACATTTACCTTATCCTCAGAGCACAGGAATCCTGATCCGAAAATCAAAGCTAAGAGCTAGTCTGGGACCCAAAAAGCCCTGTGACCCAAGAAAAGACAAACCACCCTGTAAGGATACAAAAAGGAATTAGAGTTTCAACAATCTGAGATAATCGAACCCTGTCCCCAACATTAGGAATATGTTTTTTTCTGTCACATTTGAAACATTTATAAAAGTTGACCACTGACCGACAGCAGAAGGAATCTCAGTACTAGAAAAACTCAGTGCCGTGAAGATGAAGTTCTCCACCATCAAGAAACAATCAAAAATAAAAACAAATGTTAAATATGAATCAATGTACTTAGACAATAAGAAATGGTTTTCTAAATATTTCATGAGTTAAAGAATGTCATTTTAAAAATTACAAAATACTTAGAAATGGATGCCAAAGGAAATCTTGTATGTAGAATGCAACCAACTCAGGACTTAGAGAAAAAAAATATAGGAGAAAAGAAGAGAAATTAAAAACTAATGAACTAAGCATTCACTTCAAGAAGTTATAAAAATAGTAATAAACAAAATAAAGTAGAAGGAAGGAACTAATAAATGTAAGAACAGAAATGAATGAAATGAAAAGATAAACTAGGTTTAATAAAATCAAAAGCTGACTCTTTACGTACTTGTAAAATGGATAAAACTCTCCCAAAACTGGTCAAATGAATGAGAAAAGGCACAGATCAATGATACTAAATATGAAAATTAAATATACACACCGGTATAGGAAATTTTTTTTAATTTCGTGAAAGAATACTATGAATAATAGGACAATAAATAATTAGATGCAGTAGACAAGTTTCTAGAAAAATATAAAAAACCAAACTTGACTCAAGAAGAATAAAGAAACCTAAAAAGAACTACAAGCATTTAAAAACAAGTTGTATCAATAATAATAATAAAAAAAATTCAGCCACTGAAAGAGGGAACAACCCTTCAAAATGGTACAGTAGCTTTGGGAGACAGTTTGGCAGTTTCTCACAAAACTAAACATATTTTTACCATACAGTCCAGCAATTATGCTCTTTGGTATTTACCCAAGGGAGTTAAAAATTATGTCCACAAAAACCTGTACATGGATGTTTACAGCAGTTTTAGTCATAATTACCAAAACCTGAAAGCAACCAAGCTGTCCTCCAGTAAGTGAACGGATAAACGAACTGCGGTCCATCCAGACAATGGAATAGTATTCAGTGCTAAAAAGAAATGAGCTATCAAGCCAAGAAAAGACATGGAGGACACTTAGAAACATATTACTAAGTGAAAGAAACCAGTCTGAAACGGTACATACTGTATGATTCCAACTCTGTGACATTCCAGAAAAGGCAAAACCATGGAGACAGTGAAAAGATCAGTGAGTGCCAGGGCTGGAGGGAGGGAGGCATGAACTGGCAGACCGCAGAGGATCTTTAGAGCAGTGAGACTATTCTGTATGATACTACACCGGTGGATGCACAGCTTTATACATTTGTCAAAACCCACAGAATGTACAACACCAGAGTGAGACCTAGTGTAAACTATGAATTTTTCGTGGTAATTGTAGCTTCATCAGTTGTAACAAATATGCCTCTCTAAGGAGGCTGTTGATCATGGAGGCGCCTGGAGGCGTGGGGGTGGAGAGAGACAGGGGTACGTAAGAACTCTCTGTGTTTTCTGCTCAATTTTGCTATGAACCTAAAACTGCTCTTAAAAAGCAAAAGTCTATTTAAAAGGGAAAAAAAAGTGACAATCCCTGATGGTTTTACAAATGTTTTAACAAACATTTGAAGAAAATCAACAAAAGTCTTAAGTAAAACATTAGCAATCTAAATCCAGCAATGTATTGAAACTTAGAAAAAATAATAAACATGTGAGGTTTATTGCCAGAATGAATCATGGTGTAACTTCAGAAAGTCTATCAATGTAGGAGCCAGCTTAACATGTTAAAAAAGAAAAAATACATAATTATTTCAATAGATCTAGAAAACTCATTTAACCATTTTAAAGCCCATTCATATTTAGAAAATAAACTCTTAGCAAAGTAGGAATAGAAGGGAAAACTCTTGGCCTCATAAAAAATGTCCTCCAAAAAATTACAGCAAACATTATACTTAATGATGAAACATTAGAAGTTTCCTCACAATCAAGAAAAATTCAAGGATTTTCAATATTATCTGTTCTGTTTGACCTAAGGTTTTAGCCAGCACAAGAAGACCAGAGATGAATATAAAATGTGTACGTGTTAGAAAGGAGGAAACAATCTTGCCATTAATTGCAAACAATATAATTGTTTACGGATGCGTTTGTATTCTATTGCTGGGTGAAAAATCACCACTGATATAGCAGCTTCAAACAGCATATATTTATTATCTCACAGTTCTGTACGTCAGAATTTCGTTTTCTGGTCAGGGTCTCACAAGGTGGCAGTCAAGTTGGGGCCCTGCTTCTGTTCTCAGCTGGAGCTCAGGGTCCCCTTCCAAGCCCAAACAGCTGCTAGAATTCAATTCCTCGTGGGTGTAGGACTGAGGTTTCTGTTTCCTTGATGGCTGTCACCTAGGGGCTCTTCTCAGCACCCAGGAGTCTCTTGACATGTGGCCCACACTGTGACAGCATACTTATTCAAAGCCACCAGGAGAATCTCTCCCTTCTGTGGGCTAGGACTGAGTCTTATATGATATAACATAATAATGGGAGTGACTATCCCATCACCTTTGCCATATAAAATAACCTAATCAAGGGGGTGACTATTACACCGCATTCACCGGTCCTGCCCTGTGTATCCAGGAGAGGGGATTATATGCGGTATGTATACCAGAAGATGAAAATCTTGGGGACTTTCTTAGAATTTTGCCTACCACAACATAGAAAATAGAAGAGATTCTTAAAAACTTTTATAACTAATACGACAGTTTAACAGGTTGCTGAATACAAGATCAACAGACAAAAACCAAAAGTATTTAGACTAGAATCAACAAATAAAAATGTAATGGAAAAGAAGATTCCAATCTTAATACAACACGGACAAAACACCAGGTACTTAAATAGAAGAAAAATCTAACAGAACCAGTACAAGATCCAGGGAAAATTATCAAACTGTAATGAAGGACATGAGAGGACACCTAAACAAGTGGACATATTTACCACAGTCACAAATGGTAAATCAGTACTTTAAATAAGTGATTTCTCTCCAAATTAACCAATAAATGCAATACAACTCCAATCAAAACCCCAACAGATTTTTCTCTTCACGGAGCTTGTCAAGTTCGTCCTCAAATTAATAGCAAGGAAAAGAGGAAAAGTAGAGTTAAGAAAAACACTGGAGGAGGAGAAGGGGACTCAGTCTTCCGGATAATGTGACTTAGTTATGAAGGCGAGAGGCACTGAAACAACGAGTGCCGGGTGTTTATAAAATGACAAGGCCAGATGACCAGCACGTCAGGGAGCACGTCCAGCTGTGGGCCCTCACACGCGTGAACACCCCATGACAGAGGGGGCACTACAACTCACACCAGTGAATGATGCTGGGACAACTGGCTCTTGATTTGGGGGGAAAATCACTTTTTCACACACATATACAAAATTATGGACGCTACAGATCCAATGTGAAAAGCAACATCTTAACCCTTTAGAAGAAAATAAGAGGCCATTTTTATGACATTGGAGTGGGAAAGGAATTTCCTAAACAAGATGTAATAGCACAAACCATGAAAGAAAAGATAAACTGATTACATTAAAATGTAACATATGTAGGACAAAAGTCAGTGTACACAAAACGAAAAAACAAGCCACAGACGGAGAGAAGAAATTTTTCATACACACAATCCACTGACCCCAGGGCTCCAGCTCTTGCTCCCCCAGGCTGTCAATGGAGAGCCCGGTGGAGAGGGGACAGGCGGGTGTTACGAGGTTGGGGCATCGACTCTCCCGGGGCACCCATCTCCACGTGGCTGTGCCTCTCAACCAGAGACCACAGCTGCTGAAAGAGACCCTCTCCACATAGCTCCCTGTCCCAGGTTCCTCCTCTGCCCCATGGGCCGGGAGGCACAGGCCCCCGCTGTTAGGAGCCCTGGCGGTTCCCCTGAACCCTGCCGACACCTGTGTCACACGCGCCTCCAGCCGCCCAGCTTAAGTTTGCCGTCTCTTACACCGACTGTACACCTGGGACAGATTCTGCTTTAATGTGATGTAACCCTATGAGGCCAGCGACTTAACCTGTCTGACTCCAGTTACTGCCACTAGAAAAGGTGCTGCCTTGGGAATGGATTAAGATGATCTCCATAAACTCCTCAGCATGGCATCTAGCACGAGCGAGCAGGCAGTTGCTGCCATTATCATCATGATGGGCACGGTGATTATTGTTGTCACTAATACTTCTTCATTGCTGCCCATGATCTGAGCATTACCTAACCGTCTCTGGGCAAAAACACCAAAGCTGAACCTAAGACAGGATAGCCAAAACATAATGTGCTCTTGGACTTAAAGAACTTCCCCGAGTTTTCTTGAGGTCACCATCATATTAATAAATGTCAGCCACTCTTACCAAGTGGAATTATGTACGGCGGCTTCTGTCCTCCTGTGACAAATGGGCCAGCCCAGCTCGTCTCCTACAAGAGAAGTCTTCACTATTCGCGAGGCCCAGCCACGCCGCTCACTCACATTGCACAGACACCTGCAGGTGTGTGGCCACAGCAGTGGGCAGTGTGCTGGCAAACGCCGGTCCCCGACAACAGCAGCCGGCTGGTG
Source organism: Equus caballus (assembly GCF_041296265.1). Taxonomy (NCBI): domain Eukaryota; kingdom Metazoa; phylum Chordata; class Mammalia; order Perissodactyla; family Equidae; genus Equus; species Equus caballus. The sequence continues at coordinate 5,623,918 of NC_091702.1, forward strand.
CCCACCCCTGCACCTGGGGGCACCTCTGCTGGCTCAGGCCTCCCAATCAATTCTGCCAGCCAACGACCATGACGTTGGTCCTTCCGTACCTAAGGATGCTCGTGACCATGCAGATCGTCTCCATTTCAGCTCAAGTTGATATACATGTTTTTAAAATACAAGTTACAACACAGAATAAATGCTTTAATTGGTTTGACATAATGTACTATTTAAAGAAAATGATGCAATGGGAATTGTGGGAAAACAATGTAGTAAACAGTTGGTTACCTGCCTCTGGAGAGGGAGGAAATTTTAAACTGTAGATATTTTCAAACCATGTGTATCTGTCTTACTTTATTTTTATAGGATATTTACTCACCCCAGTTATACTTGCATAGTATCTCTGGCCTGTTCGAGTGTGGGAGCCTTAGACCATGTGAAGGGTGAGGGCGGGCCCTTTCTGGGGTGCTAGATGTGATGCGTATCTTGACTGGGGATCTGGTGACATGGATCCCTACATTTGTCAAAATCATGGAGCAGCACACGGAGGATCTGGGCATTTCTCCACAGGTAATAACTCAGTTTTAGAGGTTAGAAGACACGTAGAGGAATGAAAGGGTTAAAACGCAAATTCTGAAAGGCTATACTTGAAGGAATATCCCACTGCATCAATTTCTTTATTGATAGAATAAAATCTGGAAATACTAAGTAAATCAATCTGAACTCCCAGGAGTTTGCTAAAGAATTGCCAGTGAGAGGAAACGACTCAGAGACCTGTGCACGGAGAGCGGAACCAGCGGAAGGTTAGGCTTCTGCTGGGTGGAAACCACCAACATGATGATGGGGTCAATGCCTCAACTCTCTGTGCTGGGGCAGAGCAGGGGTTGGCCTCCTGGGGAACATGATGATATTGCAGCTTCCCACCCCTGAAGAAGTCAGGCATGGCCTCCTGACATACTCTGGCCAATAAAAGGTGAGCAGAATCTCACAACTAGAAGGACTCACAACTAAAATATATAACTATGTACTGGGGGCATTTGGGGAGAAGAAGCAAAAAAACAAAGGTGAGCAGAAGTGACATGTCACTTCTGGCAGGACCTTCAAGAACCTGATGACAGATCCCCTGCTCTCCTTTCCCTTCAGCCACAGCAAAGAGCAATGCTCCCAAAGAGGCTGTTCCGTGGCCTGCTCACTGGGACGTGGGAGACGGGCCTAGCCCCTGCCAGCCCACAGGGGACCTGTAGTGAGAGCCACAAATCAGCCTTTGCCACTTTGAGCCCTGAGATCTGGGCTGTGTCCGTGGTTGCAGCACGGCCCAGCCTACCGTGACTGCATCAGCTCACACACGCAGTCCCCTCTAATTACCAGCCGGTTCATCCCACACACGGCGTTTTACACGGGGGAGACTGGAGCCGGTTTGGGCGGTTGGGCTGGGACTAGACCGCGTTCCTCCTGACTCTCACACCAGAGCCTTTGCCCTATACCATACTTGTCAGTCCTTTAAGAAGCCAAAGATAGAATTTCATTTTACCAACAATTTACCTCCTTGTCCTGAAGCCCGGTCAGAGTTCTGTTATTTACCCATGAAAACCATTTTTGCACTGGCATTTGTTTCCAAAAAGTAATGTTCATATGAGCCAACCCACCTTGCGCACTGTGAGCTCTCTTCAGCCTTGGGGTGCAGGAGCTTCCGAGGGACCTGTGAGGACAAATGCCCACGTCTGCCTTCCAGGCCTTTCACCTGTTTGCTTTCCCGTAGGGAGCCGCTGGCGCCATGCCAGCCAGCCTCACTGCTGTCCGAGTTTGGGCCTCCCTGCAGTCCCCTCAGGCCACCCCTTCCGCCTGGATCAGACTGCCCCTTGATGTTCTCACAGCATGCCGACTCCTCGAAGCACACCATAAATCCAGCTCTTCTTGCATAGCTTCTGCCATGCAGACCCACACACTGCATTATTGCATTCCAAGGAACTCAGACAACCTCTGCGTGTGTGTAAGTTGTCTGGGCCACTGTGTCATTTATTTACCAGTCAGGTGACCTACTCATGGGCACTTCGTCTCATGATTAGATGATGCCGTGCCATGTACCCTGTGGAAAGATTGGTGAGGAAGGAAAAATAGAAGGTGGGTTTTCTCCCCCACCGTCCTGGTGTCGAGGCTGCCGTCCTTGGGCAGACGCCTTCCTCTGCCGTCTGCAGAACTGGTGTTGGCAGCCCTGCTGGCACACTCAATGCCAGTTTGACTGGTGAACACTAGCATCATAAACAGAATTTCAAAAATTAATCACTCCAGGAATTCATGGTATAGAAACATTAACAACTATTAGGGATTTTGCTTTGAAAAAGATAAAATTCTAAGTATGACTGTGAGGAAAAAACTAAAATCCTTTATTTCACTCTGTAATGAATATAGCATCTTCTCAAACAGGAAAGAATAAACTTTTTACCATTTCAAGCTTTACTTAAATCAAGATTTACTTAAATCATTTGCTTGAAAAAGTACAACAGTCCAAATGTGTCATTTATTCTACATCTCAGTTTACAGATTACCAAGTAGAATATTAATTCATTCTTGGAATGGCAAATAGCCTGTTTTAAGTGACTGATGGAAAACGAAATGCATGCGCAATTCACCAGAAGACGTATAATTGATCTATAAAGATGTTGAGTTCTTAACTAGCATGGCATGCCAAAAATGAGGGTTTACTTTGGAAAACTGCAAAATCCAATACATGCAGTACTAACCGTGTCCGTTTCATCACACTTAAAAAACCACCTGTTGGCAATAATGTGTTAAAATGGGCTTGTCATAGCTTCACAAGAGAAGAAATTTTTCTCAAAGCCACACAATCTAAATTACTTTTAGTTTTAAAGGAGAACACAAGGTGGATTTTAAAAAGTATTTGTTTCACGCCCATGGGTAAGCGGAGCGGAGACCTGCACAACAGCTCTGTTCGTCTCCCTGGCTCAGCAGCAACTGCGCATCAGAGCCGTCGGGCAATTGCTGTCTGCACGGTACTTTTGCCAACAACCGGTGTTGAGACCATCAAATAATTATAATATAGGCTTTTCCTTTAGGAGGCACCTGTTCCTGGTTAGCCTAAACGCTACTCACGCATTGTCCTAAGGCCCAGGCTGTCCAGTTTCTCTTGGACCAGAGTCAGCCTCACGGGGACCTAAGTCCAACCAGGCTCATTGGGGTGTGGAGAGAAACGCCCCCACGTCAACACCAAGGCTTCCTTACATTCTTCCACGCCCCCGTGTTGACCAGAATAAAATGAAGCTCTCACAAGCCGTGACAGAGATGCTTCTCCTCTGAAGAATGATCTTTCAGTTTAGTACCAAAGGCTGAGGGGCTCCTTCAATCTTCTTCTCTTGAAATAAAAGAATTCCAACTCCCCTGACCACAGAGTCGTGTCTCCTGGCCCCCAGTTAGCTTTGCTGCTAGGATCTAAACCTCTCCAGTCCCTTTTGTGTCTCTGGTTGTGGAACATACAAGACGGCACGTGGAGGAAGGGTGGGCCAGACCTGAGTGTGGATCCTCCCGTCCCTTACTAGTGATGGGACCTCGGGCGAGTCGCCTAACCCCTCTGTGGCCCTCAGTGCACTCCTCTAAATTGTGGAGATTAAATGAGATAATTCTGTTACAGAAAGCATCCAGCATCGTGTCTGAAACACAGTTCCCCAAATATTACTTTCCTCAAATCATTGCTGTAGTGAAAAGTTGATTGTCTATAACTGTGCTGTCTAATATAGTAATCACCAGCCATAAGCGGCTACGTATATTTAAATCAATTAAAATTAAGTAAAAATACAATTCAATTCTTCAACTGCACTAACCACATTCCAAGCCCTCAGTAGCCACGTGTGGTTAGTGGCTACCACATTGGACTGTGAAGACATCAAACATTTTCATCAGAAAGTTCTATTCGATAGTGCTGGTTACCTCATCCACTCGGATTTCCAGGCTTCTGGCACATCCATGTCAGTCTCTCCCTAAACTATGTAGTGGGAAGTCTTTCCTTGGTGACAGGTGTGGGGGACTGGAATTGGCCACCCCAAGATATGTCTCTTTGGCATGAGGATTATTTTGGTCTGGTTACTTTTAAAAACTGCAGACATGAGAGAAACTCTGGAAAGCAGAATTTACTTACCGTTTGTTAAGAGACGTTTCCATTTGTAAGGGAAATCTCCATCTGTAAAGGTGTCTCCCTCTCTGTACCAGGAAGAAGGGGGATGACCTTATCTCTAGAAACTCCTATCAATACAGAATGCAAGGACTTAAATCTGCATAATAATCTTATTCCTGTTTATTGTGCTTGTCTGGTAACCTCCTGTAACTGACCCCCCCCACCCCCAACATCCTCCTTTGTCTTTAGCTGAAGATGATATTTAAGGTGGTGGCTTCAGCCATTTTTGGCGAGTTGCTCAGCTTGCCTGAGCCTCTCCCACGTATACATGTTATAAAGCTTTGTTTGATTTTCTCCTGTTATTCTGTCTCTGTTAATTCATTCTCCGGCCAGATGAACCCAGAAAGGGTAGAAGAAATGTCTTCCTCCCCCACACAGGAATACATGCAACCACTCTGTTTCCCATCGCATCTCTTTTAGAAAGAAACCTGTCTCTAGTTCTGCATGTCAAAGAATTTAGTCTTGCTGGATTCAAGCTAGAAAGGCTGCTTCCTCACCCTCACAGATTCAGAAACCGACGGTTAGCTGCCCCACCATGGTCCAGACCTGCATTCTAGGGCCCTTGGCTCTGCAGCCTGTGCCTCACCATTGACTCTCGGGGTGTAGGCCTGATGCCGAAAGCTCCAAGCCCTGAGTCTTGCTCCCAAAGCAAAACAGAGTCTCTGGGGACTTGCAGCCAGCATGAGCCTCAGGCAGCTTATGGGCCTGGAGTTTAGGACCCTGTGAATTCCTCCACATGCCCAAGCACCCTCAAGGGAGAGCTCAGTAAGCCAAATGTTCTAGGAAAGCAGCTCCCTCCACCGCTCCACCCTCCATCAGCAGGGCCTCTATTCTCTGTGGGACCAGCAAAGCATCTTCTCCAGGAGTTTCAGGACAGACGTTATGCAGGACAGAGGGACACAGCATGGAAACTGTGTAGTTTTACAGAGTTTAACCTAAAACAAAGCCAAGGTCACCTTAGAGCATGCAAGATGCAGACCCAAGGACCAAGTCAGCTGCGTCTTCTCCTGAGCCTTCCTGGTTCCAAGGCTCAGAGGTAAAGATCCTGTCGGTCACACTTGAGCTTTGGGCAATCAGCTTTCAATAGTCACAGATTGATTATCCTTATTCTTCTCCCAATCCCATCCACCTCCCCCCTGCCAAAGAGAAGAATAAAAAAGGAACATAGAGTCACCTTCTCTCAATTGCTAAAGCTCCAGTAAACAATTAGGTGAGCAGGCTCAAAGTACTAGCTGAGGTTTATTGAACGGCCAGGCAGTTTTCAGTCCCTGCCATCCCTTCTCATCATTTGTGAAAAGAAATGCACAGCTGACTGCATTCTTCAAGATCATACCTAGTTTTTTAAAGTTAATAGCAATAATAACAATCACAGTCACGTCCACAGCCGGGCGCTGTCTGAGGGCTTCACACATGTAGAGATATTAGCACAAGCACACCTCACCAACAACTCTTGAGGGAGGAAGCACGGGTGTGTGTGTGTGTGTGTGTGTGTGTGTGTGAAGTGACTCACTCAGCTCGGCTCACACTGGTGGAGCTGCATTCACACCCAGCAGCCTGGCTCCAGCCCTCACTACCAACCTGTGCTCCCTGTGATGACACCTCCAGTTAGAGTAAGGCCCCCTCCCCGGAAGCAGCCACCATTAGGTTTCTGACTGTCCCTCCAGAGACGTGCTGTGCAGACATCAGCATCTAGCAAGAAGGAGCTGTGGCATCGCAGTGCGTGGTCTCTGTGGGGACTTGCACTGGGGAGGCCAGGGAGGAAACCGAAAGCCATCCATACAGGGCACTCAGGCCTCACAGGGTGTCCCATCCACCCCAGAGATGCTGCCGCCACCTCTGGCTATGCCTCTGAACCACGGCCCGGGTGCCGGTCTCTATCTTGGGGATTCCTTGCTCTCCCACAGCGTCTCTTTTCCCTCTGGCTGTCCCTGCCCCTGCTCTTCTCAGAGAAGAGCCTGAGAGAGTGGAGCTCCAGTGGGAATGGATGGCTGTCCAGCTTGGGAGCAGCTTCTTCTCATCTGGGCTCACTGCCAGGCTTGGCCCCTGCGGCGGAGGGACGTTCTGCAGCCATGGCTGCGTACTGTTGGAAGGGGGGTGTCCCTTCCCAGGCTGGCTCAGCCCAGAGCTGGGGCAATCTGCCAATATGATCTTCTCAAGGCAGGAGGCAGCTGACGGGTTCCCAGACTGCATCCCCCAGTCGTAGCACCAGCAGACCTCCTGAGGCAGCCTTGTCTCACTTTGGTTCCTGCACAAGGTACTATCTGCCTCAGCAATCCATTAGGAATGTTTCATCTGGTGCAAAAATCATGCTCAAGTTGGTGTAAAAATAGTCAGTTTATTGCTTCTTATAACTGAAAAGTCTAGCTGGGACAGGCTTCTGGTGGGTCGTGAGCCAGCAGGTCAGCGATATCCCAAGGACCTGCTTTCCCTCTGAGCCTCTTCTCTGCCTTCACCCCCAGGCCTCCCTCCCGAGGAGCAGGATGGCCCGCGGACAGGGTCCCAGGCTTCCTCTCCAGGGCGCGAGGCGAGGGGAGGGCGCGCCCTCTCGGAGGAGACCCCACCGACGACTCCTCGTGCCTCACTCGCCCAAAGAGGTCCTCAGCCTGACCCTAGACCTACACCGCAGACCCGGGGTGAGGGCGAGCGGGAGCCGCTGGGGTGGAGGGGGCCGGAAGGGAGGGGTCCGCAGCTGGGACAGGGGCTGGGCTATCAGAGCCTCGGGGGGCCGGGAGGGAGGGGTCCGCAGCAGGGACGGGGGCGGGGCTATCAGAACCCCGGGCGGCCCCAGAGGGAGGGCTCCGCAGCTGGGACCGGGGAGGGGCAGTCAGAGCCCGGCACCCGGATGTCGCGGGCAGCTCCTGGAGGTCCCAGATGTGTTTTGGTTTTGTGGGTTGTTTTTTAGCTAAAAAAAGGTGTTTTCCTCCCGTTTTATTGATAATATATTTTCACAGAAACATGGAGATTATTTACAAATTTACAGGTAAGAGACTGCTGGTCAAAAATCTGAAACTGAAAATGGCATCAAAAATTAATTTTCAAAAACCACCAGTTGTTCAAGGCAGTCCCCGGGGAGACTCCGGACAGTGTTCTGGGGGATGGGTCTGTGCAGAAGTCAGCTTTTCGGCTCTTCCAGTTTCTGTAACCTCCGACGACGAAGCCCTCACCGGTCGTGGGTGTACCTCAGGGCCTGGCTGAGGGGCAGGGGTCTGCGGCCCACGGAACTGGCCCCGAGTCCTCGCCCGCACGCCCCCCCCCCCCCCCGAGCCGAGGGAGTTGGGGATGGCGGGACGGCAGCGTCGCCGTGCGCTGCTTTCTCTGCACGCCCGCCCGGCCCCCTCCTGGCCAGGGCTCTCAGGCCGCTGGCAGAGGTATCTCAGCGAGCCTCGGCGTTTAGCCATCCCAGGGAAGACTCATCCAGCTCTGGGGAGAGAGGGGCGTGATCCTTATACGCCTCTCAAAGCCCTCCCACTCTGCTCTCTGGCGTCTTACTACTGGAGGGGTGGGCGAGGGGCGGTGTGGGCCTTCAGCGGCTGCTGAATGCCTCTACTTAGCACCCTAACAGCTGCAGGTGCCTACAAGCTGTTCAATCAGAACTCAGATCTCTTGGCTCTAGACTTTGTCCTTATCAAAATGGTAATAGTTCTGAAAGGAGCAATGCTCTGAGCCATGGCAGTCATCTACACCACAGTATGAATTAGCTCATCAACTCCTTTCCTGGATGTTCTCATGTGGGGAAACATGACTGGCCTGAGGCAAAAGAAGACTGGGGAAAGGTGAGGCTCCGAGTGAGGAAGACCAGCCTGAACCACACGGCGAATACGCTGAGGCTGAGCTTGCTCTGGCTACGCTGAGAGACAGGATTGTAAAGTCCCTATAGGCACAGTGGCCTCCTGCCACAGAAGAGCCTGATCTAAGGGTGTTCATGCACTGCACTCCGCTTACTGCTGATGTAGAACAGGCCACACGCACCACAAAAGAAGACGACAACCACTGTGCAGGGTGCAATGGTGAAAGCTCGTCTCCCACCCCTCTCCCGTCTAGCGCTGCCCATTTCTCGTGAACCTTTTCAGAGACAGTCTGCGTATTTCCACATTTATGGATGTGCGCATGTGTGTACGTCATCTGTTTCTTTTTAAACAAACAGTAGCACACGATTTGCCCTATTCTACTCCTTGCTGTCCCTTAACATCATCATACCTTAGAGATGGTTCATTTTCTGCACACCTGGATCTCACTCCTAATGGTTGCACAATATTCCACCAGATGGAGGTACCATAATTATTTGTCCATGGAACTTAGATTTTTTTCATGCCTTTTAGTCTTTATTCTTTCAATAAAATATGTATTGGTGCCTATGGTGTGCCAGGCACTGTTGTAGGGAGAGACAGCAGCAAATAGGACATTTGAGGCGTTTACAATCTGCATGTGGAGATGAACGTTCCCATACACACTTCTTTGTGTACATGTGTGAATTTATCATCACTGTAAATTCTAGAGGTGAAGTTACTGGGTCAAAGGTGCGCGCACTGCTGATTTTGACAGATGCTGCGAACAGCCCAACAAAAAGTCTCTATCAATTTACTCTCTTCCTCTCTGTACTGAACATCTTTTCATGTCATTATAGTTTTATATACCATTACGTTTCTTAAACACGAACCCAGTTCTTTTTAGGAAAATGCCCAGGATACCCTGGGCGGTGACTGAGGGACGAGGAAACTCACATACGGGACACTCTTGGTGGGACACATCTACTCTGCACGGAGGCCGGGGGCCGAGACCGCTGGAAACCTAAGTAAATAAATAAATAGCTTCTACAAGTGAATTAGAAATCCAACAGTCCCACAGACAAATGGACAAAGGACATGAAGACAGTTCTCAGCAAAGGAAATACTCTCCTGTGTTCCACAAAATCTGTTTATCAAATTAATGCTGCAACTCAAAATGCTTTAAATGTTGATCAACATCAATCTGCCCCAATCGCAGTTATTATCACACTACAAACAACAGCCCTGGCAGAGTCCTCTGGTCTCCCGTGTGTCTGTCGCCCGTCTATGAGTTCTGTGGTCCTCAGCATCTCGGAAGCACCCATGGCGCCTTCACCATTCCCACCCCCCCTCCTGGCCTCAGAGACAGAGATGTTACCTCCTGGCACCTGCTCTCCCTGCAAGGACCCCTGGGAGCCCCTTGGGACCCTGCCCCTACCACGGGGGCGCTTTTGCTCCCCCCGGGGGGCCCTGTGACTCTTTTCAGGAGGGCTGTGCCTCTGCCACCCCTCTGTGCCCCCATACAGAGAGTCCCAAGTGCCTGGGCTGTGTGACCAGCGCAGCCCCAGTCAATGACCGACAGGCATAGAATATGGCAGCACAAGTCCCCCGCCTGGGTGGGGACAACAGAGGTGTAACTTACCTCCGGAGCTCCCCTGCAGATCGGGTAAAGTGACCCTTTAGGGAACTTTTAGACCCTTGCTCGCTGCCCTCCTTCTAGGTCCTTACTGGTTTCTCCTGGGAGCGCTCGCTTCATAAACCACTTGCACACAATCCTTGTCTCAAGGCCTGCCTCTGACACACCCAACGTAAGACAGGATCTTCTTCCTCAGTAACAAAATCCTGACTTTCATTCTGTCACATGGCCTCCCTGAGTAAGGACTACATTTCCCAGCCTCCTTTGCAACTAAGATGGTGACTCGTTCTTGCCAATGAGGCAGAAGCAGAAGTGCCCTGTGGAACTTCTAGGAAGTCCAGACAGGGAGCTCTGCTGAGGGCTAGAGCTCATCTTGGACGCTGAGGACGCGGGCACACCCTTGGGATGTGGGAGCAAAGATCTGGAAACTCCTGACAACTTCATGGACCTGCCGATACCAACCGCAGATTACCTAACACCCCACCCCCACCCCAGCTTCTCTTCCTCGAGAATTAAGTTCCTCTCTTGTTTAAGCCAGTGTCATTGGGTTTTTGTTCCATGCAGCCAAACTTAATCCTAATTTATAGACCAGATCACGGCTATAGATACTGAAAAAAGGCAGATGCTTGCTTTTCCCAGCCTCCCTTGCAGCTAGCGTTTGCCAGTGTGATCCAGTTCTGGCCAATGAGATATAAGAGAAGGTCTGGTGGGGAGAAGGGAGGGCGAAGAGGTTCTGGAAAAGATTTCTCTTCCCCAGTAAAAACCAAACAGACAGGTGCATGACATACAGCTCTCTTGCCACCCTGGCAACCTAGTCCCTGCTACCTGCTTTTGGTTGCAGCATGTGGAAGATGTGATGTCTGGAGCTGTGGCAGCTATCCTATAATCATGAAGCTACAAGTCTAGACACAAAAAGCCAACCAGCTGAGGACAGCTCTGCAGAAGGATGGAGAGGGCCTGAACCCTTCCAAAAACCATTGGGTCACCAAGCCATTCCTGAGACCTCCCACTCCAGACCATTGAATAGTTCAGAAGGTTAATCAGTTTCCCGGTTACCTGCAGTGAAAGCAGCCTAACACCCACTGGGGACAAAGTGCTGAAATAAAACAAGGAAAATTTAATCTTTGTAAGACCTGGAGGCGATAAATTCTCAAGAAGCCTGCAACTAAAACCCCTTGAAGGGGGAGATGATTGGGTTCCGGAGAGAGAATTATCTGTGTTAGGCTGCCTCTGAAGGCAAGAAACAGAAATGCCAGCGTGAGTGGACTTAAACAGTGGACAGGAGCTCCAGGGTCAGTGGCGCAGGCGCTCAACAAGGGCACGGGAGCTCACACCCCTCCCCTCTCTGTGCTCAGCCTTCTCTGAGAGGCTTGTCCTCAGGCTGCACTTCCAGGTGGCACATCCAGAATGGCAGGCGTCTATGGAGTCTTGCCTGCCCTGCCCATCCGTCTCCTTCTGACTTCTCGCCCCTCGCTCTCCCCCCAGCTGCACTTGCTTGGTCTTCTCCACTTGCTGGGAGCCTCTACCCACAGTGCTCTTTCCATACATGTCTGCCTGGCTCCCTGACTTTCTTCAGGTCCTTATTCAATTGGCACTTTCCTAGTGAGGCCCGCCCTGACACACTTTAATTTAGAACCACCTCCGAATGCCCCATCCCCTTTGGGGCTTAATTTTTCCCCACAGCCTCTAACTGCGTCCAACACAGGGCACATCCCCTGGCCTCTTTGATCGTCTGGGCCCCACCTGCCTGGAAGAGGACAGAGATGCTGACCTGACTGTTCCCCCTCATTTTCCCAAGGACCTAGCAGCGCAGATGTCCCAAAAATATCCGCCGAAGAAAAGAAAGACAAACGAGAGATGGACAGCATCAGAAGAAGTGCCGGGGAGGGTGTTTTCAGAGACGGCTCCTCTTTAGCCCCGCGGCAGCCTGAGGTCAGCGCCTTGGGGAGGGTGGTGCCCCGAACAAAACGGAGAGACGGAGAAGAGGGTACCGGGCGCGCCTCGCTGTGCCAGGCCCACCCTCTAACGCATCCTTCTCCTGGGCCTTCGCGCCTGTCTGTGGCTCGAAAACAAGGCCCATCTCTACCCTTCACTGCCGTGTGTCTGGACAGAGGTGTCAACACTCGCAGCAGGCACTGCCCTGAAGCCCCGTCCGGCCTCGCCCTGCGGGCCTTCAAGTCCCCGCGCCCCAGGGTCCCCGCGACCTACTGGCTTCCAAGTGCAGTGGGCATGTCGGTCCTCATCAGACTCTGCCCTGCTGACCACTTCAGCCTCCTCTCCAGCCCCAGCTCTCCCGCGACCTCTCCCACATCCAGGGTCATGGCGCCGCAGCGACCCCCATCCACTCCGGCCGCGTCCCGCCCCCTTCTCCACACACCCCCTCTTTCATCTTCTGGGAAATCACTGCTCTCAGCCTTGGGGAACTGAACTCGCAAACTCGAAGGGATGCGAAATCGCCGCGACCGACCGCAGCGGGGAGAAGCCGGGGTCCCCGAACGGGGCGGGGGAGGCGCGGAGCGGCGCCGGGCAGGCTGCGCTGCCCACTTGTCGCCCTGCCTGCGCGTCCGGGCCAGACACCCCCGACCCCGCGCCGCGGAGGCGCCGCCGCGTCCGGGCACCGCGCGGGGGGGCGGGGGCAGAGCGAAGGGGGCCCGGGCGGAGGGGGCGGGGGCGCCCAGGCAGGAGGGGGGGCGGGGCGGGGCGGGGGGGGCCGGGGCGGGCGAGCGGGGCGGGGCGAAGGGGCCAGCCAGGCTGATTCCCTCGAGCGCCCTCGCCGCCTGCTCCGCGCCGGGTCCGTCGAGCGCCGCGCCAGCCGGCCGCGTCCATGCAGCCCCGCCGGCCCCCGCCGCCCGCGCCCGGGCCCCCGCGCCCCGCCGCGCCGCTGCTCGCGCTGCCGCTGCTGCTGCTCGCCGTCCAGGGGGCGGCGGCGCCCGCGGGGCCCGAGGCCGCGGAGTGGCGCCCGGACACGGGGCCTCCGCACGGGCTCCTGCGGCAGGCGGCGCGCGCGGCGCTGCACTTCCTCAACTTCCGCGCGGGCTCTCCCAGCGCCCTGCGAGTGCTGGCCGCCGTGCAGGAGGGCCGCGCCCGGGTGAGTGCGGGGGTCGGCGCCGGGCTGAGGCCGGGGTGCGCGCCCGGGGTCGGGACGGACGCGCGCGACTCTGGGGCGACCCGGCTCGGGCCTGCGCGCCGCCCTGGGACTCCGGCGTGGGAGGGGCCCGTCGGTGCGCGGAGTCCGCGGAAAAGAGGCTCGTTCTTTCTGGCATTAACGAGGTCGCGGACTTTTCACCGGGCAGCTCCCGTAGCTGGGAAAGAGGCGCCTGGGGAAACTGAGGAACAGGCCCACACGGCAAGGCCTGATCTTGGCTTGGGGTGCCGGGACTTGGTTGCTGTGGGGGCGGTCACGGCGGGCCCGACCTGCGCCGGGTTTCCAGAACGAAAGCGGGTCCCCGAGGCGGACGGCAGAGCGGCCGTCCTGCTGGGTGCGCGAGGCGTCCGGGCGCGGCGGCCGCGATTCCCGCGCCGGCCTGGGCGGGAGCCCGCGGGGTGCTGCACGGACCCGACGGGCGTGAGCCTGGCAGCGGGTTGTCCGGTTGCTGGTTTCAAGGCACTGGGTGTAGGTGTCCTTTCGCGTCTGTGGAGCTGCATTGCCTTCTTCATCGAATGGAAGAGTGCAAAAGTTACAGAACTCCGCGGAGTCTGTCCCAAAAGTACGACGCGCTTTCCAGTAACCCCCAGATATTCCACGAAGCCTGCACACTCGGCCTCCAAGAACCTGGAATGAAGTAGGGAGTGTAACTAGGTAGTTGTAAGGAGCGGCGGCAGGCTGTTAGGTTGTTCTAGACCTGGTGGGAGGCAGGCTGGGGGAGGCGTCTGGAAGGTCAGCCGTGGTTCCTGATTTAATCCCGCACCCGGGGTCGGGGGTGGCTAGATTTATTGAGAGATGAAATCAAATTGTTCCTAGAAAAAGGCAACCTATTTTTGTCGCCTTAGTCCTTGCTGTTTCAGGGGGAAAAAAGTTCACTGTTAGTTGTGCCGCAGAGCAGACAGGGAACAGAACTCTAGAACTTTCTACCGAAGTTGGCGAGTCGCCGCCTCCCAGAGCCCAGAGAGGGTGGGTCCGGGAAGATTTGCTCCGACTACCAGCGGGGAGGCCCCTAGGGAAAGCAAGCTCGGATTTCTAAAGTACACCAGCTTTCAAATTCCGGGAATTGTTTTCTTCCTTCCAAGACCATAAAAACATAATAAAATGCTTTACACTTTCATGCATTTAGTCACTCCCTTGAAAAAAAGTTAAATACTTGGCATCGTTCACGAAATAATCAAACTAGCTCTCAAAACCGGAATGAGTTAAGTAAAAATTTCCTTTCTCATCCAAAAAGCGCTCAGTTACTGTTTTTCATCTGTAATAGTATAATGCTCCTGAATTTTAAAGATAGCCTTCTTTTTAGCCAAAAAGGAAAAGCGGGGAAGGATGAATCAGAGGCAAGCGTGCGTGAGAGAGGAGAATTTACTAGTCGACCGTCCGCCGCCCGTCTCCGTACACCTGTGTTCAGATTTGCACTCGTAGCTGTGTCTATGTCTCTCTCTTTGGAAAACAGCCTGCTCTTTATGAAATAACACGTCATAAACTGCTTTATTTTTTAAAAAGCTATATATAAAAAATACTATATTAAAAAAATAGTAGACTGGTCCAGGGCATTGACCCTAAGAAAGGACAACTTCCTGTGTCATCTGGTCTCCCTTTACATTTCCTCCAAAAATGGCTATAGATGTCTTAAAATCAAGGAGCTAAGGAAGAGAGAGCTCAGTGACTTTCAGGGCCAAGAATCTCTAGGGACTAAAGGGGTTTCAGTTTCTCCCAGGAATTCAGTGAAACTTTGTCTCCATTCTCCTGCCTCCTCCAAACATCGCCGCTGAAGAGGGGCCCACTTCCCAGGGCGATCAAGGCAGCCTGGGGCAGGCTGTGCCTTCAACTTGTGGCCTTGGCAGGCCAGGACCCCTGGGTGGGGGGCAGAAGCAGAGGAGGGGGTGGCGAGAGTGAGAGCCGATTCCTACCGGGAAACTGCCATGGGCTGCCTTTCTGGAACGTAGGGGGCCAGCTGGTGGGGTGTCATAGGGGACTCAGACACCAGCCCCTGCTTTGCCTGCAACGAGCCACACAACCTAGAGAAGGTCATGTAAGTCTTCTCTGGTTGTGTCCTCATTTGGAGTGGAAATAATGCGTGTTCTGCTAACCATGCCAGGTGTTTTTAAGAGTTGTAAGAGAGGACATAAGTACCAATTGTAAAGTCTGAAGATGTGAGTGACTGTCGTCCTGTCTGAGGAGCGGTCCACTCACCCAGCACTGTGCGGGGGCCCTGGGCTAGATAGAGTGCCTGTAATTCAGGGGGGCGGGTCTTGGAGACATTTGGTGTGAAGCAGTCCCTCAGCCGCCTGAGTGAGGCGCACAGACGCCACCACCCGCGGGGCGCTTCCACTTAGGGATTTCAGGAACTTCTGCTTCAGTTACAGGAGCATCCTTAGCATTGGCAGGAAGTCAGACATGGCAGATCCCCACACCCGGGTTTGCATCTTTATCCAGTCAGTGCCTGTCACAGTTAGCACTCAGTTGCTCGATCGTTCCTCCAGGCTGAGCCAGGGGAGCAGGTGGCCCAGTGGGTGAGGGCGTCGCTGATAGGGCTGCCTCTCCATCCTCGGGGTCAGCACACCCCTTTGTAAGATGAGAGGCTGCGACCAAGTCAGCGTTTTTCAAAATAATGGCCTGCTAGTGGGTTATGAAATCAACTTAGTAGTTACAGTTGTTTGTTATTGTAGTTGTTTGTTTGCTTTTAATGAAATAGTTTGTGATACAGACTATTGAGTGCATTGTGGAAGAAAAGGTAAGTAGTACCTCAGAATGTTTTGAAGATATATGTATGAACTAGGTCATTATGAATAATGCAGTTCTTGCTGTGGGTTTCAGCTATAAAAATTTTGAAAACCAGAGAACCAAATGATTTTTAAGAGCTCTTCCAGCTCTGAAATTCCTTGGTTCTGAGCGCTTTCTTGGTTCTGCGAGAATCGCTCATTTTAGAAACACTGTTGCCCTCTAGTGGCGAAATGTGGTAATAGCACGGTGGTAAATGCAGGGAAGCGTTGAGGAGAAATCCGCGCTAGCTGGGCTGCAGCCAGTGAACTGCCGTTTTGTTTTGTTTACTAACTGTAGACAGAGATCACAGACGTGGTTGCCTTCCCTCACCACCCGCGTGGTGCCATCTCTTTCCTGGCCTCACACCACCGTCCCACGACCAAGGAGGCTGCTGCTTTTCCGACGTCATGTGGCGCAGCCCCAGGGCCCACAGGGTGCAGCGGTGGGAGATTTGGGGTGGTGCTGAGAGTCCCGGTGCTCCCCAGGGTGTCCTGGATCAGCCCGGTTCCCGACTTCTGGACAGCTCTCCTCTGGCCACACATTAAGTCCTGGGACCGCTGGCCCCTGCCGGAGCAGCCAGTGAGAGGCCAGCCCTTCCCTCACGCCTGGAGATCCCTGTGTGCGCATCCTTCAAGAGAAAGGCGGCCCATTCAGGCATCAGCCGTCTCTGGGGATTGGTCACTTGAGGGGAACGCCTCTGACCAGGCCAGCTCCAGAAGTTAGAAGCATAACTGAAACAATGGACCACAGTGTGGGGGGAAGTTCTGCCCATGCCTTAATTGCTTCCATTTAGATTAAAATCGGTAAGGGTAAATGTAGCTCGGGGTCGAGGCCATCATTGGCCGTCCTCACAGCCTTTAGCAAGAAGGCGCGCCCTCACGGATCATCTCCCATTTCCATTTTGCTTTACTTGCAATGGAGGGAGCACTTGCGATGAATACAGTGCATAATCTCCTACTTTTACCTTTTTTTTCCCTTCTTTCTTGCCCAGTCTTGACTCACCCACACCCAATTCAACAGCAAGAGTTTTAAGAGACTTGACTTAGTTCTTTCTAGAGATTTAAGGTGTATTTTGTGGACGTGACATCTTTTTCGTGCCCACTCTTCACCAGTTTACATAGCACTTAATTATGCAATTAGGTAGTAAGTACACTTGGCACGAGCTAGTTTGGGAGCAAAGCAAGTGACTTTGGGTGAGCATCTGTGCCCCGTGCAGGCGTCTGGGCTGCTGTGGGCTCTGCCCGCTGCGGTTCCAACAGCAGAACAGAGCCCCTGGGCTGAGCCACAGGCGGGAGGAGAGCATGCTCTGCTAAGGAGGACTTCTTCGCTTCATCGCTCTTGTCTCTAAAGCACTTTAATACACCGTAATTCATCTGCTTTCTCCTCTTCTTGAAGCCTTGTCTCCATTAACGTCAATAATTCAGAGGTGATGGTTTGCAAGGAAGCAGAGCAGGCTCTGGAGACAGAAACTGAAGAATGAAGAAGGCTGCAGTGAGTGTGGAGGGGAAGATAAGCAACACAACAGTGACCGGAAATAAGCTTTACTTCCAAGGAAGGCGCCTAAGTGCTTTTACAGCCGTCTGGAAAGAACAGTCGGGATTGACCACGCACGGGGAGCACCGCACGGGGAGCACCGCACGCTGACCCGGGGTGGAGCACAGCAGCCCTGAGGGTGCGCGCAGCACAGGAGGCACAGCCTGCCTTCCTCCCCGGCACAGCTCCCACCGCAGCACCCGCCGGTCTGCAGGCTCTGGTTGCAGAGTCTGGGTCTAGCATCGGGTGGGAAAGGCCACCTGGTCCTGGGCACTTTGCCCCAGTCACCCGGATGAGCCAGCAAGTAGGAATGTTTTTAACTAGCTTGTAATAAATTGTTTTTGAACCGCAGACAATTTTTATGAGCCCATAACATTTTCTGCTTCTCTTGCCACATGCGGTGTCATGGCCGGGGATGCGTGTGATCATGGAGCATTAGCAGTGGCCCCAAGTAAAACCCACTGGTCGTGGGTTGTGAATTTAACCAGGAGCCTGCCATGGCCGCACACTCTCCCTTGAAGGACCTTGGTCGTTCTGCTGGAGATCGAGGGTAAACGCTGAGCGCTGGAATGACTGACAGCAGCCAGGCATGGGGCGCTAATGCACGCACACAGCCTGGCCTGTGAGCGCCGTGTATGGGCCCTGGGTCAACCGAGAGACGTACTGACCCTCACGTGGCCTTGGCGTTTCCAGGCCTCTGCGCTGGGCCTCTGTTGAGGTTTCCACAGAGCTGCTCCGTGGTGGGTGGGGACAGTGGCCGTAGCAAGTCCGCACTCTGGCTTACTTCTTAGGTTGTGCAGGATACTGTGGGCCGGTAAAGTCCAGTTATGAAAGGGGTCCTGTGTCAGCGCCCTGCACGGGATGCTTGTGGGTCTTTGACGGCCCCAGGGGCCGGCCCACACAGAAAGCGGCAGGAAGGACACCCGTACTTCACTGCTGTGACACGTCACCGCAGCTTTGTAGGTAGAAACTCCACAGACTGATTCTCTGACAGTCTGGAGGCTGGAAGTCTGAAATGAGTCTCCCAGGGCTGAGATGAAGGTGTTGGCAGGGCCGGTTCCTTCTGGAAACTAGGGGAGAATTGTTTCCTGCCTTTCCCAGCGTCCAAGGGCCACCCACACTCCTTGCTCCTGCCCCAGCCTCCGTCTTCATGGCCAGCAGCGGAGCATCTCCTGAATGTAACACTACTGTCTCCTCGTAAGGACCCTGATGAGAACATCGGGGCCATGACAGCCTACCATAGCAGCTTCTGGGGTGGCTGTGACCTCATGCAAGTCCTTACACACGCTGGACCTGTGACTGGACCCAGGGAATGGCTGCTCTTGTCCCGCATCCTGCCTGGCTGATCTCTGCAGGCTCGGTCGTCCCCCCACTTCCCACCACGCCTGCCCTCTGCACCCGTCTGGGTACTTCCTGTATGCCGGTTTGTGCTCCATCCTCAGCAGCCAGCGTTAGTGCCCCTCTGCATGTGCATCTGCTGCTTCCAGGTGGAAGGCATCAGTAGCTCTTTAGTTCCTCCGCTGCGCCAGCACAGGGCTCTGCAAGAGACAGTACTAAATAGTTGTTAAATGAAAACAGAGTTCGGCAGAAGGGTGCTGGGACCACTGGGCTTCCACAACAGGGGGCTGGGCCAGGCCCCGACTCATTCCCAGCCCTGCTAGAGCAGGGAGGGAGACCCAGCTCCCTGAGTCCCTCTTGGAACCAGCTTTTTCTACTGAGCCCCGCCCTGAGCTGTGGCAAAGCAGAGGGAACGCTGCCTCTGGCCTCTTCCTCTCTGGCTGCTCTACAGGCTCGAGAGCTCCTACCTAGAGTTGGCTGAACAGAGGTCAACACACAGCATTCCGGCTCTTTCTCGCCACTCCTCCTAGCCCTAATTGAGCACAGTGTCCATGTGCAAAGATCTCCTTGGACCCCAGGGTATGGGGCCTGATCCGAGAGTCACTGGCTCTTCCATAATCTGTATTTGCTTTATCTGGGGTTGCCCAAGAGAAGGAAAATGTAATAAGATAATTCCAGGGTATAACGCAATACAGTGCACTCTCTGTCCAGAACATGAGAACGGCACAGCAATTTTTATCCACAGATGAGTTGTTTACTTGTCTCCAACTAAGCCTGACTCATAAAACTAACCTTATAAAATGAAGAAGTTTGCTTTTACGGGAATGGCATGACATTTATGTTTTCTCACCGAATGTGAAGGCTGGAGGGGACATTTACAGCCGAGTCTGTCAGGCCACGGAGGCCCGGTGTGCGTGGGGGGGAGGTTGGAGTCCCCTGAGAGCTCTGATGGCAGGAGTTGTCCCCGCCACCCACCTCTCCACCTGAAACCGTGAAGGTTGCAGCTGTCACTGCCGCTCCAAGGCAACACGGAGGGGCCGTGCCAGCCCCCCACAGCAGCGGGAGGAGAAGCAGGATGGTGGCTCCCAGAGCCGGGCTTCTTTCTGTAGATCCGCCCTTGGCAGGACTGCGTCCTGTGAGGCTCCCAGGGCCACGGTTTTCATGGTCTCCCCGCAGCAGCCGACAGCAGGGTTTCTCTGGGGCACCGTTCCTGCGCTTTCATTTGCTCCAAGTTTTTGTTGTGTTTTTGAGTGAGTTTAGGTTTTTAAAATGTGCTTTTGGAATAAATAAATACCTATTCTCCATCCCGCAGCAGGTTCCCCAGGTTTATTTCTAGTACTCACCCCCAGTATTTCAGTGACTTAAACAGGCAACAGACACTGTGTGTATCTAATGTAAAGATCGTCCAGACGCGGAGGAAAGCCCTGACCCACTGACCTGAAAACAAGGGTTTGTGTTTTACAGCCAACAGCTTTTTACTAGAAGTAAGACATGGCTTCATAGTTGCTCTTGGAATGTGCTGTTTAACTTCTTGATAAAAATGTCATTTCACGGTGCAGTAGCTGTCCGGGTTACAGCAAGCAAAGAGCAAGTTTTCTTCAAAACCTGCCGTAGTTCAGGCCGCCCTCTCCCGTGCTCCCACCTGAGGCGCGGCCTGTCCTGCGTGGGCTCTGCCTGACTTTCAGAGGCACCGTGCCCCGTCTGCCGGAGACTCCAGGTGGGCCAGACTTTTCGGCAACAGCCCTCCGTTTCATGTAGGCTTCTCGATGTCCTCGGGCCGTTGGAAAGAATGCACAGTCCTGTCCTTAATCTCCTATTCAGCTGTATTCTAGTGACGGTCACTGGAGCTACCTGTCCCTTCGCACCCCTCCCTCAGACCTTCGGAGGTTCCAGAGCCTCTGGAGAGAAGTTCTCAGTGTGCTCTCTGGAGCAGCGGCCTCAGCATCACCTGCAACTCAAAATGCTCGTTCCCAGGCTCCCCCACATTTACCGGATCAGAACTCAGGTGTGGCCCAGCATGCCGCTTTGGCAAGCCACCGACAGCTTCTGTCACGGCTCGAGGCGGAGCCCCATTGCTCCGCAACAAGGCCCCTATAGGCGCCCTTCTCTCCTAGGGCCCCATCCGCCATCGGAACCTCGGCCCCGCAGGCACCCCTCTGTCGGCTGGCTCCCCACCGCCGGGCTCACACTCGCCTCCGTCCTGGTCCTCCTGGAGACCCCTCTGCTGCTCTGGCCCAAGCTCCGATTTATGCCTTGCCTGAAAGGGTGCCTCCAGGGGCTCCCCCAAAGTCTCGGCTCCTCTTCTCTTCCACGCTGCGGTGGGTGGAGATGTGTCCTCAAAAAAGATACATTGAAGTCCTAACCCCCACGCCTCTGATTAACACCAACATTGGAAATAGTGTCTCGGTGATGTAATCAGGTTAAGACGAGGCCATACTGGATCAGCAGGGCCTCTCAGTCCAAGGATGGCCTTATAAGAAAGCCTCGTGGAGGTACAGAGAGACAGAGGCAGAGATGCAGTCATGCGGCTAAAAGCCAAGGAACGCTGAGGATTGTGGCCACACCCGAAGCTGGGGGGGGGGGGCAGGCATCCCCAGGGCCTCAGCAGGAGCGACCGTGGACTTGCAGCCTCCAGAGCTCTGACGGGATTGTTTTGCTGTGTGAGGCACCCATGCGTGGCCCTTTGTTGTGGCCGCCCTAGGGAACTGACGCCTGCCTGGCTGGCTCCCTTGCAGGGGAGGGCTGGGGCTCTGGTCCACAGGGCCGTGCTCTCTCTCTCTGTGGGCGCACACACACACCAGGTGGCTTTCTTCCCTCCTCCTCTTAGAGGTTGGTGGCCCTGCTTGTGCGACCCCATGCAGTCTAAGTGGGGAGCGTGGCCCCAGGGCCAGGCTCGCTACTTACCAGCTCTGTGACTTTGGACAATTCCTTAACTTTGGGCAGGGGCCTAGTTTCTTCATCCTTAAACTGAGGGTAATAGCAGTACCTGCCTCGAAAGGCTCCTGTGATACGCTGAGTAGCACTGGCTGCGGGAGCTCAGGGCAGGGGTGACAGCCGTCCTCGCCTCTCCCCTCAAGGTGGCAGCGTGCTTTATACCCAAGCATGGAAGGAATGCTTGATATTGATTTGATAGAGATGTGAGGAGCATTTCTCTTACCAAAAAAAAATCCAGTGCCGTGCATTCAGTTCTTTGAAGGCATTCCATTGTGCCTTCTCACACAGGATTTTAAACGTGGCCCTTCTCCCTCCCGACCGCAAGGGAAGCGAGAAACTAAAGTGCCCATCAGGCCCCTTGAGAGCCTGCTGTGAGGATGGCGTGGGGAATGGGGACCTGAGGGCCGGGGCTGCCTTCCTCGTGGCCAGTGGGGCCCAAACCAGGAAACTTAGAAAATAAATAGAACACAAAAAACCCGAGAGGAACATAAACCATGTCAGTGGCGGCTGTGATCCTGAACCTTTGTCCTGGGCTGTGGGGCCCGAGTCTGCTGTGCAGAATCGAGAAGTCTGCTGCGCACGGCTGCTAACTCACCCTGCCGGTGGATGGCCGGGTGGTCGTCCCTCCTTCAGGTGGATCGTCACCTGGTCATTTGCTTTGTCTGCAGACTGTTTCTCTGTATAAAGAACCTTATTCTGGAAAATATTAGAACAGTGTGCCGCGCCTCTGGCTGTGTTTTGAGAAAGGGAGTGAAACGTCCTGGTTTGTTCCACAGATGGACAGTTTTGTCCTCGTGGGAATGACAGGACTAGCGTGCTGTGACCTGCCGTCACAGGAACACTCCCCACTCGGGGGAGCCAGAACTGCTTGTCACCTTCCGCAGGGTCAGATGGGCTCTTTCAGAAATGTCTGTTTAGCTTCCTTCTTAGTGGCTTTGAATGAATGGATCCGCTTTGCAGCCGTGGCTGTGCCTGTGGCAGCCCAGCGAGGGGCAGAGGGAGGAGGAGGTGGCCTTGAGAGCTGGGCGCGGGCCTTCCAGACGAGACCGCAGGTGCCGAGCAGTTGGCGCACTCCTCAAAGCTAAGCACACTGCTGACGCGGCGGACGGAGACCGAAGTTCAGACACAGGGAGGACACCCATGCCCAGGTGCTTCCGACTTCAGTCACCTTCCGAACCGACTTCCTGTCCCGTGTGCTTGTTGCAAAGCTGAGGGCGCGGCTCCTGGGCTTGGGTTCCATCATTGCCATGGTCCCCGGAGGCTCCCCTCTGGAGTCTGCTCTCTTTCATCCCTCCTCCTGGCCGCCACCCATCTCCCAGCATCTGATGCGTGGTCTTTTGTCTGCAAGGGCTCTTATAAAAGATACTGTGGGTGGATCTGCACATTTTTAGTTAAGGACTTCTTGTCAGTGGTAGTATGCCATACATTTTGTTGTTTCTGTTGTTGCTTGCAACATTAGGATCTATCAGTGTTGCTGTACACATGGCTAGTTTGTTCCCGGTGGCTGCTGCATAGCGCTAGGGGGTGGGCACCCCCAGGGATGGACAACACATCCCTGCACACACACAGTGCCTCAAGGAACGCTCTCCTGTGAGTCCCATGGACCCGCAGCACAGTCCTCTGAGGGACCCACCCAGATGTGGGGTGTCAGATCCTAGGGCAGAGGCACACAAGCTTGATTTGACCACATTGGCAGGACTGCCCCGGTTGGGCCGCACCAGGTGACCCTCCCACTTAGCCCCCACACCCGGCCAACAGTTGGCCCTGTCCCCTTTCTCGTTTACTGCTGGTCTGATAGTCATACAGTGATCACTCAGGGCTTTAATTTGCATTTCCCCGATTACTCTGAGTTTGAGCGGCCTTCAGGGCTTCGTCAGCCTGGTTGAGACATGGGCAGCGCTTAGAGCAGTGCCTTGCACAGGCCCAGCAGGGTGTCTGTTGTTGTTCTGTAAATACAAGTATCATTTAAATTATTGTTGATCTAATAATGGTGCCCTAATATAAAACTTCTGTTCCAGTGACTGTTTATGATCTTGACTCACGTCCCTGTTCATCGTTTGTCTTCCGTGTAGAACGCAGTCTGTCCACCATGAACTTCTCTCCGTTTGCATTGTCATCCCCCCTCTACTAGCTCCCGAGACCTGCGTCCACTCTGGCCACCTCCGCACTCCGGCGCGAGTTCTCCACCTCGGGCTAGCGGGATCTCTCTCTCCTGTCCCCGGCTTCCCATTTCTCTTGGGATAAACCCTCAAGGTAGCCCTTGCCTCCCCGGTGGGCCTCCTCCTGACCCTAGCTCCACCTTCCCGCCCTATTCGGGGCCTACAGCCTCCCTTTCCTTCATTCCTAACGTGTGGAATGATTTGCCAGCCCCTGCCCCCAAGTCAATTTCTTCTTAATGCAGAGTTCAGCTCAAATGGCACTTCCCTGATCCCTAGACTGGGTCAGTTCTCCAGATACCCTTTCATGGCTCTTAAGTCATCCATGATCAAGTAATCAATCTGCAATCATCTATTTCAAGTCCTTCTCCGCACCTGCCTGCCCTGAGGCTGCAGCTGCTCCCTTCCCGCTGTTCCTGCGCCCAGCACAGTGCTCAGCGCTCAGCTAATCCCTGCAGTGGATTTTGAACAAAGACCTGGCAGAATAATTTTAATCAAAGACAGCCAAAGCGAAGCTTGGTCCTAAACTGGCGGAGGAGCACTGACCCTCGCAGACCAAGCTGGCTGGCTGCTGCGCCCATGCGTTGGGCCCTGGCTGCTGACCTCAGGCCTCCGGGGAGCCTGTGACACAGATGAGGGAGAAGACAGATAAAGGGCTGCATCTTGAGCGATGATGAAGTACGACCAAACTATGAAAATCTTGCTTTGGACACACTGTAGAAGCTTTTAAGAGTGCCTAGCTAAAACAATAAGGAAATCTAATCAGCCAGGAAAATGACTCTTCAGGACAGGCTCCATTCTGACTCAGCTCCCAGCCTTTGTGAATCCAGTTCTGTTTCTTTCCGTACAAAGACTGCGCTGGCGCCTCACTTCGCCTCCATGGGTTTTCCAAAAGCTGTTGAGTCAAATGAGATCTTAAGTACTTTAAGTATGCACAGTTGTATTGAGAATCAGGAGAACTTTTGTGAATCTTTGTGTATAGCAAATAAGCATGCGCATTTCTTACTGATGTGAAGTTGGTGGTCCTCAGGAGTCTAGTGTACACATCTTCCCGGGGCGGGGCGGGGCGGGGCGGGGCAGGGAATGGACGATGGGACAGGACGACCAGCTTCCACGGTTCAACCACCATCTCTACTGGGTCTGCTTCCATCACACTCAGCTGCCTCCTGGATGGCCCCCTCGTGCCCCAGCGCCAAAGATTGTACTGCCAACCCGACCTCCTCCACCTCTTCTTGTGAATGGCCTCCCCACCCACCCTGCTCACCCGCCAACTAGTGGCCTGTGGGGTCCCTGACTGGGTCGTAGGAGGCCTGCACGCAGGGGCCCTAAGTGACATGAAGGGCGGACTCCTAGGTCCTGCAGGCTGCAGGCCGCAGGCGAGGGGGCCCCAAGCCGGCATGCAGGCCATTGAAAGCCTGGAGCCTGCGGCCAGCAGCAGCACAGTCTCGCGTGAGGGTGCCTTGTTCATGGGCGCCGGTGTGGCCGAGGGGTGATGGGCAGCAGCCCGCACTTCTGTGTGCTCCTCCGACTCTGGCCGGGTGGCGGGACCGCAGCCTTCAGGTGACTTGGGGACAGACGCCGGGCAGCCGTCCAGCTCTTCCCTGGGTCTCACTCACACCCTTGGGCTGCTCACTGGGAGCCTGGGGCAGGAGTATTCCGGGGGAGCGCCTCTCCACGGAGGGCGCAGCATCCTTCCCTGCCTCCTCCCCGCAGGGCTCAGGGCCCAGCATGACTCTGGCCCCCCTCACGTCCCTGCATGTTCATGCCGATAGGGACCGCGGATGGCCATGGCCCTGGCACCCTGGCCTGGTCCTGTGGGCGCCCTGCCGATGCCACTTCGGGTCTGCCAAACCCGGGGCTCCAGGAGGTGGCCCCCGCCACCTAAGGCCTGTCCACCAGCCTCCCCACCTCCCCTGACGCTGGCCCTCTCCCGCCCGCCCCGCCTGCTCCTCACAGAGGCGGCTGGGCCTCACTGCTCCCCACGGCCTCCCTGTCTGCCTTAGTAACATTGCCACACATGCCCACCACTCTTTCTTCACTTATCACCATCTGCAAACCCACTATTTAGTAATCTAGGTCCACCTTTGTGGCCACAGTGGGACCGTGAGTGGCACCCTCGCCTGTCTCCCTCACGGCTGCAGCCCAGCACCCAAGACAGGGTGGGCGACACTTGACAGCTGGGGATGGAAGAAACTCACTCCACAGCCCTGCACGCACATGTCCCTTTGCCACCCAGCTGCTCTCATGAAGGCAACGTCCAGCCTCAGCACAATGCTTCCTCTCTCAACCTCGCTCTTTGTGAGTAGGTGTCAAGCTAGCAAGCCGAGTGGCATAACCAGACCAAATCTGAGATCTTTTCTCCCAAAAAATCAGCAGTTTTGTTCAGGTGTAAATGCTGCAGCTACCTTGCACGCCATGTTATCCCAAGAGGGTGATTCTTGGACCTGAAGATGCTAGCAGAGCTTCCGCTAGGCTAAGTTTCCGTTTCTGTGTTTCAGATCAATGCAAAGAAGGAATGTACAGTTGACCTGGTGTTTACCACGGAGCGCTACAACTCAGAGGTAAGCGGCCACAATTAGTGAGGCATCCTGTTAGCAACTCGTGTGAATGTATTTTTTAAGAAAAGTGAGAATCTAATGTACAGTGACCTGGAGGTTTGCTTGTGTTTTGTCTTTTCCTGCTTTGTTTTCTATTTGGTCTCAAGAATTGAAGAACAGAGCTAGGCGAGAACTCAAGATTTAGCTCCTTGGACTTCGTGGCCTTATGCAGGGTTGTGTTTAAAACTCTGCACACAGCCAGCATCCCCTCCTTCCTTTGCGCCTGGGGAGACTGTCCCAGCTCCCTTGGGTCCCCCTCCCTAGCACCTCAGAGTCCTTAGAATGACTCTCTCAAATGCCAATCTGTTCCTCTTCCTGCCAACTGGTGGCACTTCTCCTTAGCAGGCTGGCATAGCGTGAGGTGATTCCAGGAGCTTCTGTGCACTGAGGAGCTCTGTGAAACACAGAGCAGAGCCCGTGCCGGCCACAGGCACTATTTGCCTCTCTACAAGCCCGACCAAGCAGGCCATGGTTTGCCAGCTTTCCTTTTCCCGTTCTCAGGAAGAGAGTAAACAGAAAACGCATACAGAAATTAGAACCAGATGCCCTTCCCTCTGCTGGGCCAGCATCCAGAACAGGGGTGGAGCCGGGACCAGCCACGTTCCCTGTGCGGTACTGAGTCAGAGCAGCCGGCACTATGGCCAGCCTTCCAGGGCCTCAGCAGGGCCTGACCCCGCAGCCCGAGGCTTCTGGAAGAATGCTTCCAGTATTTGGAAACCAGTTCTAACAAGACAACAATATACTCTGACTTCACTAATTAACCTAAGAATTAAAATGTTCTTAAAGCGTGAGGAAGATGCCTTTGACTTCTGGTGTTGCAGACTTGAAAGTGTTAGCTTACACCTAAAGGGGAACAATTACTAGGTGGTTTTGACCGACGCTACCTTTCCCTGAAGAGCACAGCTAGCTACCTGCCATGTTCCATGCCACGGGCCGGGGAGGGTTCTTTCACCTTCAGAAAACTGCTTTGATTCTGTGCAGCTGTTCTTGGGGAAAGGGAAAGGAAAACCAAAGGGGGCGATGCCTGGTTCCTCGTGTCTTCCCTGGATGGGTGCCGTGCCCAGCCCTGTCCTGTGCCTCCGATGAGCCTCCTCCTGAATGCTCACCTTCTCCTTTCTCTGTGTTGCACCAATACTTAGGATGTTAAGGCACACTGAAATGCCGTCTCATTCAAAACGAGCGCTCACAGGAGGAAAAGCTGCTATGGGAAAGCCTATTTCAGTTTTTTGAGTGAGTTCTAGAAATGGGCTTCTTCAGCAGATCCAATTTTGATTACAGTTTGTTTCCTCGTGGGCTTCTTTTGAAGTTTATTTTTGGTGTGGTTCTCCCTGCGACTGCACCCAGTTTAAGCAGCTGCAAATGTGGAAAGAAGGTTGTTGCCGCAGTTGCTCACCGACCTCCCTGTAAGAGGAGTTCTTGAGGCGGGACGCACGGACGGGCTCCGGAGGGCCACGACGGCCTCAGACTCCAGGCCCAGAGCAGCCGGGGAGAGTGCATGTCGTTTTTCTGGGAATAGGCTTCCCGGCTTTTGTTGTTGGGTTAAGGAATCTCTGCTCTAAAAGGGTGAAGACGCACTACCCTGGAAATGAGCCCCACATCCGCTGTCTAGTTGAAGCAGCCCGCTGTCCGGCTCCAGATGTCTCTGGACTGGAAAATAAGTGAGGGTGATCCCAGAGTACTCAGTCCATCTACACTTAGATATGAACGAGGACAAACATCCCGCGGTCACGCAGCTAGTTGAATTAGCCCCATGTGGTGATGTGCACCTCCACTCCTTCCGGATTTGCTCTCCGAGTGGAGAGAGGGAGTTAGCACAGTGCCTGGGCTTTGGCCTCGGCCAGGAGCTCAAGTCCTGGCTTCCCGCTGACTGCCTGTTAGACATGAAGTAGCTTCCTCTTTAAGCTTCAGTATCTTCATCTGTGAAACTTGAATAAGAGGACCAAGTTCATAAGGCAGCGTGAAGGTGTTGCCATTTTTGTCACAGGGAGCCAGTTGCATCTTTTGGTTCAAGTTAACAAGCCTGAGGTCCAGCCGGGCGTCGTGCTGGTGCACAGTAGAGAGCAAGGTCCCCGCTGTCCTAAGAGTTTGAGCCAGGCAGCGCTCGGCGACAGCAGGGGGGCTTCTTTGGACGGGGCCCAGCATTATTTATAAGGCACCATCAGGAAGCGGGAGTTTAAATGACAGCCCAGAGCGGAGGACTGACGTGTTCACTCTGCACAAAGCCAAGGCCACTGTCTGCTGACGCCGGTGCCTGCCTGCCCTTGCAGGGAACTTCTCCTTCTGCGCGTGTTGCGGGGGAGAGTGGTGGGGAACCATCCTGTTCAATTCCAAATCTTTATTTCAGGAAGGCGAGGAAAGTTTGGGGAAATGTTCTGCTCGAGTGTTCTTCAGGAACCGGAAGCCCAGACCCGCCGTTAATGTCACGTGTGCACGGCTCATGGAGAAGACCAAACGACAGCAAGAGGACTACCGGCTTTACAAGCAAATGAAGCAACTGAGAAACCCCCTGGACGGAGTCAGCATACCTGGTATGAATTCGTGTCCAGAATTTCTACCTTCGGGAATGTATATAATCACTACATCTTAAAAAGAACGATCATTCAAGTTTTTATCCCCAAAGTGGGGCTTTAATTCACCTATGGCATGTGGTACACCTCACTTAAACAAAACCCAGGGGTATCACCTTCTTTTCCATCTCCAGTACAGTGTGGCCACTCCGCCAACACCTGCTGCCTTGGACGTCGCGCCTCCCTGCTGGGCGGTGGGGGCAGGGCCAGGCCGCCCGCCGAGCAGAGGCCTCCGCGACAGCACGCGCCTGTAGGCCCCAGTTTTCAGGGCTGAGTCAGAACCTGAGGGGACACGTCCGGAGACTTCCGCCGGCGGCTTTGGAAGACTGGGTGAGGGGACGCCGTCCAGGGCCTCCCCCTGCGCAGCACGCCCGCCAGAGCTGCGACAGCCGGCGTCTGGGGCCTGGGCGGCGGCTGCGGCGGAGTCGGGTTCATCTCGCCTTCGCTCAAGGGCTGACGGCAGCCGCGTCTCTAACAGGAAGCGCGCGCGGCCCTCCGAGGTGACTCGGCTGACGCGAAGCCGAGCTCCTCTGTCCCAGCTCCCGCCAGGGAGGCGGGCGCCGCCGGCAAACGCAAGTCCCGAAGCCGCCGCCCGCTCCGGATTGGCGCGTGGGGACGGAGCTTAGTGTGGCTTCGCGGCACCGCCCGCAGCCCTCCGGGCACGCTCTCTCCGGGGGCGGGGGCGGGGCGGGGCGGGGCCGCCTCAGCGCGCCTGCGCCCCTCGGGGCGACTCTGAGGGGCGTGGCGGTGGAGCGCTGCTGCTGGCGTCTCGGCGATTCAGGAGCCCGCGTGGATCTCCCTGTGGTTCTGAGAACTCGGATTCAAGCCTGTTCCAAAGAACTGAGCGGAGCCATTCACATCTTACACTGGAGTGGAATTTGTTTATATTTAGCACTGCCTGAAATAAAGGGGCTAATGACTAAGCTAGTTATTTAGGGATTTTTTTGCCCCTTAGCGTTAGTTGGGGAAATAGAGGGCTATATAGATTCTCCTTAAAACACAGCTTTTAGACATTGGCTAGGACCTTTTCTTTGAATCTTTGCCACAGGATCACCAGATTCTGGACGCCTTTCAAAAGTGCCGGTTAACTGGATCACGTTCAGTTAATAAGGCCGCTATGCCCGCAAAAATCGTTCTGTCGTCTAACAATGTGGCTACTGTGAAGTGTCAAAATTTTTCTAATAGAGGGTACCTTTTCATCGACAAAACTCGCAGGTTCTCTTGTTACGTTAAATTCAGCAGGGAAATGCAACGGTGCTATTTATAGTCTGTGTATCAGATTATCTCGTTAAAATTACTGAAAGAGTTTGGCTTTAGGTAAAGACTCGGTCGTGGAGAGATCTCGGAGCAGCCAGCAGCCCGGATCCCGGCGGCGTCCGCCCCGCCCCCCCCCCCCCCCCCCCCGCTGGTTTTCACAGCTGACAAGTGAGGGGAGCCAGTCGGCGGGAGCGCGTCCTCGCCCCGCACTCCTTCGCCTAAAAAACCAGGTGTCTGCTTTTAACTATAAGTAAAAATTGCACTTTTTCTGAGGAATTCATGAGCGTCCTGTCGATGAGCCCAAGTATACCACAGAGCAACAAGAGTCTGGGGGCCTGGGACCCGCCCCGGCGCTGGGCCCCTGCGCGTCCGCTGTCGTGACCCGGCGGCCCTCGCGGGGGCGGGCTGACAGTGACCCGGCGGCCCTCGCGGTGACGGGCTGACAGTGACCCGGCGGCCCTCGCGGGTGCGGGCTGACAGTGACCCGGCGGCCCTCGCGGGGGCGGGCTGACAGTGACCCGGCGGCCCTCGCGGGGGCGGGCTGACAGTGACCCGGCGGCCCTCGCGGGGGCGGGCTGACAGTGACCCGGCGGCCCTCGCGGGGGCGGGCTGACAGTGACCCGGCGGCCCTCGCGGGGGCGGGCTGACAGTGACCCGGCGGCCCTCGCGGGGACGGGCTGACAGTGACCCGGCGGCCCTCGCGGGGGCGGGCTGACCCGCGCCATGACTCGGTGATCCTCGTGGTGACGGGCTGGCCCGCTCCGTGACCCGGTGGTCCTCGCGGGGGCGGGCTGACAGTGACCCGGCGGTCCTCGCGGGGGCGGGCTGACAGTGACCCGGTGGCCCTCGCGGGGGCGGGCTGACCCGCGCCGTGACTCGGCGGCCCTCGCGGCAGTGGGTTGTCCTCACGAGCTGTGCTCGCAGCGGCGGCGCAGGGCGGAGTGCCTGACGCGGAGCTGGACGGAGGAAGGTTTCCCTGTCCCACCGACCTACACGCCAGGAGGGCAAGGCCAGCTCCGATCTCAACTCGGAAGCCTTCCCCAAGCCTCTTGCCCAGAGGCCCCTCCCCCTGCCTTGCCTCCCCCTGCCCTGTCCCTGTCTCTTAAGGAGGGTTCCAGCTGTGTCTCCACACAACCAACAGGTGGAGGGTGGGGACCATCTGTGCCCCTCACAGGGCAAGCAAGCAGTGAATGGTTTTTCCGTTGACGACCACTGTGAGCCCGCCCAGGCAAGTTCCCCCGATACGGAGCAAAACTTGTGCTAGAGATCATTTGAACAAGAACGATTCGTTTCCTAAGAAGCTCGTTAGTTTTCCTCACATGGTATACTGTTATTGGGCTTTGCTGTAGACTAAGGAGAGCTCTGCCAAATTGCATAAAATGATAGTCCATGAACAGTTGTCTCATGAATTACTTGCTAAAATTTGAGTTTCTAAAAGTCACAAAAGGGGGCCGGCCTGATCCCAGGTGCGGACATGGCACCGCTTGGCACGCTATGCTGTGGCAGGCGTCCCACATATAAAGTAGAGGAAAATGGGCACAGATGTTAGCTCAGGGCCAGTCTTCCTCAGCAAAAAAGGAGGATTGGCAGCAGTTAGCTCAGGGCTAATCTTCCTCAGGAAAAAAAAAGTCACAAAAGGTATCCCTATTTCTAGTGGTATCTGATATTAAGTGGGTTTTTTATAAATGTCTGCTGAATTAAAAAGATTGCAGGTCCAAACACAATGCCACAGGAAGAACCCACTTGATATCTTCATGTGTTCAAAAAAAGTGACAGATGCTGCCAATACATTGACTAGCTTTACAGTCAATGATCAGAGAAGGACAAAGACATTTGGCAGCTTGGCAAAGCCCGTCACATTGACTGTAGACCCAAACCAGAAGGTAATGTGAAGATAACCAATAGACGTTTCAATCTAATTAGAAAATGCTTCTTAACTAACAAGATTTTAGATTAATTCTGAGTATCAGTACAGCGTGTACTCTGTATTTAAATAGCCATTAAATAGCAGCAAATAGCCATTATATTGTTTATAGTAGCTTTATCAGCAGAGCAAGTGGAAGCATGTCAATCTTCACATAATGTAGAAACGGATAGCAACAAAATCACGTGTCCAGCCCAGGGTCTTGCTGAGAGATGACCGATGTGACCAAGCGTAAGCCCTTAATTCATTACTGAAACTTCTGAAATTTTGTCCCCAAATGCCTAAATACAGATGTGCTTTTCTTGTGCTCTCAGACAGTCATGGACATATTGACCCCTCTCTGCGACCCGTCTGGGAACTAGCTTTTCTCGGCAGCTCTTACGTGATGTGGGAGAAGACAACGCGGTTTTTGCACTACTACATGGCACAGCTGAGCGGCGTGAAGCAGTGGGTAAGAAAAGCTGAAAACGAACCCGCACCGCAAGAGGTGCAACCAGTGCAGCGTTCTTAGGCTGAGTCCATGTGAATTTCTAATTTCATGGCAAGAGTTTTCATTGCATTTCATTCATTCAATGAATGTTTGAATGCCAGCAGTGGGCCCGGTGTTCCTGTAGGGACTGAGGATACAGCAGTGGACAAAAACACCATGTTGCTGTCCTCACTGATGAAGTCCAGTGAGAGAAGAGAAGACAGGGAACTAGTCACCAAGTGAATATGCACCAAACGGCGCCAGGTGCTGCAGAGAAGCGTGAAGTGGGCCAAGGGCATGCAGGGTACGGATAGAATTAATGCTTCAGCCTAGAGGGTGAGCAGAGGCGGCCCTGGAGCAGAGGCCTGAGGGAAGTGAGAGGGAGCCCGCCTCCAGCAAGGAAGAGCACTTCAGGCAGAGGGGGCCGATGGGCGGGAGAAAGGGCAGTGAGGGTGGTGTGCCAGCACAGAGTGAGCAAGGAGTGCGCGCCAGGAGAGGAGAGCAAATGGGATCAGTTCATGAGAGGCCCCGGAGGCCGTCAGGACTGCGCCCGTCACTCATTAGAGGGTGTTTAGCAGAGGCGTGACGTGACCTGACTTCCAACAGGATCATTGTGGCTGCCGTGTTGAGAAGAGTGGAGAGAGGTGGTGGAAGCAGGAAGACCAGTGAAGTATTGCAGTAATCTCGGCGAGGCCTGGGACCAGGGCGGCAGCAGGGGAGGTGGGGAGAAATGTTTGGACTTGGGATACAGTTTGACGATAGACTGATAGTATTTGCTGATGGGTTGGACATGGATATGAGAATGAGAAAAGTCAAGGATGATTCTTAGGATTTTGGCCTGAATAACTGGCAAGTGTTCATTTACTGATTGAGGAATACTACAAGAAAAACAGATTTTGGGGGAAATAGCCTGATTTGGGGCATACTAAATCCTGTAACCAAGTAAAGAATTTACATCGTCATCTGGACATAAGGGTCTCAAGTTCAGGGGAGAGGACCACGCTGGATTCACCATCACACAGGTGCTATGTAAAGCCGTGAGACGGGATGAGATCACAGAGAGTGAGTGGTATATACAAAAGACAAGAAGTTATGTAAGGGTGGAGTCCTGGAACACTTCCAACTTGAGAGGGTGGAGATACGACCAGAAAAGAAAGTGTTTCAAGGATGAGGTCGACTGACTGTATCAGATGCTGCTGGAGCGTCCAGATGAGGACTGAGAATTGACCATTTGATTTAGCAGGTGTAAGTCAATGGAGAGCCCGTCAAGAGCTATCTCACTGGCACAGTGTGGGCAAAAGCCTGGTTGGAGTAGGTTCAGGAGAGGCTGGGAGGAGTGGACACTCCATCTCTTTCAAGGAATGCAGCCATAAAGGGAAGTAAAGAAAGGGAGGGTCTATAGCTGGAGCATGGGTAAGCACAGGGCTGAAAGGGGATTTGTTTTCCTGATGTATTTTCAGGTTGGGAGATTTAACAGCATATTTATATGTTGATGAGAAAAATCCAGTAGAGAAGGGCAAAGTAGGACTTGTAGGAAAAAGAAAGAATTGTTGGAGTTATTATCTTTGAGTGGTGAGAGGCTAAGATGGATCCAGGAGATGATCTCAGCCAGGAACACAGAGCTCCCCTGGAGGGAGGGCGGGGAAGAAGGGCACAGATGCTGGTAGCTTAGATGTCACCCTGGTAGCTTGTGCAAGTTTTATTCTAACTGCTCCGTCTTCTCAGTGAGAAATGAGGCAAAGTCATCAGCTGCGAGTGGATGAGGTGTTGGGAGTGTGGGGGGAACGCATGGACTTGAGCATCACGCAACACTGCAGGCCGCGTGAAACTTGGAGGAGGACAGTCACTCAGCTGTGTGTGCCGGCACGGAGTAGGTGGAGGGCTGGATTTAGCCGGGGTTGTAGTTTTTGTCAGATAAGAGTGATGGAGAGAGAGGGGCATTTCCAGAGTAAACGAATCAGCTACTCTGAGGGCGGCAAGTGAATCCGACTCTAAGTTCAAGTTTCTAAAAACCATCCTCTTCATGGATGGGCGACGTGGTGGACTCACCCATGGATGGGTCATCAGTGAGTATCTTCTGAGTACAAGGATTTGCCCAGCATCAGGTCAGCATTATTAACGCCAGTAATAGTTTGGTGTGCCTTCCAAAGGCCACTAGTAAAATAAACAACTAGAAACGTAGTTTTTTTCTTTACTTATCAAAATGAAAACATTTTTTCCCCCTCATAGAGTGCTTTTTAATAGGAATTACCACTTGATCGATTGTTGCTACATTATCAGTCAGGATGCAGCACCAGTTCTTTTGCTAGATAAAAGTTTCTCTCTCTCTCATCTGCTACGATGATCATGTCCTCAGCAAGGGGCTTTGACCTTCCCTGAGAAGTATGGGGAAGATTTTTTGTTTATAGACTAGAAAATGGTGTCAAGATAATTTAGAACCAATTGTAATGAATGTGAGAGGAGAACTCAGTAGGAACAGATGCAGAGACAACACAGGGAGCAAATGAGGGTCTTTTAATGTCAGTGCGTTCCTTTCTTCTGCAGTTCTATGTGGCACAGTAGCAAGCAAACCACCAGGGCATCCATGTTCCAAACAGCAGCCCCATTTCTCTCTCGTTCTGGCCAGTCTTTGCTGCCCGTCATCTGTCCGTTAAAGTCCCTCAAGCACCCTGCAAGGGAGAAAGTGGGGACGAGTGTAACTGGAGCATCAAGAAAATCAGAATGCAGAGGGAGAATGGCCGCTAAGTAGGAGCTTTAGATTTTTTTACCCTGTGGGGTTTGAGTTTTAGAAAAGTAATAGTGGACTATGCAGCTGACTTGCTGGATCACCCAAGGCAAATCCCTTCGTCTCTCGGGGCCTGTTAAATGCAGACTAGCAAATTTAGTGAAGCCCTCTAACTCACAGAAGTCTGAATCACCAGAGCAACTGGGAAATTTGGTTTCAAGGTTATAGAAAAGTATGCACAGAGTGGCCACAGAGATTTTCAAGTTCTGCTCTTCAGTGGCCACTAAGGATTCCCAAGATCTTTCAGCAAAACAAGCAACAATTTTTAAAAAGTCACTCAGATGAGAAGGTCCCCTTATCTTACTGCTGGCATATCTGAGCTGACAGATTGGCTTGAGGTACATATAAGTATCTAGACTCCCAAGCTTGTCAAAAGATTCTCCCCGTCCCCACAGCCCTTAGCCTCCATCAAAGCCCATAAATACTAAAGAGAGAAAGTGGGAGAAAGACATTCAACTAGATTTTCAGGTAACTCAGTGACAAAGCAATGCTAAGGATCCATGACTTCCGTTTCTTGATGCAGGAAACTTCCTTACCAAAGGAAATGAGAACAGAGTGAAAGGGGCAGCAGGAGATTCAAGGCGCGCGTCCAAACAAGACTTTAAATGAGACGAGCCTTCCACGTTCTGAGCTAAGATCAACCCACCCTGCTTAGCACACTGACTCTTTTTTCTTCCTCTAGGAAACAAACGATGGTGTGATTGATTTTGATTATACTGTTCTACTCCATGAATTCTCAACGCAGGTAAGACAGCACTGCATACTGAATTGTTTCTACCAGAAGGTTTTGCAGCTTATGATATTTTAGAACTCTTATTTCCTAGGAAATCATTCCCTGTCGTATTCACTTGGTCTGGTCCCCTGGCAAACCACTTACAGTGAAGTACCACTGTCAAGAGCTGCTGGCACCAGAAGACGCCTCTGGAACTGAAGAAGGATCAGCTGTGGCACCAACAGAGCTTAGTAATTTCTGAAAAGAAAAGAAAGATCTGTTTATACCAAGTTCTACACAAAATGACCATACCGAATAGCCTGAATCATTATTCTAGTAAAATAGCTAAGGCATAGGCTTTTTGATAATTTGGGAAAGACTGTGATTTCAAGTAAATACTCAAAAATTAAAAGATGTTGGGATTTTTGTTCTTCAGTGGGTTTCGCTTCGTTTTAGCTCTGGGTGCACGTGCATACTCAATTCTGTTCTTAACAGTCACCCCACAGGCTCCTCAGGGTTGCGGTCCTAAAACGTACAACCCAGTCAATTAGTACATGACACAACTGGATCAGCAAGTATTTTAACCAAACAAAAATTGAGGGTATTACCTCTAAATCTGCATGTCTCATTATTTTGAACATACTGTAGCCAACTATTTTATGTTGCTAAATTCCTTCTACCTAGTATGTAAAAAGATATATATATATTTCAACAAAAGCAAATTGTAGGGAATATATTACCTATATTATTAAGAAGAATTGTACTATTTTTTATGATTTCAAGCAAGTATTCCTTTTTAACTTGATATTTACTTTTAAATAAATGTTTATCTTTCTAAGTAAAATATTTTAAATGTGTGTGTAGATTTGTATACATAGGCAAAATTTCTGCTAAGCTGGAATTAATTGAGCTCTTAATATTGCTTAATTCAAATTTTACAAATAAAAATATGGAGTGTCTCCCAGATAAAGCCACTGTCTGCAAACGTGTTACATGGAACAGTGCTGTAACTGAAAGCATATCAGATATTTACAGTTTTCATTTATAGGGAAAACTTGCACCTACTGTTGGCCTCAGTAATTCATAAAAGCACACACAGTATGCACCGTAATCAAATTCGGTGGAGTGTCTCCCTAAGGCAGAAAGAATTGATCCAGGAAATGTGGCCATAATTTGCCTTTCAAAATTCTTATCATTTAATGGAACAGTTCTATCAGTGACGCAAGGTTCCTTGGCCGGTAATTGGTTAGTAAGCATCAGCCTTAAAATATACCAAAATATTACTTTTAAGTCTACAAGGAAATTGTAAAAGTTTATACTAAAGGAAAATTTGAAAGACATGGACTCATACAAAATAAAAATAACATGGATGATAGTTACTTTTTAGCAGATCTAGCTTATGTGTTTTTCTATTTAAAACGCCAACCTTTGCACTCCTCTTCCCAGCACCTACCTGATTGACAGGGCCGAGTATTCTGCAGCACTGGAAACTGTCTGATGTGGGCGAACATCAGATCTCCCACCTATGTGATAACGCAGAGAAAAGATTTTTTCTAAAATACTGAACAAGCTACAAAGATTAAATCATGCCAAAATGAAGTGATGATAAACTCCTCTAAGTGAAGTTCCCTAAACAGTCGTCACGGAAACTGCCAAGAGCACCATACCAGCAGATTCGCCGTCCTGTGCCCGCCAGGCAGTCTTTCAGTGTCACGTTAAGGCCTAGAAGGAGCTTCCAGCTTTCTGGAGTCTTAGCTTTGTCAAAGTCCTCATCCTCAGACAGGCGTTCTTCGTTAGTGAGCTGAGGCTCGCCAAGATCAGGCAGAGCTCTAAGGAAACCCTTTAACAGATTGGTTTTACATAATAGACGGAGTAAGGGGAATTCTACACATACAGACAAAGCACAATTACCCAGCTGACACTTACAAACCCCACAAAAGTTAAACCAATTAAAAATTTCTCAACATCCTCATTAGAACATCTTTTTTAGCACAAACTCTAAAACTGCTGACTTGATTTCACTAATACTGATTGTGCTAGCCAACAGCAAAGATAAATTACTTCATCTGCCTTGACATAAAATGAAAAATCTAAATTCCCTAAGCCCTCTTTTCATTGAGTCTAAATTCTGCTGAATCACTCTAAGCCAATGACGGTTACATACAGCATCACATTCATTTTCCTAACCTCTTTAGAACTTTCATAATTTTAAGACATAAAAAATAATACCAGGATTTCATCTGCATTGTTTGATTCTACTCATAGTTTCACTCTTCCATTCTGAATTATGACTTGTTAGAAGTTAAAGAAGTTCTTTTGAAAGTCAGTTGGAAGTTTCTGTGTTTGCCGTTGAATGACAGCCCTTCATGACATACGAGTTTATTACCCAGTTCCTCCCAGCTGACAACATCCTGTAACCTGTTCTGACCTTTCCCAGCTTTCCCAGCGCTCCAATAACCTAGTATGCTGCCCGGCGCTTAGCTGACTGGATAAATGAATGACTGCTCACAACACACTGTCCGTGAACACGAGAAACTATTCTGACGATGAGTCCAGTGTCATCTGGAGACTTTGGGCAGCAATTAAAGCTCTAATTCACGCAGTTACGGTTTTAGCAATGCAAACAGCTGCCTCTACAAGGGGATATATTCTTACGTGTCACAATTTACACCTACTGGTGGCTGCCTAGTTTCGTTGGCATCAATTTTAAGACTAATCCAGATTTCAAAAACATTAAAATATGAAAAATCCTAAAAGTTCAGAATTGATTAAACTTTAGTGATTTTACAACTAAACAATGTAAGAGTGAGCAAGGAGAGGAATAACAGAAAATTGACTGTCTTTCTGTAAAGGTAAACCTATCAAACTACGAACCAACCGCCCAAACTCTAACATCACACACAAGAGTAATACTTATTAATATAATTAAGTATAATTGGCAATAACTTAATAATATAAAAGAACTTCCATTTCCTGTCCTGGAGGTGCAGGCAATGCTGCAGTGGTCTTTAAGCACACCTGTATAGTAGAACCCCGTGGAAAACTTTCGACCCCATTTGGAGTCAGAGTAGCTAGGGCTGGCCGGCGTGTTTCTTGGCCAAGGGCCCCAGGTGGTGGTTAAATGCGGCGGGGGGCAATCAGCACAGTCCTGCCCACTGCTGCCACATTCTCCAGCACAAGTGACAACTACCCTTCTTTAAATTAGCCACCAATTTCTCTTCACAACAATAGTATTTTAAAAAGTCCTCATTTACGAATCCTCGTTAACTTCTTCCTCGTTCCAGACTTCGGCTAGTACGAGGTCTTCACCAGGTGGAAGCAGACTCGAGTCAGCAGGAGGCGGCTGTCCTGGAGCCACCGTCTGCGATCTGTTCTAGTTACTCCCACCAGCTGGGCGTGTCGTTGCCCGTGTGACGCTGGCATTGGATTAGCTATCTAGACTCTTTTCTGACACTTTCTTTTTTTTTAAAGATTGGCACCTGAGCTAACATCTGTCGCCAATCTTCTTTTTCTTCTTCTTCTTTCCCCCCAAAGCCCCCCAGTACATAGCTGTATATTCTAGCTGTAGGTCCTTCTGGTTGTGCTGTGTGGGACACCGCCTCAGCATGGCTTGATGAGCAGTGCCATGTCCACGCCCAGGATCCAAACTGGCAAACCCTGGGCCGCCGAAGTGGAGCACATGAACTCAACCACTTGGCCACGGGGCTGGCCCCTCTGACGCTATATCTTGATAGCCAGAATGTTCCGCAAGTAAAAGACACATCCAAATTCATCCATCTTAGTTCCAGCATTTCTGACTGTGGAATAGCCAGAGGAACTGTGCTAAATTCTATGAAGGTTATTTCCTCGTCAGGAACAATATTCAGAGTCATTGCGAATAGCATGAGATGCTGACGAAATGCCAAAGCCACATTTTTCAGGCTTGATGCTATTATAGCAAGACACATTCATGGGAAAAAGAGACTTGGTTTGATGAATAACTAAATTATCAATTTCAAAACTTAACGAGCTGTGTGGTCTTGGACAAGTTATTTACCTTCTCTGTGCTTCTGCTTCCTCTATTACAAAAGGGACATCATAATAGTACCTACTTTCATAAGGTTGTGAAAACTAAATTAGATAATGTGTTTAAAGCATGGTCAGCCCTCCATATACGAGGGTTCCACATCTGCGGATCCAACCAACCATAGACGGAAAGGCGTATGATGGTTGTGTCTGTACTGAACGTGTACAGACTTTTTTCTTTGTCATTATTCCCTAAACAATACAGTATAACTACTATTTACATAGTTTTTACATTGTATTAGGTATTATACGTAATCTAAAGATGACTTAAATTGTATGGGGGGGATATGTTTAGTTTATATGCAAATACTGCACCATTTTATACAAGGGACTTGAGCATCCTTTGGGTATCAGAAGGGGTCATGGAACCAATCCCTGTGGATACGAAGGACAGCTGTATTTAGCAAATGCCTTGAAAACATGTCTTCAACACTTTTTAAAAATCTTTCTTCCTAGAAGGCTTAAGTCATAAAGCCAAATCTATAAGTCAAGAAAAACAAAGGAATTTAAAAGTTATTTTATTTCTACTGTCCACAAGAGAAAGGACTAGGATGTTATCTATCACATCAGATGATTTTTTTGGATGAAGCAATTCGGAACAGCATGGTAAAAGTACCTGGGAAAGTCCACCTCATTCTAGGAAAAAAAGCTTAACATTTGTTCTTTCACACTCTCCATGAATACAATATATGATAAATTCCAACAGACTCAAATTCAACTAGAATTTACTACGTGAATGAAACTGACTGGTCAGCAACTCTTTAAACTCTATTTTCTTTTTAGAGCCGCAGAGACATTCAGAAGAACAGAGACAAGAAGAGCATGCGCAAGGGGCTGTTCTTCGTTTCACAGGTCTGCAAGGAAGGCAGTTATAAATTTGGACAAGTCACAAATTGAAGCAGTTGGTTATATATAAAACAGCTAGAAATTTAGCTAGCATTTTACTATCCCAATGAAGAATCTGAAAAACATCCTCCATTAAGAACACATGGAATCCACTCGAACAAAAAAGGCTGCTCATTAAAAGATGACACTCCAGGGCCAGCCCGGTGACCTAGCGGTTAAGTCTGGTGGCTCCACTCTGGTGGCCTGGGTTCAGTTCCCGGGTGCAGACCTACATCACTTGTCAGCAGCCATGCTGTGGTGGCAATCCACATACAAAATAGAGGAAGACTGGCATGGATGCTAGCTCAGGGCAAATCTTCCTCAGCACAAAAAAAAAAAAGGACACTCCAAGAAGCATCATGATTTATGCAATTCACTTTCAAGTATTCAGCAAAACAATAATTAAAAAAAATTTTTAAATAAAGAGATAGGTAGGCAAATGATAGACAAACAGATAAAGCAAATATGACAAAACAAATTACTATCTGATAAACAAATTGTTAACAGGATTGTTCGTTGTTGAGTCTAGATAGAAGATACATGCTGTTATTTATACTGTTTGTTTCAGCTTTTCTATATGTTGAAAATTCTTATGATAAAAATTTTGGAATGGAAGTTTACATATATTCTAAGCTCAGAAGTATAACTGAAATTAGTCTCTTCTCCCCTTAGATAAATATTAAATATATTTCAGTAATAATCATATTTTATGAGGTTTTTCAATGAACCATAAAACCAATCGAGTTGAGATATACATAGAATTATCTTTGAATATAATAGAAGCTCCTAAACAAAACAGGAAGGGCTTCTAAAATTTATTTCAGCTTGAATCCATTCCGCTGGAATCCGTTAAAGTATCTAAACCTTGCAGATTCAGTTTGTCAACTTAAAGTGAGAAAGGTTAGTTCTTGGCTTTTCCTTTTTTTACAGGAAGTTGACCTGTAGCTTCCAAATACTTATTAACGAGGCCTTCTTGTGTGGACGGTGAACACGGCTGATATCTGCAGTACTCCATTGTGTATTCTCCCTTTCCCTAGGAGTGTAAAAAAAAAGGAGAGATTTTCTTTCTTTCTTTTTTTTTAACAACTATCAAAGTCATGCAAAGAGAAGATTTCATAAATTTGATCATTTTGTAGGGTGGTCTCTTGAAGGGCAAGAAGTAAAGTTTAAATGCTTGCTTACCTCTGTGCATGACCTAAGTTCAGTGGAATAACCAAACATATCATTTAGAGGGACCTGAAAACAAGCAGTGACATTTCAGCATTGCTTATGGAAGAATATTTGAGAAAAACACAGAAAAGCCTTAGCCACTTAATTCCTTTAGACTCACATTTCTACTAAGTACTCTGGCTTAAAAGAATTAACAGCCAAAGAGAAACATTTTTGTTTTACTGAAAGTAGAGACCTTATCTGAAAATAATTTCATTTGACAGTCACAAGTGGAAAGCAGATCTTTGAGTTTCAGAGTGGCGG
Organism: Equus caballus; assembly: GCF_041296265.1. NCBI lineage: Eukaryota > Metazoa > Chordata > Mammalia > Perissodactyla > Equidae > Equus > Equus caballus. The sequence continues at coordinate 5,666,086 of NC_091702.1, forward strand.
CCACCGACAGCCTTCCCTCATCCCCACCCACTCTCTGGCTGCAGCTCAGGCATTCAGAAGTGTTTCTTCTGTGAAAACGTTAATACAACCTTCCTTTGGACACTTCAGTGATACGCTGATAGCTGTATCTTCTAGGAGGCTTTCTATAATGTGATAAACCCTTGCTCCCAAGATTTAAGTCAAGCAAGGTACATTTTAGCAAAGCAATGAAATATTTCCCAATAAATGAGAAAGAACATAATAAAGCAGTTACGCAAATAAAGCTATAACGAGAAAGAAAGGTTAACTATAAATCTAAGAAAATGACATATTCACAAAAGGCCTCAATGAAATGAATCTTATTTTTAGCTTTTGCACTTAAGAGTTGTTCTAACAGCAAATTACAGAAATTGCCACACATACATGAGACACAAATCCAACACTCAAACAGCCAGGGCAATGTGTCGACTTGCTCTACAATCTCCAAAAACTAAAGCTAACTCTGATTCCCTCTTGTGGTTAATAAGAGCAAGATTGTCAGTGAGAACAGTACTTACGTCTGCATATAACGTGAAATAGTCCTCAATTCCATCTTGTCCGGTGATTACCCCATGGCGCCGGTTAATTCCTGCAATCACCGATCCCTGAAATTCATTTGGGGCTATAACCTCCACAGACATAATAGGCTCAAGGACACATAATGTTGCATTTACCAAGGCTGGATTTTAAAAAAATAAATAAATTAGTTTATTCATCTTTAAACAAACTGGGACTCTTTTCTATCTAGATCCACAAAAGGGAGCTGGATGCTGCTCTCCCAAGGTCTGCACACCAACGATGAGGTTACAATTTCTGATGCGCCTCAGTTCCTAGCAGCAGGAACAGTTACTCTTCCAAATGCAAGTTCCAATAAGATAACACTTCATTCTAGTAAGAGTACTTCCATTACCATATTTTTATCCTTAAAATCATTAAGCTGCAGAGAATAATATGAAAGGGGTCTTAAAAAACATTCGATCAAGTCCTTTACCATCTAAATTATTGAGCTGAGGGTAACTTATTCTCTCCTGAAAACCTTCAGGAGAAAAGACACAAACTGTTAAATCTTTGACCAGGGCAAACCCATCTTTTCTTGTTGGTTCCTGGCAGACAGTTATTTTGAACTGTAAGACAACAACTTTTTATCATGGGCGGGAGTGGGGCTGAGGGCACCGTCATATACTTGGAGATGATAATCAAGTCATGCCTGAGATCGGTCTTTCCTTGTCTACACTGAACAATTTCAACACCGGATAGAGAATTAGAAAACCAACTTTCTAGTTTCTGCTCTGCCTCTAACAAGTTATATGCCTTTTGGAAAAACACCATCTGTTCAATCTCAAGTTTCCTCACCTACAAAACAAAGACATTGTGTCTAATAAACCAAATAGCAATCATTCTTGTATATTCTTAAAGTACTTCTAATGACACTATTAGCTTAAGTATAATTATCAGAACAGCCATTTAACATATTTGCATTCCTTTGAAATATTTTCTAATTCAAATCGTATCCTAGCTCAGACCTACCTGTGACCAATTAGTCCTAATTAGTGAATTTTGTTCCAAAAAGAGGAATAACTGAACTTTGCAGGCTCCTAAGCTTCATGAGCTGCGCCCTGCAGAACCTGCGCATTCCTCTAAAGCAGCACACTGACAACCCTAGACTCTAGCTACAGCTCTCCTGCTTGGAACTTCTTGGGTTATCACAAGGGCAGGGCTTCCTGGGCTCTAACGAACGCAATTAATATAGACGAAGGCAGCCAGAGAGGGGGACGCCAGCAGACACACGCAGATCTAGTTGTCCATTGTCCAGTCTTCTCAGCAGGTCAGCCATCTAGGAGAGCTGGACTGCGAAGGGGTCAGATTTAAAGCGAAGGCAGGCGCCAAGGGCACAGTGCCCGTCACCTAACTGTGGAGGAGCCTGTTCAGTTCTCAGTCTCATGCTCCCTCACCCTGCTCCCTTCCTTCTTAAATCCACCTCCTCACTCACTTCCCAAGACTGCCCTTATCCATGCTTTCCACTAACCCCATTCCAGGTGACAAAGCCCAGAGCTAATTCACCCTGCTGTTTTTCAACAGTCACACGGCAGCCAAGTCCTAAAAACAATTTTCCCTCAAGCAGATCCACGTGGTCTGTAGCTTCGTAAGATAGGAAGTAAAAATACCAACATCATCACAGGACCTTTTGAGCCTAAAGTGGTGGGTAGAGGTGGTAATGCTTCTGTTTCAGCCCAGCAGGAAGAACGTTGCTAACACCAGGCCAGGCGCTGAAGAGGCTGTGTGAGGAGGTGGTCAAGGGCGAGGACTCCGGTCTAGGGTTTAACTCTCAGCCCCACCACTAACTAGCGTATAACCACGGGCCATTCAATTAACTGCTCTGAGTCCCAATTTTCTCAACTGTAAGGTCACTGTGAAGACAAAATATGATCATTCACGTACTCAGCATAATACAGAGCACATAACTGATCAATAAATGTTATTATGACCCCTCTGAGACATAAGGTCAGGGAATGTGTGGCAAGGCACAGTGCTAGGTCAAAGGTAATATGAAGGGAAGAGGGATTAGCATCCATTATGCCCAAATAGGTATGTGCAAGTGTTTTCAAGTACATTCTCATTTAATATTGTGGAATTAGTGTCTCTAAGCAGCCGGGGGGAAGTTCCAATGACTTCCCGATTTCCACACAGTAAGCATGGAGTAGAGCCAGGATACAAACTCAAAGCCCATCATGCAATGGGGCAAGCGATGGCAAACGGGGCACTGTCGAGTTACATGAGCTAACCATGCCTCTGGGTAGGCCTTTAGTAGAGTGGCTTACAGGTCCAACGTTTCTGGGGAGACCAAGCATAGTGCTCTTTCTAAAAACTGGCCAGAGAAAATGACGGCAACAGTCACATCCCTAAGGTGAAACATGACCAGAAAGAACATTCAATTTCACATTTCAGTTTTAGCTACATCACTGATTAATCTCAGGCACAAAGTTTAAATCGTGACTGAAAATAGTTCCAGTTTTCATCTTTTTAATGAAAAATACATGAGAATTTGGACTATTTTCCCTCCAACTCTGACAATAGAAAATAGTTGATAAGTTATAAGCTATTGTGCTACTAAGCTCATTTATTAACATTTTCACCCTAAAACTCTGATATGGCATTCAAGGGAGGTATATGCATGAAAAGCTGATTTTCTTACTGAGCTTGGCAAAAACTTCCTTTCACCTCTTTACTCTTTAGTCTTTCAGTCATGGAGAAATAAGAATCAGATGAAGAAACAGCAAAGTAATTCATTTTTCATGCTAGCACCCTGCTTATTTGTACTGTTTATCTGGCAAAAGAACCCAACACTTCTCAATTCAATTATCATCTGGTGCTTTTCCTTTGCACACCTGCCAGGCAACTAACCATACTTAATAATATTTGTACACTTAAATAATTAAAAATTAAATGGTACATATTCACCTGTTTAGTTAATATTCACAGATATACAGACTTTTTTCATGGATATGTGTGTGTATATTATGGGCGTATACATCCATATTTGTTTACATTTCATCTAAGAGCAATTAAAAACGATGAGGCTCATTGTTAACTGATAACTACACCAATTATCTCACTTTACATAACTTTTATCTCCAAGAAAGATATCTATTTCCAGTCAAGAACCACTAGGGAACAATTGGCGATTTCTAATTTGTTTTAACTGTAGTTTTTAAAAAAAGTATCACAACGTATATACATTTATCAAATCACCACATTGTATGCTTTAAATATCTTATAATTTTATTTGTCAATTATACCTCCACAAAGCTGAAAAAAGGAATATGAAGTGATTACAACTAATTTGTCAGTTTAGATTTATTAAAGTGTTAAACACCTAGAGGGCAAGAGGCAGGTGTTTTAATCTGAATTATGCCTAACAAAGTCTTATGTTCTTTGTGATTTTATTTCCCCTTTTTCTATTAACACAGTCTTCAGACTGTGATAAGATTTCCAGATCAGAGATTCCCAATGCAGCTTTAACAGACAGCTCACATGAAGGAGATGGAGTAGTCCCTCTCCTCTCACAACTGAGAAACTAGGACACAGATCACTGCGGCTCCCATCACTGTAAGTGGGACAGCTCACATGAAGGAGATGGAGCAGCCCCTCCGCTCTCACAACTGAGAAACTAGAACACAGATCACTGCGGCTCCCATCACTGTAAGTGAGACAGCTCACATGAAGGAGATGGAGTAGCCCCTCCGCTCTCACAACTGAGAAACTAGAACACAGATCACTGCGGCTCCCATCACTGTAAGTGAGACAGCTCACATGAAGGAGATGGAGCAGCCCCTCCCCTCTCACAACTGAGAAACTAACACAGATCACTGCGGCTCCCATCACTGTAAGTGAGACAGCTCACATGAAGGAGACGGAGCAGCCCCTCCCCTCTCACAACTGAGAAACTAACACAGATCACTGCGGCTCCCATCACTGTAAGTGGGACAGCTCACATGAAGGAGATGGAGCAGCCCCTCTCCTCTCACAACTGAGAAACTAACACAGATCACTGCGGCTCCCATCACTGTAAGTGAGGCAGCTCACATGAAGGAGATGGAGCAGCCCCTCCGCTCTCACAACTGAGAAACTAGAACACAGATCACTGCGGCTCCCATCACTGTAAGTGGGACAGCTCACATGAAGGAGATGGAGCAGCCCCTCTCCTCTCACAACTGAGAAACTAACACAGGTCACTGCGGCTCCCATCACTGTAAGTGAGGCAGGTAAGGAAAATAAGGAACTAGCAACCTGCCCAAGGAATGAGAAACATCCTCCAACCACTGCCCCACATCTGATCGCAGATGCAAACAGACCAAAAACAACGTCAAGTCCAAAACTCACACAGAATCAATAAAATCCTGATTTACAGAATGCTTAGGAAACGTATTACGATTTACCTAATTTTCTACTGTCCATTTTGACCCTCTTGGACAGAAATATTTCTGAAATGTTTTGAATCATCATATCCTTCCCCTGTGTAGAGACACTTCTGGGCATCCTAATGAATCACCATGTAACGGGCGTGGAAGAGACGACAGAGAGGGACCTTTCTGGCTTCGGGACACAACTCGGAAGTTCCTTTGTTAAAAAGCCTGATGTCAAACTGCTGTGTTGTCATTTGCTTTCCTCTCTTAAAAGCAATAAATCAGATGTATTTGCAGTTACTTAGGGTTCTGGTTCATCAGGGTTTTAATACACATATTACTCTGTGTGAAAAAGGTTGACAATTTTAGCAGTTTGGCAAGAGGTCTGCACTGGGAATAGGGTTTACTGAATTCTTTCAAAATACTTTGCCATTCTCAAAATGCCTAAAAGCCTATAATGTCATACATGAAAAAATTACAAATTTATGGATTTCCTGACATCTGAGTAAGTCACCAAAAATAGCACTACTGTAGTTAATGTTTCTTTAAAATTTTCTCAGAATTCTGAGCATTTCTATCTTCTCTATTAAAAATAGAACTGACAGATTATCCATTAATTTAAACATACGAAAAACATCAGATAATTTAGGAGAGAACAAAGTAGGCTTTTAATTTTGCAAGAAAGAGAAGACAGTAATCTATCCTCACTGTGATTCTATAAATACATTTATATATTTTTAAAGATTTTATTTTTCCTCTTTCTCCCCAAAGCCTCCCGGTACATAGTTGTATATTTTTAGTTGTGGGTCCTTCTAGTTGTGGCATGTGGGATGCCCCCTCAGCATGGCCTGAAAAGCAGTGCCATGTCCGCGCCCAGGATCCGAACCAGCGAAACCCTGGGCCGCCGAAGCAGAGCACGAGAACTCAACCACTCGGCCATGGGGCCGGCCCCTGATTCTATAAATATTTGCCCAGGGCCTTCCACGTTCCCTGGTGTGCTGCCTAGTGTTCTCGGGGGAGAAGACCAAAACACAGCGCTGCCTTCTGAGGCTCTGATGGTCCACCAGGGGAAACAGATACAGTGATGCGGCAGGAGCCAGGACACAGAGTACCTTGTCTAAGCGCGCCTTCTCCTGCACGGATGAAAGAGATTTCATTGGAATCAACCATGTGATGTGCTCCATCTTGCAGGACAAATCGGAGCCCAGAGAGCTTGTGACCAGAAAGAGGGCCCTTCTCGCAGGCATCCAAAAACCCCTGTTAATGAATGAACACACCTTCTGGAGTAAGTGGATTTCACTTGTAGATGAATTACCAAGAAGCTCCTCTCCCCCATTTTAGTATTCACAAGTTTAACATTTTTTTTTTTTTTAAATATATTTCTTTTTTTTTTTTTTTTAAAGATTTTATTTTTTCCTTTTTCTCCCCAAAGCCCCCCGGTACATAGTTGTGTATTCTTCGCTGTGGGTTCTTCTAGTTGTGGCATGTGGGACGCTGCCTCAGCGTGGTCTGATGAGCAGTGCCATGTCCGCGCCCAGGATTCGAACTAATGAAACACTGGGCCACCTGCAGCGGAGCACGTGAACTTAACCACTCGGCCACGGGGCCAGCCCCACAAGTTTAACATTTTTATGAATGCTATATTTCACTCCTCAAGAAAGGAACTTAAGAAAGTTGAACAGCTTTACTGTTTAAGTTTTATCATTGTGGCACTGAGATGAGCAATCCCTTGGAAAAGCATATTACTTAAAGTGTGAGCTGGTCTGGAAGTGATGCTGGAAGTGCTAATAACCGCTTTCTCATAATCTCATCTTCAGGACTTCCTTAACTCTCATAACCCATTACAGAGACAGCATGATCTTAATTTTACAAGGAGGAAACAGAGGAAAGGCAGATCTAAGGAACACCCTAAAAGCAAACCTCCAACAAAATTGGCGTTTACTCAACAGCTGTGTCTTGAGCTCCTGCCACATACCTATTATTGCTTTGTCTCATCGGCAGATTACTTTAGTGTTACACAAACGTCAGTAAGAGCTGGAATTAAAAAAGTAATTTCAGTTTTCCAAATCCAATTCTTTTTTTAAAAGACAGCTTCATTGAAGTATAACTGATATACAATAAACTATACATATTAAAGAACACAATTTGATAAGTTTGCAATTCTTTTTCGTTCAATCACTTAAATATTTGTAGAGCTCCTACAAATCAAGTGAGTTTTTCTTGGCAAGACAATCATACAGCTCCACATACGGTACATTTCTGAGATTTCAAAGCTGTAAACTCTGTATGTGAACATCTAAGCTCTCCCTCACCTCTGTTTATCATGGAGAACAGAAGATAATTTAAAAGTGTGTGAACAAAATATTGTCCTGAAATAAAGTATAACGAATGAAATATACTAATCACAAAAAATGCTACCACCACTGAAACCAAAATTATAATCTGTTAATAAAGATTTCTAAGTTAACAGGTTAAAATAAAAACACTGAAAACCCCAATCTATAAGAACAGACAGTTGCTAAAGGTTTACAACGTTCCTGAAAGCAGGGACCTCCAGAGCCAACACACCAGCCCTACGTGTGCACAGCACGTCACGGCTCCAAGGAATGTCACAGCAGCTCACCGGAGCCTCACTGCAGCGACAGGTTCAAGCTTAACTATCTTATTGCTGGTTTACAAACGAAGAAACTGGCTCTGCACACCGCGACTGACCAAAGAGCACGCTGATCAGGCGCAGGGACGCTGCCAGCACCCAAGTGTGGGCACTCGTGACAAATGATTATCCAACTACAACAGTGCCCCTAAAACTTTCACAGACCCTAACGACGACTACAAATTTCAACTGCTGATTACAATCAACGAAGAGGCTTCAATTTATCAAGAGAAATAGAATAACTATGATTAAGAAACAGAATGGTTTCCCATCATTGTCACAGCATATATTTATAGCTCTTGAACTTAATGAATTAAAGATTCTAAATCAGATGGAAAGCTGGACAATCAGATAAAGAAGCAGGACCGTAATTAAAATGAATCATGGAAGACACTGTGATGGAAATGTAATTTAACCACCTAATAAACTGTTTTTGATTTAAAAAAAAATGCAAGACAGTTTTTTGTTGTTGTTTTTTACCTTTTCTACAGCAGGCACAAACTGCTTTGGAATATTTGCCCCGAATGTTTCATCTGAAAACTCCAACTTAGTGTAGTTCTCTGGGTCCAGAGGCTCCAGAACGCCTATCACTTTTCCAAACTGACCTGCACCACCTGACTGTTTTTTATGTGTAAACTCAAACCTGAAAGTGATTTAAGAAGAAAAAAAAAATCAATATAACATTATGTAATTACCAAAACGAAATAACTTCTAATTTAAGTGAAAAGCCACATTTCATCATTTTAACTTTTTCCTTTGAATATGATAGCTTTGCTATAAAATTTTATTGTAGAATTTATTTAAAAAGGAATCCTCTCCTTTCTGTTCTTACTTGGAAGTGGGGGTGGGGAACACCACCAAAGTAATCCATGGTTTTAATTCTGCGAATTCCGAAATTCACAAGTAGAAAAAAGTAAAAGTCGAGTGACTAAAACAGTCAGTCAGTCTACGGTTCTTGTTCTGGCACTCTGAAGAGCCTGCCCACTTCTCCTGGAACGCATCCCTTCCCGGCCACGCAGTGTTCCTTCCTTCAGTCTCTACACTGAGGACAGTTAGTTGAAAGCAGGCGCCCCGCAGGTAACTTATTCAGATAGTGCCTATTTGATTTACTGCTTGGACATCACAGACTGGCGCAATTCAAGAGCAGGGAGCTTCAAGTGGAATAATGAACACCTCAAAATGAGTAACATAAGAAAGCCATTCAAATAGAAACATATATAGGCACAGGCGTTTCCGTCAAACCACTACCGCCAACAGAAATAGGACAGAATAAGCATTTTACGTACATATTTAACATACGTAAACATAAGCTACTACTTCATTGAAAAAACATTTCTTGAGTATCTACTGTTCACAAAGCATTTCTTCCTTTAAACTGAAACCTTCCTTAAGACCATAAGATGGAAGAGGCCAGCTGCTTTCAAATTTTCTGCAGACAACTGCAGGTAAATGGACATTAATGAGTGTGAGATCCTGCAGACAGATCTCCGAGCGGTGTTCAGAAAGTAACTATCAGGCGCCGGTCCGGGGGTGGGGGTGGGGGACACAGCGGTTAAGTTTGCACGTTCCGCTTCAGTGGCCTGGGGTTCCCCAGTTCCCATCGCGGGTGTGGACCTACACACCACTTGTCAAGCCATGCTGTGGCTGGCGTCCCACATATAAAACAGAGGAAGATGGGCACGGATGTTAGCTCAGGGCTAATCTTCCTCAAAAAAATCCACAAAAGTATCAATTTTGGTAGGAGCTGCCAGCTCGCAACAAGCAGACTTCATAAAGAGGCCAAGTGTGACATGCCTGAGGAAGTGCGTTTCAACAATCTTCCAGAAGGCAAGACTTCAGGATGGGCAAGGGAAAAACTGCCGAAAGGCTAACTTCCCGGGAGGGGAAAAACAGCTCTCAGAACTGAGAAGGAAAGCAGAAGAGAAGCAACTGCCAAGTCCCTGCAGGATACTGACCGGATCCCAACAGCGCAGCCCGCTGGCATATCCTCAGGGATGCACGAGTTCTCTGGGACACTGTAAATTTTGTTTTCGATTTGACAACAATATAACATCTATACAACATACTCGAGATGTGCTCTCTATATGGTAATCACTAAGCACGGATATTCACATTTAAATTAATTAAAATTAAATAAAATTAAAAATTCAATTGCAGCAGTCACATTTCAAGGGCCAACAGGCAGATATGGAGAGTGGCTCCTGTAGGGGACACAAGGACAGAACACTTCCACCCCTGCACAAAGTGCTACCAGACAGTGCTGCTCTGGAGGCCAACTCACAAACAAGTCACCCGTGCAGTTTCAGGGACCGTGGCTGGGTTCACAATCAACTGGGTGCCAAATTACAAAACACCTATGTGCCAGGCTTGTGTCAAACACTTTTATGGATTGTCTTACTTGTTCTTTACCACAAACCCAGGAAGTAGGTACTATTTTTATCACCATTTTACAGACGTGAGACCTGAGGGTCAGAGAAGCTAGGTAACTTGCCAGATGTGATAAAGATATTAAGTGGCAGAGCCAGGATTTGCACCAAAACCAATGCTCTTAATCAAACATTTTTCTAGAAGGCTAATAAAAATATAAACTAACTTAACCTGCAAATAATGCATTCACTTCAAAAGCCATTAGGGGGCGCTGCACAAAGACAGATTTTACAGTAGCTCCAGTAGAGAAGAGGTGGAAGAAGGAAGACATCACTTGGTAGGCAGCTAATAGGAAAGCTGAAGGTAAAAGAACCCATGCCCTCTGCCAGACCACTGGCGTGCTGCAGAATTTAGTTTTGGCAAAACATCATGACTCATTAAAATTGATGTTAATTTGAATTGTGTTGGTTTTATTGTTTCTATTTTGCAGATTTCTTTTGATTTTATAGTCCTACCAAAGTTGCAAGCCAGAGGCATTTTTACTTAGTTTTATGTTCATATAGTTATATAAAATTCTAACAATTTAATTTACCTGATGCCAGAGACTCATAATAATTTTGTTACTTTCAAGGTAATCCACACATACTCAAGTTTAAGGATAATGATCTCTTGACTAACCATTTGTGAAGCCTTAGCAAGCAACTAAGATTTCAAGGACTCAAATACAGGAATGAGATTCTCTTAATGTAGTTTATTTAACACCTAAATAGGCAGTTAATTTCTTTTAGTGTAATAATTCTATTTTAAAAAGAACCTAAATCGGTATGTGTACTTTTAGTAAATGCCTGATGTGTCATAACATGTTATCAGTCTTGATCTACAGAGATGATAATTGTATTCACAAAGCTTCAAAATGGTGACTTCATCTAGCAAGCTCACATATTGTACTTCTCACAACTCTAACTGGTAATAACACAGGAGATGTTAACCAGCTAATTGTGAAACCTTAAAATTTTATTATCAGATGCCAGCCCAGTAGCATAGCGGTTAAGTTCGTGGGCTTGCTTCAGTGGCCTAGGGTTTGCAGGTTTGGATCCAGAACGCAGACATACACACCGCTTGCCAAGCCACCCTGTGGCTGCGTTTCACACACAAAATACAGGAAGATTGGCACAGATGTTGGCTCAGGGCTAATCTTCCTCACCAAAAAAATAAAATTTCATTAGCAGCAAAAAGTTCTTTCTGCGTCATCAGAATGTACTCAGCCACTCTTTCCTGGACACTATGAAAGGAGCACATAATTCAAACAATTCACACACATACACACAATGACAACCTAAAAGGTTGGCCAAAGGATGAATGAGTCACCACCCTCCCCCGCAAAAAACCTTCAATCTTTTAGAAAAAGCCTTCAGAAGAAAAACTAACCCATTCACCCTCCAGTGACTTGACAGTTGTTGGCTAATATAACTAGAAAGGATGGGAAATGCCTTAGTGCTTACTATTTTTAAAAAGCTACTTCCTCGATAGAAAGACTTTATTTACAAATAAATTGAAAAGGGTTTCTGAGGAAAACAACATATTACAAATACATTTTTGTTAACTTTCTTTTAAAAAGCATCACCACAACATATGTCTACTCAAAGAGCCTTCAAAACTCCATTTTCAGAAAAAGAGCAAAGAATCTTTATTTCCAAGCCAACAAGCTAAAGGGGCAGTTTGGTCATACGCGTAACGACAAGGAACCTTAGCTTCCTGATCCAGAGCAAACCCAGCAGTTCCTTTAAAGGTGACACAAGAAGGTAATGAGGAGATCTAGAGAGTGGAAACGCAAGGCCTGCTGAAAGTCTGCGCTTGCTTAAGCAGCTTTAAAAATCCTGCTTTTGTTAGAAGCTACCTCAATGTAGGGCTTTGGAAAGTTTAAAGTACTTATTTGAAAGTAAAAATTTCAGTGAATCAGAAACTTGGAAGCATGGTGTTATATCAAAACCTCATCTTTCTAAGATCAGTAAAGGGCGAGAGGGCTGCAGGTGCATTTTTGTCTCTCTCCTGATCCAAATTACATAATCCTCCAAACTAATGCCACAGTTCGCAGTCGCAGACTCTTGGTCAGAAGTGGTCCAACCCTACAAAAGTCGGGGATGAGCAAGCCTGTTCCTGGACGCCCTCGACGGGCGGGAAACGAAGGGATGGGAACCGCGCAGGACCCGGCGCTTCCCCGCACTTCGCCCGGCGCCCGTCACGGTGCGTGGCGTGGAAGGGAGCCGCGCTCCTGTCGCGGGCGGAATCTGCAGGGCCGGGGGCATCGCCCCGAGGGGCGGAGTCCGGAAAGCCCCGCCCCGCACTGCGGGCCAGGCTGGGAGCAGGAAGGACGAAGTCCCGCCCGCACGCCGCTCCCGCCGGGACCAGGGGCTCCGGCACGCGGAAGCCGGGAGCAGGCGGGCGGCTTCCTGACTCCGGGCAGTGGGCAGGGAGGGGCGAGCGGGGAGCGAGGAGGAGCCGCCGCCCGGCCGCCGAGCTCCAGCAGCCTGCCGCCCGGCCGCCGCTGCCCGAGATGGAAATCCCGCCGACAGAGCACCCCGCCGCCAAGGCGGCCTCGGTGGCGGAGAACTGCATCAACTACCAGCAGGGGAGCCCCCACAGGGTGTTCCTGGTGCAGACCGTCCGCCAGGCCAGCAGGGAGGTGAGTCCGCGGCGGACGGGCGGACACAGCGAGTCGGCCTCCACGGCCCTCGGGCCAGGGGACTGCTCTCGGCGCGGGGCGGCCCTCTCCCCTCTCCCCGGCGAGACCTGCGGGCGCCGCTCCTGCGCTTCCCCCACTACTCCAGTCCGCACCTACAAAAGCTCCTGTCCTGCAAACGAGTCTTCGTTGCTTACATTTTAAGACCAACCCTTATCAGACGCTTTGACCAAAATGAAGGGGGAGAAACAGCAGGAGAAAGTGACAACCAAAATCCGAGAGTAAAAGCATCGTGGCCCGAACCTTCGCCTGAACCACCCCAACACTCCTGCCGCTGACTCCGTAAGAGACGTGCTTCCTCCGGCTAAAGGAGTGAATTAAATGCTTAAGGCCTCAGCAGTCACTGCGTTCGCTGTCATTTTACTAAATTCTAAGGGCTCTGAGGTCCTCCCTTATTTATCCGACATAAGTTTAACTGCTACAGTCTTTAAGCGCTGACAGGGAGGAGGTGTTATTTGAAAACTGCATCAGACAGCATAATGAAGCATAAACTCTCAATTGTATCTTGATTGAAAGGTGAAATCCCTAAATGTTTGTCTTACTGTTATAAAATTTGTTAAAGTCTCTTTTTGCAGGTCCACCAACATACAAGTAAAAACAGTACTAAACATCTCTCACCACTCCACACTAATCTGCCTCAGTGGAATTAATTCGGCTCCACCGAACACTATCTGGAGGGTACACAGGACTTTATGAAAAATCTTTTCGACGGTGTATCCTGTTTATTGTCTTTAGAATTAAAGGCTGTTTCAAAATTTCTTCTGTAGAGAAGTTAGGATCACAGACCCAGAGATTGAAGTCCTCTGATGAATGAAAGTGAATTGTAACCCATTTTGTTTCTATATGCTTTTATCCCACCCTTCTGTTCTCATCCAAAATAAACCTGATAGAGAACCTGCTAACTTAGATGTTACATACACGGTGAAATGCATTTTTCAAGGTCTAAGGCTCTAATCATTTTACCCCTCCCAGTCAGCCGCCCAACCAAATGAGAATGGGTTCTTCTAACAATGCAAAGAATTGCGTTATTGTTATAATAACTCACCACATTTTCTTAATTTTAGGATATTCCGGGAAGAGGACATAAGTATCGCCTTAAATTTTCTGTGGAAGAAATTATCCAAAAAGTAAGTGAACCTCCTTTATTATTAAATAAAATTTGATTCTAAATCTTCCAGAGCACCTTTGCTGATCAAATCATAGAATTTGGGGTTTTTTTTAAAGCTGTTGTGAAATCCCTGCCTCGAAATAAACGATATCATACAAGGGTCAGTTTTTACTCTTTTTGTATATTCTGAGATACATGAAGTATTTCTATTGAGCTATTTAGAAAACAGACTCTATATACTTCAGTTCAAATAAATTCCCTTTAAAAATGTTATATACTTATTGGGCAGTCTGAACTCATGCCTAATATTACTCTCATCACTTTTTTTGTCTGCCTTTCTCATTCTGTTTTTGGTTTCTTTTACTTAAAAAAAGCAAGTGCTTTAGATATTTATGAGTATTAGAATGGCCAACTAATAGCACCGTGTTCAGATAAGAATCTTTCAGCAATGGAGCAGGGAAATGTTTAAAAATTACACACCTATCAAACTATTAATGAAACAAACTTAAAAGGAACTGCAATTCGTACCATAACCATCTTGAAATTAAAAAAAGTTTGCCCTTTTGTTGAGCATAATTCAGAAGAGATATAGGCTAACATAAGGAGATTCATTAAAAGGCACTTGAGCTGCTAGACACTCGTCTTTACCACGCAGAACCAATGCTACAATCTTCTCATTTACATCTAGGTACAGATTGCTGTATCTGAGCTTGAGAAGATTTGTGTTATTTCAGGAGTAGAGAGGAAGAGTAACGGAAAGACTTAAAAAGTAACCCGTCTGGAGTTGGTATATAAAGTCAGACTAAAATCTGGCCTTGCAAATGGATACCCCATTAATTCTGAAATATATTCAAAGTTTTAAGATGAATTTATAGGATTATGAGGCCTTCTAAGTTGTAAAATAAGCAATCTCTTTTAGATACCTCTAAGAAAAGTATTAGGCCATCCCCATTAGATACCTCTGGAATGTTACTCCGAAGTCAGGTCTGAAACAACACCAATAGCGGGCCAATGCCTTAAACGTTCTATCTCAAAGAACAATAATTAGTAATGGATGGCCATCTACACGTAAAGATCATCTGCAAAATGTTTCACACAGCAAGTTACAGTGGACTGCACAGCAGAAGTACTTTACCCTCCAACAGGACAACATTCTGCACCAGAAGTCAACTTCACATTTGAAGGAGAAATCGGAAAGAACCCAGATGAAGAAGATAACACATTTTATCAAAGACTCAAGTCCATGGAGGAACCACTAGAAGCACAAAATATTCCAGGTACATAAATATGCCATGGAAAAATATTTTTTCAACTTTAAGATCAATATCAATTATCTATGCTCAAAATTTATGTTAACATAATGTTGGAAATATACTGGCTTTTGCAAAAATATTCATTACCAATCTAATTAAACAAAAAAAGGCCTTGGAACTTTATAGATCCATGGCTTAATTATTTTCTGCACACATTTCAAGGAAACTATGACAAGATTTAGAATTTAGGTTTTTTTAAGAGGTTAATACTGTATGTATAAAATAATTCCATTTACCATAAAAATGCTTCCTTCACTAGACAATTTTGGAAACGTATCTCCAGAAATGAAGCCAGTTCGACATTTAGCCTGGGTTGCCTGTGGTTATATAATATGGCAGAATTCTACTGAAAACACATGGTATAAAATGGTAAAAATTCAAACTGTCAAGCAAGTGGTAAGTAATTTCTATAAAATACACTATTAACAGGGCTAATATTTACTGAAAGTGTTATAATTCATGATTGGATAAATAGCGCCCCTTTAGTTACTTTGTATTCAAGACCTAGTATTTTGAAAGAGAGGTCAGTTATAATGACAGCTAGAGAACGTGAAGCTGCAGTTTCAAGAGAGTGAAGTCTGGAGTCAGAGATAATTCGGCATTCAGTTTTTGTGCTCAGCCTAATATAGATTATTTCCCTTGGCAACCCAAGTTTGGTCAAATTACTGCAGCCACACAATACTGAGACCATGTCTGCTTCGCTCCTCCACCGAGAGCTGGTGGTGCCAGAGCTGCTGTGACACATGGCTGCATTTTTTCCTACGGCTCAGCCAGAACAAAAATATTGGCATGGATTTGTGAAGCTTGCTGTATGTAATTTTCTGTTATAATCTATTTAGTCATAATTTCTAAGCAATTATTGGAAATAATTTACAATATTTAAGTCTGATATAACTATTCTGAACTGCCTCTTTCTGGACCTTAAAGAAATAAAAATAAATTCCTTGATTTTATCTTTATTAAGAGGTTAAAAAGAAAAAACTATGTCAACCAGTAGTATCTAATGGAAAACAAGGAAAATACTGTAAAGAAACCACAACCAACAGTTGTAGTGAGCTCCGTTGGGAGAACAGGCCTCTCCAGCAGACCGGTGTCAGCTCGTTGCTGACAAACTCCAGGCAGCTGGAGCACCTCCTCTGCAGGCTTTTGCGACCACTTATTAGATCCCTATGGGCACTGGAGGCAGGACAGTCACTTACAACTCAGAGTGTGACATCAAATACCCAACGTGAATATTACAGCGGCACTTTAAGAAACAGCCTTTCTCTAATGCGTTTTTGAAGACATCAGCCTTGGTTACAAGATTCCCATAGGGGTACTATAGCCTCAAATAACTGAGTAAGTGGTCCAGGTTCCAGAGCCTATACAATCATAATTATGAATTTCAAGCCACGTTTTTATGCAAAATATGCACAAGACAGTGCTAGTAGTTTCATGAAAGCATTAATGAAAATCTCAGCAGAAGGGTTTAACCACTGCTTCAGGCTATGTATCTTATGTATCTTTACCTATTAAGATCCAACATGTAAGGAACCTTACTGATTTTTACCTTATCTTTAAAGGACAGTCTTTGTTGATATATTCAAAGAAAGGATTACTTCAAGATGCTGTAAGGAGAGAATAGTATACTTCTATTTGACCCTGGGGTCACATTTATAATCACTGTTAACCAAAGAAGCCGCAGGAGCTTGTGCTGCCCCTGGGAGTCTCGGGCTGGTTTTGATACGTCCATTATAAGCCTTAAAGAGCCTGTGTAAGGAGAGCAGATCTCTGATGATCGTGTTTTTTTTTTTAAATTGGCACTTGAGCTAACAACTGTTGCCAATCTTCTTTTTTCCCTGCTTTTTCTCCCCATATCTCCCCAGTACATAGTTGCATATTTTAGTTGTGGGTCCTTCTAGTTGTGGCATGTGGGACGCCACCTCAGCATAGCCTGATGAGCAGTGCCATGTCCCCACCCAGGATCTGAACCAGCAAAAGCCTGGGCCACCAAAGAAAAGCGGACGAACTTAACCGCTCGGCCATGGGGCCGGCCTCTGATAATCGTGGTTTTAAACTATGTGGATGCAATATTTCTGTGGAGCTAGTGGTATAAATACTTTATATGCCCAAAGCAAGAAGCAGCACAGATCAAAGCTTTAATGACAAAGTCAGATAACCGCATTCATTACATTTTACTATTTTCATTTTTTTAAAAGAATTTCTATTACAAAATTGGTTTCCTTTAATGTAAACACTCATTTCAGTAGTTTATCCCTTAAATGATGCTTCTGTGAACAACTGAAACATTAAGGAATCTTAAATGACGAACTACAGACTGTAATGCTCTTAAATAGCTACCACAACTTAGAAACCCAAACAGCGGGGCCTGCGGGGTGGCGCAGTGGTTAAGTGCGCATGTTCCGCTTCTCAGTGGCCGGCGGTTCGCCGGTTTGCTGGTTCGCCGGTTTGGATCCCAGGTGCAGACATGGCACCACTTGGCAAAAGCCATGCTGTGGCGGGTGTCCCACATATAAAGTAGAGGAAGATGGGCACGAATGTTAGCTCAGGGCCAGTCTTCCTCAGCAAAAAGAGGAGGATTGGCCGTAGTTAGCTCAGGGCTAATCTTCCTCAAAAAAACCCCCAAAAAACAAGAACCCCAAACAGAAAGGGTAAATGATTTTTAGAGTAACAAATGAAAACTCATGATTTTAAAATGTAGTTTGAAAGAAAACTTATTTATAAGAGAACAGTTTTTCTGTCAGGCTAAATAAATTATGACATTCAAATTTTATTTTTACTTAAGTGGAAGTATTATAATCATCTACTAATGAAACTGATTTTTAAAATTAAAATATTTTTGCCAATGATATTAAGTTTTAAACAGCAGGTTTTTATTTTTTATTATAGCAAAGAAATGATGACTTCATTGAGTTACACTATACCATTCTACTTCATGACATTCCATCTCAGGTGAAGTACCATGTACCTTCATTTGAAAATTGAGACTAGTTTTGTAGCCACAGTATGCCTTATTAATTTTGACTTTAAATCAGAATTCGTGTAAATTCAAATAGGCACCAGGTTGAAGTATATCATACTTGTAGTAGTTTAACTTGTTTTCCTTTATTCTTTATGAGGACTGTTTTGTCTCGAATAAAATGTAAACCCAACTCTGTTTTCTGAATTTTATCATGGCATTAGTTTCCTTTGCTTCCAGGAGATTATTCCCTGGCAAATGCAAGTTCTCTGGCATCCACAGTATGGCACTAAAGTAAAACATAGCAGCCGTCTGCCCAAGGAAGCACAACTGGAATAAATGAGGACCCTAACTCTGGAGGAAGTGTAAACATGCTTATTAACGATGTGTATGTCAGTCTTCACGGATATCTAGCTTAAGGGGCCAAACAAATCCCAAAGTGTTGCTTAGTACAAATGTCTTGATTACAGTACTATACAGCTTCTATAATAAAGTGCCATGAGGTGCAAGCATCTTAATAACAGTAACAGTGCTATGTATATCCCATAATAAAAAGCTTCAGTTCTCGTCTCATAGGATGTTCGTGTTGCATACTTACGGGACAGGGGCAGTAATGGTCTCCCTGAAAGCAACTTTTGGTTTTCCTGTGATACAAGGACAGCCGTATTCTCCTTCCATCCTCTAAAAAGAGCAGGGAAGATAATGTTTTGGTATATTTAAATTAAAAAAATAAAAAAGAAGAAAAACTCTAAGAATCTTAACTACTTTAGAAGCATTCATTTAAATAGATAAGCAAATGATGTTTTAAATCATTTAAGTATCTTACAAGGATACATGATGTTAAACAATACAACCTGCTTTTACAGATTTTGTATAAATGAATTCTAATTTGTACTGATTAATTTACACTTACCTCCAAGTAATCCATCCACTAAAACTTCACCTTTGTTCCATCTTACTGCAATTTCACTATATAGCATCTGAATCTGTTGTCAGAATTTTCTTCTATCTCAACTTCAAAGATACGATCACAACCAGAATTTTTACTCTAAGTCACATATCTTTCGTTTTCATTCATAGAAACACAAGACCTTTCCTAGGGAAGTACAGGCGCCATCTAGCCACTCTTTTATCCATATAATAATGGTCTTCAAGTGCTGACTTGGGAGAAAACAGGCAAGACGTGGCCTGGAGAGCGCGTACTGGTGGGACAACTTTCTCAGCAGGTTGTCTCCCTGGGGCTGGGGCCAGGATATCCGTGACCCAACTAACCATGACCTGGGGATGGATGGATGGTCTTCCTGCAAATCTCCTGAGCCTTGATTCTAGAAGTCTGCGATGTTTTACAAATAGAAAGATTTAGAGATCAAAATAATTTGTAACATGTAGAAGAGGAAGGAGTACACCATATCTGGATGCAAACCACAGTGAAGCTTGGCGAGCCACTGTTGTTATTATGACTGTGAGACTGAGAATTACTGACTTTCACTCTTAACGAAATACAGACATAAATAAAGTGAATTTAAATTAACTTCCTTGTTGTTTAATACCTGAGCATAGAGTTCCAGGTGTAATTCTCCCATTCCAGATACAACTGTCTCTTTGCTTTCTGTGTCAAAGTGGACTTTAAATGTGGGATCTTCTCTTGTAAACCTGCCAATACCTTTTGAAAATTTTTCCAGATCATTCTTTAAAAAAAGAAAGCCAGTACACATTTTACTAAGCATGATAAGCAATGGGATTGTTGACCAAACTTTACTGAATGCAATCAAATACATAAGCAGTTAAGAATTAAAAATAATCCACCATCTAGTTCCTAGGACACATGCTTTAATATGTGAGCTTGGATACCACACAGCCAAGAGAGCAGGGAATAGCCAGCTGACAGAATTTTCTTTCTCTACCAAGAGAAAAAACAAGAGTCCAAGACTTAACTCTATGCCCTTTCCTATTATATTGACAAAAACTGTCCATTTGTGGAAAACTGCCCATCATGCAGAAAGTAGAATCTGTTTTCCTGTGTTATATTTCAGAAGTCCTATACATAATCAAAGGAATCAGCATGTTTACCAAGACTCTACTGTAGATTCAGGAGGACAGTTCAGACCAACAGTAGGGCAAATGCCACACTGAGACGGCTCCCCTTCAAAGCAATCTGCGCGGGTGTGTTGCGATGCACCTCTATTCTACTTAGACGTAATTCCATACGTGGTAAGCAGAATAACGGCCCTCTAAGGATATGTCCATATCCCCCCAAACTTGTGAATATTACTTCACATGGCAAAGGGGACTCTGCAGAAGTGACTGAGGTTGCAGACTTCAAGCTGGGGGAGATGATCATGAATAATCTGGGTGGGCCTAATGTAATCACATGGGCCTTTAAAAAATGGAAGAGGAATGCAGAAGGGTAGGTCAGAGAGATGGGAGAGGGAAGAAGAGGCAGGAGCTATCTGAAGCACGAGAGGGATTTACTTTGCTGCTGCTGGCAGTGAAGAGGAAGGGGCCACAAACCTGGGAAGGGGGGCAGCCTCTAGAAGCCAGAACGGCCCTCAGCTGACAGCGAGCAAGGAAATGGGGACCCAAGTCCTATAACCACAAGGAGCTGAATTCTGCCAACAATCTAAGGAAGCAAGGAAATAAACTGTCCTCTAGAGCCTCCAGAAAACAACATAGCCCTGCCAATGTCTTGATTTTAGCCCATTAAGATCCATGTCAGATTTCTGACCTACACAATTGTAAAATAATACATTTGTGCTGTTTTAAGCCACTGAGTTTGTGGCAATTTCTTACAGCAGCAAAAGGAAACTAACATGCCCCAAATCACCAGTATTAACAGCTATCACCTGTGGCTGGAGCTGTGCTATGTGTTTTGTATATGTTATCTGATTCTAACCATAATGCTGCAAGACAGAATTATCCACATTTTTCAGGTGAGGAAACAAGGCACAGAGAAGTTAAGTGACTTGCTCAAGGCCACACAGCTAGTGCAGGGCAAAGCTGGGACTGAATACTGGGTTAGTCTATCTCCAAAGTCTTTTCCCTTTTCCCTCCGCTAGCCAGATACCCTCAACTTACTAGATCATCCCTGCCCCCACTATTGAGAGTCTTGGCTTTATGCAGTGACTTCATCATTTGATTTAAATTAATTTACTCCAGGAGGCAGACAACCCTGAGACACCAAAAACTCTTTTGGATATTGATGCATTTGATTTCCCTGCGTTACTGAGGATTATCAACACTTAAATGCCTTCCCTAAACGCTGCATTTAGGAGTGAAGAAACATAGTATCTTTAACTTACAGCCCTGCATATTCTGAAGGGAAAAGCAAACAATTTAGCAAAGCACTTGGAACAAACTGTGGCATCTGTGTGGCAAGACGGACGGTTCGTCTCTCCTCAGATTTCTGAGATGGAGTCATTTAGTGTTTCTTGCCATCTCAACATTCTCTTTTCTATAATGAGAAGGGTCTGGAAAATCTCAAATTCCTCAAAATAGATGAAGTAGCAGCTGTTACTGTATCCACAAGACAATAAATCAGAGCATGTTCTGTAAATGATAGTTTCCAGGTGACAAGAGGTCAGAATGTTCAGCTAATGCATGAATGAGTTAATTTCAATATACCATATGAAGGTGATTGTTACGAATGTCAAGGCAACTTAAGAACTAAACAAGTTATGGTTCAAGTTCATGACTAATTCCAGTGGCAAGCAATATGAATGCAGAACCTATTCAAGCAATTTTGGCTTTGTAAAAAGCTAAATGACATCAAATCCAATCATAAAACTGTCACATCTGAAAGTGAAAAAAACAGTTTGTAGGCGTTCCATGTTATAATCAGACACTGACTTAACTATCACAAGTCTGGGGATGTATTATGATTCACGAGGCAGTCAATCTCTGCAATATTCTAGTGTCCTTTACAGTGGGCTTCCCCAACTTCGGACAAACGCACCTGCTTCCCCTTTACCATCCCTTTGCGACCTAAATCTACGAAGTCACTTCCCACTCTGGAGCCAGCGCTACCTAAGGAGTTACAATGCACAGTCTCGTGAAGGCCTTAATACTATCAATTTCTTCAAATATACTGGGGAGTAATTTCTACTAATAGACCGATAAATTTAAAAGGTGATTTCAATACCAAAAGAGGAAACAGAGACCATAAGACTGCTGGTTATCAAAAGATGCTGTGCATTGTGTAGACAGATAAAAAGGAGCTCAAGTTTTTATTGTGATATACTGAACATTAAGTCAAACCTACCTTCTTAGAAGGCTTCATTGCTATTGAAATGACAGGATCAGGAACATGAATCGACTCCTACAATATTATTTAAAAGAAGAGAGAAGAATTCAGAGGTAGTACTGTGTATGTCAGAGATGAATTAATGTTCTACTTTCCAATAGAACAAAGGACAAATACTAGTCAACATCTGTAGTCCAGATGGTATATATCTTGGTCTGTTTTGCATTACATAAATGAACATATTAATTAATAAATAAAGGTGTCCACTTATATGATCTCCTCCCTCCCCAAATATCAAAAATAAAGTATCTATTTAACTGTCTAAGACCCTTAAATTTATGGACCCTTTGTTTAACATAATCATTATAATGAATCCAAATGATGAGATGCGGAATTCTTATTGGCTGGTGACTACATTTGCTGTTGCTATCTTCTGAGAAGTTACTTTATTTAATCAAAATATACTATACTCATTGACAAGAGAAACGGAGAAAAGGGCATTAGATTTTCTATACATATGATACCTTATTTAATCAATCACAACTCTGAGAGGCAGATATTATTTTTCCCATTTTGCAAATAAAATCATTAAAGGCTTGGAAAGAAGATAAAATACCTTGGCCAAGGGCCTTAGAGAGCAGAGGGCAGAGGTGAGACTCTAAGCAGGCTGACTTGCTTCAAAGCCTGAGCACGTGCCACACCTCCAGTCCCTTCACATAGCCAGGGACAAGTATTTAAAGGAGGTCTTATCAATAATAAAATACAACATTCCCGTTATCTAGATTCCCCCAAAACTTGCATGGATTTATTTATGATTTTTGTAGTATCTTAAAGCATTTGTAAAACCATAGACATTAGAGAATATTTTATACAAAAAAATTAAATTACAAAATTATGAGTTCATCATTGTATACAGGAGCTATTATAGTGCTCACTTGTTAGCGTTGGACCAGTTCTTACATAAATGACCCACTGTAAATTCCTTCACTGCAAATTACCTGTCCCCTAAGTACTCATATTCTTTCTTTACTGAATTCAGGAGAGGAACCAGCCTCACGAACAAGTGGTCATACTGTAGGAGAGGCTGCTCTCCTGTAGAGGCAAAAAAGGGGAGTCAGTGAAGGGGATTCAAAGGCAACGGCTGCCGAGCACGTTCTTCCCTTCAGGGTCGCTGATGCTGAAAAGGCACCTGTGTGAGTGCCACAGGGCAGGCTGCAGTCAGTCATGCTGTCTAGCTGCATCTTGCCTTCAGACCATGGTTCTGTCCTGTTCTGTTCTCCCCAGGTCTAGCCTAAACGTTACAGTCTGGTCCAGCAGTTCTCCTGGGGTTTGAGGGCCCGCCCTCTGGTTGCTGAGTTAATAAAGAGCTGGCACTCCACTGGGACTAGCCTGATGCTGGTGACGGCAATTAGAGAGGCACCCAAAATGGGGAGGCAGAGGAGTCAGAGCTACAGGTCCAGCTGTGTCTAGGGGACATTTAAAGAGCCACAGCCAAACTATACGTGATGCCTATGGCACTCAATGAAAACCTCAGTGGCTGTTTTTCTGAGGTAGTAAAGGTACTACATAAAAACACAGACTTTTGAAACTCAAGTGATAAACAGCTTTGAAATTAAATGACTCACCACAGAAAGACCACTATTGTCTTTGTTTGTGAATGTGTCTCCACTAGCACAGTCAATGCCAAATAATGCACAGATGCCTCCAGCAAACACTTCCTCAACATCCTAAATAAAGAAAGAACACAAAATGATACTCGCAAGTAATACAAATCAGGGCATGGTAACTAAAAAGTAACTGCAGAATAAATACATTGTTCATAAATAAACATGGCAGAATCTCACCATGAATTCTACAAAGAATGAATTAGCTACAACCACTGCAACAGCGCCAATCAACCACAGCAAAACACCTTAAACAGGGCCCCTCTTTAAACCACATCTCAGTCGACAAGAAACTCAGAGATACGGCCTCATGACTTGGAGGATCTGCAGCACTGACAGAACACAGAGCCTCACAGTTCTAAGTGATTTCTATTGAATTAAAAAGCATGTACTATATGTGCTGCCATAGTCCAATGAGATGTGTATGGCAAAGGCTTACACGGAAAACCTGCAAAGGAAGTTTTGAAAACAAGGAGAATGGAGCCCATTGTACTTAAAATAATCAATTTCTCACAGGTGTAAGCAGTTAAGAAAACAGGAACTCTAAGAACAAAGCATTGGTGCCTCTAAGCTTTCTGCTTTTTGTCCTTTTATACTAACAGCTCATTCTGAACAGCTGTGAATGAGCTGCGACTGACTGTGAAGGAGCAAGTGTGTGTGTCTGTCTGTAACGGTTACACAGCTGTACAGATCGCCTAGCTTCTGGCCCATGAAACAGCAGTGCCAGCACTAACCCCTCCAGCCTGCCCCTGTTGCCCATCTCAGAAAACAGCAATGCTGCCCAAGATCGAGACTGCCTATTTATGTTCCAGGAGACACAAAAGTTATGGCCACCAAAAATTTCTGAACGTCAAGATTTTGCTTAGACAACTAAATTTCTCCAGGAATACAGAGCTGAACTGGGAAAGGCTGAGAGTAGAAGACAACCACACACACTTGGTACTCCTGCCAAGGCCTAACCCCGTGGACAAGAGAAGGCCAGGACAGACTCAGAGCCAATTCAAGCATTCAAGCCCTAAGCCGAAGTTCATCTTCCAGACCAGATCTCGAAAGGCTTTCAATCTTCAGATAGATTCCAGCACCAATGGGACCTGTCAACGGGCTGGTTCTATGAATACAAAACTCTAGGGTTAAAAAGAGCTTTCACATCCACCATATTTCAGAAAGTAAATCCACTAAACAATGTGGGAAATTATGTGTGAATTTATTACTCTCACTTACCTTTGAGAACCACAGTTCCACTATCCTAAAAACCTATTATACTTTTTGTAATGATAGCTCTTAAGGGCTGAATCTTGTGTTCTGAGTCTCAGGGACCAAACTGTCCCTTCTCCTTAACCTCGGCCATTGAGGAAATACAGCTAACTCACAAATAGTGGTGTGGAATGTGTTCTTATCATCTGCTGATTTAACCTTTACCAAAGTGCTCCATCAGACCTGTAGCACAGCTAATTAAAAAGGAAGAAGCCAGAAGAACATGTTCAATAGAAGTGACTTCCCCATGGGGTTCAGGATACCAAGAAGGTAGATGTATTTCATGGACATCAGAGAAATTTTGGACCTCACAGCAATGACTGTACTTGCCTCCATCATGTCGGCATGCATGCGAACGAGCCTCTGCACTCGCACTTTCTTTCTTGTCCTGGTGTTATAGATGGTGTCACCCTTCTTCAACTCTCCTTGATAACTGCGAACATAAGTTAACTGTCCAAAACGACCTGCCTAGAAGTCAAGATTGGGTAAGGGCAGAAAGAAATGAAAAAGAAACATAAAAATCAAAATTAGGAGTGATGTCAGTATCATGGCAGAGTGAGCTGTTCCCATTGTGTCTCCCCTCTAAGTTACAGCCAGTAGGAGATCGAATGACAAACAAAAGGTGCACAGCACACCAGAAACCCTGAGAGATCCAGACATATAAACACCTGAAGGTGGGTGGACTGGACCTCTGGGGGGCAGTGGAACTAGGGAAGCAGCCCCGGTGTCCTCCTCTAGTATTGGCAACTCCAACACCAGCCCTCCCAGCAGCAAGGGTGCATCTAAAATGCAGATACCCCTTGTGGTGGTGTCCTGACCTGAAGTTTCAAAAAGCACAGTGGCACTGGAGACCAGAGGCTGCATGAGCAGCAACAGCAGTTTTGGCTCAGCCCCTGCCCCTCTCCCAGCAGTGGCACTTGTGACTTAACCCCTCTCCTTTCCCCTGCAGTGGCGGGTGGCACCTGCAACCTGAGGCTCCAGGAGTCACAGCAGTACCTGTCACCCATCCCCTAGTGGCGTCACTCCTGACACCAGCCCTACCAGCAGCAGGGGCTGCACACGAGACCCCAGACCTCAGTCACTGGCAGTAACACCTATGAACTGAGTGCCTCTGATAGTAGTACTGCCAGCATCCCCAGATAACCTGGGAGCAGCAGCACAGGTGGTGCACAGGGCAGCAGCACCCGAGCCCGTGGAGAGCCCACAGAGAGCTAGTGGAGGAACACGAGACCCAGAAGAGGTGCCTGCAGCCTGGTGACCCCAGTGGCAACACCCGCGACTGTGGGGACATCATAAGCAGCAACCTCGCAGGCACAAGCAGCACAAGAGGGCACTGACGATGCCTCTGGCAGAGGCAGTGGAGGGTGGAAAGTGCAGGCTCTGAAATGCAACCAGAAGCAGCTCAGAATCAAAGTAACCAAAGCCGTGCCCAAATAAGAAATGTGGGTACCACCATGAGTGCGCTGGCAGGGGATGAACTCATCACCCACCATGAGGAAGCACAGCAACACACAGAACAGAAGGAAAACAACAACCCTCCAGAGACCAAACTGGAAGTCACGGAAGATTGTGATCTAACTGACAGAGTTCAAAATAGCTGTCATGAAGAAACTCAGTGAGTTACAAGAAAACTCAGAAAGACAGTTCAATGAGCTCAGGAATAAAATCAACAGAAGGAGCACTCCACCAAAGAGACTGAAACTAAAAACCCCCCAGAAATTCTGGAGATAAAGAACACAATTAATGAGATGAAAAAAACTAGAAAGCAGTGGAAATAGAGCAGACCATATAGAAGAAGGGATTCGCAAGCTTGAAGACAGATCTAGAAATGATTCAGGTGGAAGAGAAAGAACTAAGATTTTTTAAAAATGGAGAAATATCCAACTCAGGAAAAGCAACATAAGGACAATGGGTATCCCAGAAGGGGAAGAGTGGGAGAAAGGAGCAGAGAGCTTATTCAAAGAAATAACAGCTGAGAACTTCCCAAAACTGAGGAAGGAACTGGATATACAAGTCCATAAAGCTAATAGAACCCCTAATTATCTCAATGCAAAAAGACCTTCTTCAAGGCACTTTACATTAAAACTGCCAAAAGTCAACAACAAAGGAGGAATATTAAGAGCAGCCAGGGAAAATAGCATACAAAGGAACCCACATCAGGCTATCAGCAGATTTCTCAGCAGAAACTCTACAGGCCAGGACAGAGTGGAATGATATATTCAAAATATTGAAAGATAAAAACTGTCAGCCAAGAATACCCTGTCCTGACAGCAAGACAATAATAGTAGGGGACTTCAACACCCCACTTACACAATGGACAGATCATCCAGACAGAAGGTCAACAAGGAACACTAGCCTTAAACAAAACGCTAGGCCAGATGGACTTCATGGATGTATACAGAACATTCCATCTCAAAGCAGCAGAATATACATTCTTCTCAAGGGCACAAAGAACATTCTCAAAGACGGACCATACATTGGGAAGCAAAACAAGCCTCAATAAATTTAAGACACCTGACATCATATCAGGCATCTTTTCTGATCACACTGCTATGAAACTAGAAATCAACTACAATAAGAAAGCTGAAAAAGTCACAAATATGTGTAGACTAAACATGTACTGAACAACTATTGGATCAATGAACAAATAAAAGGAGAAGTCAAAAAATACCTGGAAACAAAAGAAAATGAAAACACAACATAGCAAAGCTTATGGGATGCAGAAAAGTGGTACCAGGAGGGAACTAAATAGCAATACAGGCCTACCTCAAGCAACAAGAAAAATCTCAAATAAACAATCTAACACTATACCTAAAAGAACTAGAAAAAGAAGAACAAACAAAACCCAAAGTCAGTTGAAGGAGGGAAATAATAAAAATCAGAGTGGAAATAAATGAAATAGAGACTAAAAAGACAGTAGAAAGGATTAATGACACTGAGAGCTGATTCTTTGAAAAGATAAACAAAATTGACAAACCCTTAGCCAGACTAAGAAAAAAAGAGAGAAGGCTCATGGGCTGGCCTGGTGGTGTAGTGGTTAAGTTTACGAGCTATGCTTTAGGGGCCCATGGTTCGCAGGTTTGGAACCTGGGCACAGACCTACACACTGCTCATGAAGCCATGCTGTGGTGGCAACTAATATACAAAATAGAGGAAGATTGGCACAGATGTTGGCTCAGGGCCAATTTCCCCAACAAAAAAATTAAAAAGAGAGAGAAGGCACAAATAAATAAAATTAGTTTTATTTTAAATATTTTATTTAAATATATATTTAAATGAAAGAGGAGAAATTACAGCAGATACCAAAGAAATACAAAGGATTATAAGAATACCATCAAAAGCTATGCACCATGATATACATTATACATGATATACACTAACAAACTGGATAACATATAAGAAATGGATAAATTCTTAGACTCTTACAACTTCCCAAAGCTGAATCAAGGAGAAATAGAGAATCTGAATAGACCAACCACAAATAAAGAGATTGAAGAAGTAATGAAGAACCTCCCACAAAACAAAACTTCAGGACCACAGGGCTTCTCTGGTGAATTCAACCAAACATTCAAAGAAGACTTAAGACCTATCCTTCTCAAAGTCTTCCAAAAAGATGAAGAGGACGGGATGCTTCCTAACTCATTTTACAAGGCCAATATTACCCTGAAACCAAAACCAGACAAGGGCAACACAAAAAAGGAAATTACAGGCCAATATTACTGATGAACATAGATGCAAAAATTCTCAACAAAATATTAGCAAATCAAATACAACAATACATTAAAAGGCTCATACACCACAATCAAGTGGGATTTATTCCAGGCACATGGATGGCTCAACATCCACAAATCAATCAATGTGATTCACCACAATAACAAAAAGAGGAATAAAAATCACATGATCATCTCAATAGATACAAAAAAGCACTTGACAAGATTCAACATCCATTTATGATAAACCCACAGCCAACCCATACTCAATGGTGAAAAACTGAAAGCCATCCCTCGAAGAACAGGAACCCAAAAAGGATGCCCATTTTCATCACTCTTACTCAACATACTATTGGAAGTGCTAGCCAGAGCAATTAAGCAAGAAAAAGAAGAGGGATCCAAATTGGAAAGGGAGAAGTAAAACTGCCACTATTTGCAGATGACATGATTCTATATATAGAAAACCTTAAAGAATTCACCAAAAAACTATTAGAAATAATTAACAAGTACAGTAAACTTGCAGTGTACAAAATCAACATTTAAAAATCAGTCTCATTTCTATACACGAACAGTGAACTAGCAGAAAGAGAAATTAAGAATACAATTCCATTTACAATTGCGACAAAAAGAAGAAAATACCTAGGAATAAATTTAACCAAAGAGGTGAAAGACCTATACACTGAAAACATAAGACGTTATTGAAAGAAACTGAAGAAAACATACAGAAATGGAAAGCTATTCCGTGCTCACGGATTGGAAGAATTAACATAGTTGAAATGTCTATATCACCTAAAGCAATCTACAGATTCAATGCAATCCTTATCAAAATCCCAAGGACATTTTTCACTGAAATAAAACAAAGAATCCTAAAATATATGTGGAACAACAAAAGACCCCAAACAGCCAAAGGAATCCTGATAAAAAGAACAAAGCTGGAGGTATCACACTCCCTGATTTCAAAATATACTACAAAGCTATAGTAATCAAAACAGCATGGTACTGGCAGAAAAGCAGACACACAGATCAATGGAACACAATTGAGAGCCCAGAAATAAATTCACACATCTATGGACAACTGATCTCTGACAAAGGAGCCAAGAACATACAATGCAGAAAGGGAAGTCACTTCAACAGATGGTGTTGGGAAAACTGGACAGCCACGTGAAAAAGAATGAAAATAGACCATTATCTTACACCATACACAAAAATTAACTCAAAATGGATTAAAGACTTAAATGTAAGGCTTGGAACCATAAAACTCCTAGAAGGAAACATAGGTAGTACACTTTGACATAAGTCTTAGCAGCATCTTTTTGAATATCATGTCTACTCAGGCAAGGGAAACAAAAGAAAAAATAAATGAATGGGAGTCCTTCAAACTAAAAAGCTTCTGCATGGCAAGGAAACCATCAAGAAAATGAAGACAACTCACCAACTGGGAGAAAATATTTGCAAATCATATATCTGATAAAGGGTTAATATCCAAAATACATCAAAAAACACTTAACTCAACATCAAAAAAATGAACAACCCAATCAAAATGTGGGCAGAGGATAAGAACAGACATTTTTCCAAAGAAGATAAACAGATGGCCAACAGGCACATGAAAAGATGTTCAACATCATTAACTATTAGGGAAAGGTAATCAAAACTACAATGAGATATCACCTCACACCTGTAAGAATGGCTGTTATTAAAAAGACAAGAAGTAAGTGTTGAAGAGGATGTATAGGAAAAGGAATCCTCATACACTGCTGGTGGGAATGTAAATTGGTGCAGCCACTACGGAAAACAGTATGGAGATTACTCAGAAAATTATAAATAGAAAATACCATATGATCTAGCTATTCCACTTCTGGGCATTTATCTAAAGAACAGGAAAACACTAATTTGAAAAGATATATGCACCTCTATGTTCACTGTAGCATTACTCACAATAGCCAAGATTTGGAAGCACCCTAAGTGCCCATCAATGGATAAACGGATAAAGAAGATGTGGTATATGTATATATACACAATGGAATACTACTCAGCCATAAAAAAAGATGAAATAGTGCCATTTGTGACAACACTGATGGATCTTGAGAGTATTATGCTAAGCAAAATAAGTCAGACAGAGAAAGACAATTACCATATGACTTCACTCCTATGTGGAAGATAAACACACAGATAAGGAGAACAGATTGGTGGTTACCAGAGCAGCAGGTGGTAGAGGGCTGGGGGGCAAAAGGGGTAAAGGGGCACACGTGTATGGCGACAGAGAGAAACTACACTTTTGGTGGTGAACTCAATGCACTCTACATAGAGATTAAAATATAATGATGTGTACCTGAAATTTATACAATGTTATAAACCAAAGCGACCTCAATCAAATAAATAATAATAAAAGTAATCAAACTTAGGAGAACTTCACACTACCTCCAAATATTTCCTATCAATCTTAGTAGTACATCTTATATACATGTTTTGGTTTGTCATAAACTACCTTAATACTAGCTTTGAATAAGATAAGTTAAATGGTTGTTGTTATTCTTTTTGGTATCACAATCCAAGGTACTACTTCTGTTTCCTCCAAAATAAAAGTTATTAAAAGAAAATTTTAATTATTTATATAATTAGGAAGTATGCTTTTGCCTTCTAATATTATTTCATAAGTTCAGTTTAATAAAATAAGACAAAAATAAGGTATAATTATTGGAAAGACAACAAAAACATCATTAGAAATGGTAAGATTGTACTATACATCTAAAAAACCCTTTGATAATCACCTGGAAAGCTATCTAAGTAAGAGTTCTGTGAAGTGACTGAATATAAAATGAGTATTCAAGAATCAATTCCTCCTGAACAGTAACACTAATCAATTAGATATATATTTAAAAGTTACCAATTTTTCCCACAGTAATTTATGGGTTTAACACAATAGCAACCAAAATCCCAAGAGGAATATATAAACATTTGATAAGTGATTTAAAATCTACTTAGAAGAATGGTTAAAAATAGAAATTTTAAAAACTATGGCAATGAGAAGAAACTAACCCTGACTAATATTTAAAAAAATTAAATACTCCAAAACTTAAAAAGTATGGAACTAGCACCAATTAGACTGAACAGTCCATAAAGCATAGTTAAAAATCTAAAATGTTTAATTCATTTGTCAACAATGATTAAAAAAACATGAGAATCAATGGAAAAGTGTAACGTTGTTCAAAACCTGGTAACGAGACAATGGGTCTTCTCTTTGGAGGCAGAGGAGATCCACTTAGACCCTACCTCACAGCACACAGCAAAACAAATTCCAGCCGGTTTAACAACCAATAAACAAAGCAGAGGAAACTAAAGAAATATTTACAAAATATATTCAAAGAGCAGGGCTTCTGCAGTTAAAAATGAGAGAATGACTCAAGATAAAGACATATATTTGATTATATAAATTTTAAACTGCTAATTGTTTTAAAAGAGAACTTTATTAGGGAAAGCTCATATAAATAAGTAAAACACTTTGACTCTAATTTTAAAAAAGGAAAGACAAAAGAAATAAAGAAACAATTACAAAAAAGGAAATGCAACTGCATAAACAGTATATGAAAAAATATTCTCTATCATTAGGAATTAAGGCAAGATGAAATATTAAAATGCCATTTTCATGTATGAAATCAGTAATGATTTTTAATAAATAATACTCAATTTGAATAAGACTCATTGAAATAACCTAGTACATTAATTCTGAGAGTATGAAAGCAATCTGGCAATACAAACCATTAAATATTAAAACATTCCATACCTTAAACTGAACAATCACTGTTCTGGGATGCTAAGAAAACATTCCTAAATACCTATTTTTAAAAGCTTTATGCATAAAATTGTCACTGCACAGTTATTTCTACTTTTGAATTTAAAATTATTTTCTCATTTTAGAAGTAATAAGAAGTAGATTGTAAAAATTTAAAAATAAAAACTAGGAAAAAGTCCCCAAATCAAATTCCATCCCAGAAATAACCACTCTTCACACTTCTAACTTATCAATCATTTTTCCCCACTTAAAATATTAGGAACAGAAGCAACAATATCCCAACAAAAAGCACACTCCATGCTCAAATCTTGGTTCCTAATACTGTTCTTGATTAAAAGGAATCAGTGCTCCTAGAGAAATGGCTGATTCTAGGGCTTGGGCCATGTAATGCCACAAAGTAAGGAAGTATTCAAAAAAGCAAAACATTGAAGAACGTCAAAAAGACACAGGAGCCAACGGAAAGAGCTCCACTGGCCAAAGCTGGGCAACAGAATAAGTGACATACTACTGGATTACAACTCAAACTACAAATAAATATCCATGAATCCATACTGATATAAACTAATGACTGAATAAACACATAAACGGGGGTGAAGAGACAACTCTCCCATATAGAAGAATCCCAAGTAAGTTAATGTAGATGCTGCTCCTTCCAGGAGGGGGAGCTGATGCCCCACCCCTTAACTGTGGCTGTGCATAGTAACTTCCTCCTAAAGAGTCAGTATCAAAAGGGGGAAAAAAGAGTAACTTTATAGCAGAGAACCCTGTAACCAAATCTTTTATGAGTCAATTTATAATAGGAATAAAAACCTAAAAGAAAAGAAAATCTCTACCTACAGCAGTTAAATACATTAGAAAGCAACTTACCTCCAGTTTAAAAGCCAGGCCTACGAATGGGTGAGAACTGTCTCTTTTGGAGTTCATTAAGATTTTGTTTTTTTCTTTTGAATCACTTAAAATAAAAGAAACATAAATCTATGAGATGCAATATTTAATACTTCTTTTATATCAATTTATTTCATCAGAGTATTATCTAAGAAAACGCACGTGTGTTAAACATTTCTGACCTCACATAAATGAAATTTCTTTGAAAGAGATCAGTAAGAATAACTTCCTTGGGCTTAGTTACAACATGGTGACAGGACCAGAGCAGACTAAAAAATACAGAAATTATCTGGTAAAGACAGGAAAGAAAAATAATCAATGCGTGCTTAAAAAAGTCTGTTTCTTAAAGGAACCATTGCTATCATATTGCGTAAGTGTTAACGTATTTCTGCAGAAACTAGGAG
The DNA here is from genome assembly GCF_041296265.1 of Equus caballus. NCBI lineage: Eukaryota > Metazoa > Chordata > Mammalia > Perissodactyla > Equidae > Equus > Equus caballus. The sequence goes on from NC_091702.1 coordinate 5,700,095, forward strand.
TCAGTTTGCAAGACTTACTCCTCCTGATGAAGAAGAGCATAATTCGGGACTTCAGATGGATTCGGTAGATACTCTAAAACAGCATCTAAGAGAGGCTGGACGCCTTTGTTCTTCAAGGCACTTCCCAAAAAGACAGGAGTAAAGGACCTATTTAGAGTAGCTCTTCGGATTGCAAGCTGCAACAGAAAAAAATTTAATGATTAGTTAATCTTAAAAATTACATTTTTTGTTCAGATCAATTATAAACCAACAAATGAATGAAATGCATTGATACTCTTTGGAGTACTGGCTCTAGCGGAGACTAGCATCAGGTTCTCTATAACTTAAGGTCAAAATACAAAGAAAAAGAAACAAAATCAGTTCCTTTTTTCAGGGCTTGGAAGCTACGTACTGTACAACGGCTTTCAACATTCTTGGAATGTCACTAATTTTCACTTTGGCAAAAAAAGATACATACATATAGAAAATAGACACATAAACAGAAGAGTGTGAACAGTATGCTAACAATTGCACAAAATAGAGGGAAAAGTTATACATATGCAAAAAAAAAAATCTCTGGAAAGATACAACAGAAACCATTTACCAGTAACCTGCTTTAGGAAGGGGCAAAGAACTGAGCAGAGGGGAGACAGGTGGGAGATTTTTTACTGTATATCTTTGTATACTTTAAAAAATTTTAAACCATATGAAAGTATCATCTATTAAAAACACTTGGGGCCGGGGGCTGGCCCCGTGGCCGAGTGGTTAAGTTCGCGCGCTCCGCTGCAGGCGGCCCAGTGTTTCGTCAGTTCGAATCCTGGGCGCAGACATGGCACTGCTCATCAAGCCATGGTGAGGCAGCCTCCCACATGCCACAACTAGAAGGACCCACAACTAAGAATATGCAACTATGTACCAGGGGGCTTTGGGGAGAAAAAGGAAAAAAAATAAAATCTTTAAAAAAAAAAAAACAAAACACTTGGGGCCGGCCTAGAGGGGCAGTGGTTAAGTTCGCACCCTCCACTTTGGCAGCCCAGGGTTCACCAGTTTGGATCCCCAGCAGGGACCTACACACCACTCATCAAGCCATGCTGTGGTGGCATCCCACATAGAAGAATTAGAAGGACTTACAACTAGCATATACTACTATGTACTGGGGCTTTGGGGAGGTAAAAAAAGAGAAAGATTGGCAACAGACGTTAGCTCAGGGCCAACCTTCCTTACCAAAAAAAAGCATACCTTAGAAAACACTTGATTGTTTATTTATTTATTTTTTAAAAGAACATACATACAGGAAGTCCAGCGGTACGGATCACTCATCATAAAGGGCAATGAGAGTAAGAGGCTCTACAATAACGAACGCCAGGCTTTAGTGCAAGCCCTATCAGTGGGCCTCAGGCTGCATCCCCAGGTGCCCGAATGGCCCAGGAGGTCTCCAAGCATAAGCAGTGGAGCGTCAGCTCTTGCAGCTGAAAGAGGCCAAGGGCAGCGCTGTGGCCACAAACTACCTCTGCAGAAATATGGAGCCAGCATACAGTTATTTGTCAGTCCTCATGAAAAAAAAAAAACTACCCTCAAAAAGCTTAAAGAAAAATATTTCTAACCAAAATTTTTAAACATCACGAAAATGAAAAGTAAGATAACAGCTAGCATGATAAAACAGAGCAGAACAGGGGAAAACATGCACGGCAAAAAAACAATTACTATTTGAAACTACCTTAGCAACTTGATTTTGCCATTGCTAGGAACCAAAAATGGCTAGGTCACTAACCACCGAGGCTACCCAGGCCACATGGTCACATCCTTGACTTTCCACCCCTCCCTTATACGCAAGTAGGGGCATATAAGAATCTTACCATGCTTACTTTACATACATTGGATAGAGAAACAAATGAGAGTGGTAGATAAATAGAAAAACTATTCCTATACCAGCCTAACAAAAGCTGTACTTTTCCAAAATTTTCCCTTGTTTTCTTAAGAAACACTTTGTTGACTTCCACTGTCTCTAATAATAATATATCCAACAATACAGAAACTAAAGTTACCCACGCATCCTATGCAGAAAACAGTAAACACAGCAGGACTGGAAGTGCTATCCTTAGAATGGCCTGCTTGCAAGGTTGGCCCCTGGCTGGTGTCTGGGAACCAGGATTTCAGGAGGGTGCCCAGCATTCCCAGAAGTGCTAAGACTGGTTCACCGGGCCAAGACTGTTTGTACAATGTGGTGTATGCTAAACACCTGCTTTCCCTCTGGGAGTCCAGGAATTGGTGCATGCCAGGTAAGGGTGTCATGTGACCAGCCCCCAATAAAACCTTAGGCACCAAGTTTCTGAGAAGCTTCCCTGGTAGATATTTCACAGGCGCAGGCACAACTTGCTGCTGGAGGAGTCAAGCACGCCTACGTGACTACACTGCGAGAGAACTCGTGGAAGCTTACACACGGTTTCTTCTGGACTTCACTTCACGTGCCTATTCCCTGTGCTGATTCTGCTGTATGTCCTCTCTCTGTAAGAAATCACAGCCTTGAGTGTGACTATGTCCTGAGTCCTGCGAGTCCTCCTAGTCAACGAACCTGGGGGTGGTCGTGGGGACCTCTTCCACATTCTGTGTAATAGATAAAAACCTAACTCTCTATTGTGGTTCCCAGGACACAATACTTGACTTTATTTATGGCCAGACCTATCCCTTCCTACACTGTGTTCCCTACTCATCAGAGAACTGAGGTGGTGAGCTTTGTGAGTGGTAAAGGACTAAGTTATGAGATATATTAGTAAGCATCCTCAGCTTCAACAGTTCTTTCCTTGGGCATCTGACCTAGAAACTCCATGAGTGCAATGTTTTACACACAATAATTACTTATGTGATTTCTGCTAAGTGCATGAAGTGGTTAGACAAAATGAATATCAGTCATTTTTTTATAATGATAAAATGTCCATAAAATAAAATTTACCATTTTAACCATTTTTAAGTTTACGGTTCAGTGGCATTATGTACATTCACATTGCTATCTTACCATTACCACTATCCATTTCCACACCTTTTTCATTATCCCAAATTGGAACTCTGTCCCCAGTAAACTCCCCCTTCGGCCCCTCCCCAGCCCCTGATTAGCACTATTCTACTTTCTGTCTCTAGGAATTTGACTGTTCTGTGTACCTCATATACGTGGAATCAAATATTTGTTCTTTTGTGTCTAGCTTATTTCACTTAGCATAATGTCTTCAAGGTTCATTCACATAGTATGTATCACAATCTTATTCCTTTTTAAAGGCTCAATAATATTTCATTGTATGTATATACCAATTTTGTTTATCCATTAATCCATTGGCGGACATTTGGGTCGTTTCCCCCTCTTGGCTACTGTGGATAGTGCTGCTATCAAAACCGGTGGACAAGTACATTTGAGTCCCTGTTTTCAGCTCTTCTGGGTATACACAAGTGCAATTGCTGGATCATACAGTAGTTCTGTTTAGTTTTTTGAGGAACTGCCATACTGTTTTCTACAGCAGTTATATCATTTTACATTCCCATCAGCAATGCACAAGGGTTCCAATTTCCCCACATCCTTGCCAACACCTATTATCTGCTTTTTTGTTTTTTTGAAATAATAGCCATCCTAATGGATGAAGCAGTATCTCATTGTGGTTTTGATTTGCTTTCCCTCATGGTTCACAATCTTAAGCATCTTTTCATGTGCTTATTGGTCATTTGTTATCTTCTATGCAGAAACATAATCAAAAAATGGCTACCAGTCTTAGGCAGGGATCTTCTCTTTATTTGTAAAGAGTTGAGCAATGAAGTGAAAGACTCTATACAGCCTTCCAAACAGTACAACAGTGTAAGTACCAACATGCAGTCAGCAAACACTTAGCAGCCTTGTCTCTTAACCTCTCTTATTGCTGTAACATTTCTCTACATATCTTCTTTCTTTCTAATAAGGACATACCCAAGAGGTTAGCTATTTAAGTATCTTTTTTTCTAGAACAAACTATGACTCCTTTTCCATTTAAAAATATTACATAACTCATTACTTAAAAAAAATGAGTATGAGACCATGTCAAGTATTATTTTTTTCCTGAGGAAGATTCGCCCTGAGCTAACATCTGTTGCCAATCCTCCTCCTTTTTTTGCTTGAGAAGACTGGCCCTGAGCCAGTCTTCCTCCGCTTTATATGTGGGTCGCTGCCACAGCATGGCTGAAAAGTGGTGTAGGTCTGCCCTGGGATCCAAACCCGGGAAGCCAAAGCAGAGCACAGTGAACTTAACCACTAGGCCACACGGCTAGCCCTCGAGTAGTTTTTGAAGAAAGCAATCATGTTAAATAAGTTTACTCAGATTCCATGAATAAGCCCATCAGAAAGCATCACATCTCCTCGCTGCAAACCAGACCCCCCACCTCGTGCTTTGTCAACTTAAGGCCCAGTTCCACGGCACCTGCCTTTAAATCAGAAACAGAGGGGAATTTTTTCTTCCAGGAACATCTCACCAAGCTGCTCGTCTGAATTAGCAACACACTCAATCAGCTCCTGCCGGCGGTCAGCTGCTGCTGCTCTGAATTCTGCCGGAATTTCTCCGTATCGAACAACTTGACTAAGAAAAGAAACGTTTATTTTGGTACTTTGAGGATATTCGATTAAACACATAAAGCACCCATGAAAAAGATAAACCAGTGGCTAAAATATTTTTTCAGATGAGAAAGAGCTCTGATATATTTGCAGTATAATGGCAAATAAGAGTAACATACAGCTTTAAAGTTCAGACAAAACAGTGGGCAAAATACTTCACTGACACAGCCAGAGCAAACCGCTCAAGGGTGTCCCGCTAGTGAATGGAAGAGGCAGGATTCGAAACCAGTCTGACCCCAAAGCCCACGTGAGCACCTGAAAATTTATTACCCAAATGAATCAGAACATCATGGTCTCTAACAAGCAGATTTAGAGACCCGACTCCATTGCTTTCCATTAATAACAAACCAATCACATAATTTTTATCACAGACTAACCCATTTTGCAGTAAAAAAAAAAAAAAAGGTTACTAAATACGCAGACTCTTCAACTTTGATCCCAATGCTTCATTCCTCTAGGGGCCGAATAGCTAAGAGTCACAAATAAAACATACACAACCAAGAAATGGATACACCTGACACTTAGAAACAATAGTCTGAAAGTTTTCAAAGTATTTCTTTAAAAATGGAACTTAATGTCAAAAAATAATAAGCTTTTCAGAAAACACATTTCTAAATCAAAAAAAGTAAAAGAAGCCAATTGCAAATGATCAGAAAATAATTATCCTAAAGAACGCTCTTCACAGCTTTTAGAGCTTAATTCCTTCCTTCCCGCAAGCTCCCTGACCCTTAGCGTTTCACATCAGAACATACACATGCCCGGCGGGCCAGCGCTGAGCAGGGGCAGGTATATTAAGAGGTTCCACCTGGGGTTCTAATGCACAACAAAGTTGACAAGCCTTCACTTTAGAGGACAGAAACGTGTGCCCTGGTAATTCTGGGGAAGTGGATTTAATCCTTTACCTACCAACATGTTTTGAGTCCCTGTTACGTACCAGATTGTTCTGGGGCTAGGGACATGAGGGAATAAGCCTGACAAAAATCCCTGTCCTCTTGGGCCTTACATTCTAAGGGGGACAGACAAACTTTGTTGCTGTCACACGAAAAGTGAGAGAAATGCCTCATCCACTGGACAGCCTCCATCTTTTCCCTGACTACAAGATGAGATAAACTCTACAGCTAATTGATCATAGGCCCTATCACCCACCTGCAGGATCAGCAATCCCAGTTCCAGAGCAGAGGAAGGAAATCCCTCAAGAAGTACCTTTGGAGAAAGTGCCAGTCCCTTGGGGCCACTCCTCAGAACAAAGGGTCATTTACCACTCCCCAAATTGTCTAGATTAGTGACACTCAAAGTGCGGTCTGCAGACTTGCAACATCAGCATCACCTGGGGGCTTTCCAGAAACGCAGATTCCAGGCCCCACCCTAGATGTACTGAATCAGAATCTCCGAAGGAAGATCCAGGAACATGTGCGTTAACAAGCTCTCCAGGGGATTTTTCTGAATGCTGTGGTTTGATAACCACTGGGCAATTATAGTGCTTTGTATGCAAAGGTAACTCAAAAGTGGACTGATGGACCAAATACCATGTCAAAAAGTTACCAATTTGCTTCTTCTATTGCCCAAACCACATCTGTGCAATTTTTAACCGCCTTTACATATTAATCTTTTTATCTTTGTAATCTCATGAAATAGGCAGAGAAAATATTTATGATCCCTATTTTCTTCATAGTTTTTGTCACAAGACCCAAGACATAGCAGCTGCTCCAAAAAAGTCTGCAGAATGAATGAACGAATAAATAAATAAGTTGAAAAAGAGAGATTACATTCCTAGCCCAAGCTGAAGGCCTCCTTCCACCACACCAGGCAGGGCATAATGTGATATAAATACATTAGCGAAAAATTAACCTACTCTCCCTTGGAATGAATACTAAGCAAAATAGGAAGAAACCAGGATTAAAGGCATTGGAACAGAATCAGCTTAAAGGATATTCTCCCAGCCTCATTTCAAAAAGATGTTTACTCTGCGTTTAAAGAACTCATTCTTTTCCTTCTCTTTCATACTTTTTAAAATGTAAGATTTTAATATATTTTTAATACTTACCCAAAGTCTCCATCAAAATAGATGGCTCGCTCCTCAATAAGATCTATAATCCCTTTAAAATCGCTCTCCAAACCAATGGGCATCTGCACAAACGCTGCATTATGACTTAGCTTAGACCTGAAAAATAAAAATACATATGTTTACCTCTTTCTTCACCCCAAATGTCTCTGAAATGACAAAATAAATATAAAAAGAAATCCATGGCAGATGAGGTGGGACAGCGAGGGGTGTCACCAGCAGGTCAGACTGGAAGACATACGGCAGTCAGGGACAGACTGACAACCAAACTCTTCGTGCTCAGGAAGCCACAACCCTATTTAGGCAACAAAAAGAACTCTGAAGTAAGTGTTTTGCCATCAGATCCCCAGAATAGCCTGGATCAGAAACCGAAGGGGGAGGAACAGGTCAATGGGTAGTCAGCCAGGAAATCTGAAGATGGTGGGATAACTGTGCCCACGCCTCATTCTCGGATCAGCCGACTCTCGTGAAGCCGAGTACTGCCATCTGAAGAGGAAGTTCTTAGGGGAAGACTCTCAGAGTAGGTGCTAAAGGCAGACACTCGTCACCAGCCCGTATCCCGACTCAGGCCAACCACTGAACAGAAGCCACACTCACCAGCAGGGCTTCTCCCTCAAGAAGGAATGGGCTCCAGCTACCAACATCCAGTCTAGACTTTAGGCCCCCATTTGTAACTATGGATAGATAACTAACAATCACCAAATATTCGAAGGAAACCAATAGCTTGAAAAAGAGGCATGAGTTCAAGAAATAGAACTAACGTCCAAAGAGAGAGTTACTATAAGAAAATAAAGTGTAAAGATGAGAAGTAATTACCTCTATTAACAAAGATGTTGCAGTAAAAGAGAAAGTTTATGGAAATTAACTATATAATTGCTGAAATTAAAAAGAAAACTACAGGCTAAACAAGAGAAGGGATGCAGATGAATATCAGAGTAGTAAGCTGGAAGACTGACCTCAAGAATTCTCTTGTAACCCAGTGCAAAATGAGAAGGAGACAGAAAGTATGGCAGAAAAGTTAAGAAGGCGAGATTCAGGAGTTTCAAAATCTGTTTAATGAGAGTTACAAAATGGGAAAACAGATTAAAGAGAGTAGGGGTCAGCCCAGGGTGCAGCAGTTAAGCACACACATTCCGCTTCGGCGGCCTGGGGTTCACCGGTTCGGAACCCATGGCACCACTTGGCACGCCATGCTGTGGTAGGCGTCCCACACACAAAGTAGAAGAAGATGGGCACGGGGGTTAGCTCATGGCCAGTCTTCCTCAGCAAAATGAAGAGGACTGGCGGCAGATGTGAGCTCAGGAATAATCTTCCTCAAAAAAAAAAAAAAAAAAAGAGAGTAGACTAAAGAACCAAAGTAGAAAAATAAACGCTAACAGAAAATTTTCCTGGAATTCAGAAAAAGACTTTGGAAGAGTCCACTACTGCCAAGCACAAGTAAAATATAAGTAATAAAGGCAAAAAAGTGAAAACGTTCTATTTTACCAAGAAAATATGACAAACATCCAATAAAGAAAAATTTCATTCTCATGTTCCCAAATAGCTCACTTCCATCTGAGTGCACACAGCGATACAAAGGTCCTCAGCACCATCCCTCCCGGCACTGGACACATCACTCAGTCTCTCCACTACCACGAACCCGACTGCCTACACCCATCAATCAGCTCTGCCATGGGAAAGCTGAGTGGGAACGCTACAGCTCCATTTACACAGTTACAAAGGGTGAAGAGCGAAACGTGGACTCTTCTCAAGGTTATGTGACACACACAGTATTGTGCAAAATGTAAAATGCCACAAATACCACTGGCTAACATCTGGCACAGAAAGAAGTGCTACTGTGTCTCAGCAAATATGTTACCACATGAGAGCAAGGGAAGAGAGCAGACTACCTAAGGGCATTAATTAAAATTAGTTGAAGATGATCTTTTAGGTTTGTCTCAGTAAATGCAAGTACTTTTAGGATCTAGCCAGGCCTGGTGGTCAGTGGTAAGATCTGGCGCTCTCACCATGCAGCCTGAGTTCGTTTCCCCATTAGGGAACCACACCAGCCCTCTGTCGGTTGTCATACTGTGGTGGCTGCATGTCGCCGTGATGCTGAAAGCTCTGCCACCAGGAATTCAAACACCAGCAGGGTCACCCATGGTGGGCAGGTTTCAGTGGAGCTTCCAGACTAGACAGACTGCGAAGAAGAGCCTGGTCACCCAGTTCCAGAAAAAGTGGCCATGAAAACCCTGTGAATAGCAGTGGAATACTTCTGACGTAGCGCCATAAGGTGAGAGGACGGCGCAGAAAGACACCACTCTGCTGTGTCACTAGGAGTCGGAATCATGTCTACAGCTCTAACAAACTTTTAAAATCTACTCTAGATTATGACTTTTCTAACTATAGCAAAACAGTAATTGCCAGATTGTCTTCTGAATTTACCTTCAACAACCCTACAATTTAAGTCATATTTTCACCATTTTACAGAGAAGGTAGTTGATGAGATCACACCACAAATCAAACTACTGACCTCAGTGTTCCACTTACTAAGATAAGTCACTCACATAAATAAATTTCTTTTTCCAGTGACACTGAATCAATCGTACTTCTGGAGGTAAGGTTTGTTATCCAGATGGTCACAACCCCTGTCCTTTCTCAGGCTCGGTACCTCATTTGCTGTAGGGCCCTGGCTGGGTTGGAGCCCACGCGGTCCAGTTTGTTAATCAAAGTTAGGAATGGAACATTGTAGCGACTCATCTGACGATTAACAGTCATGGTCTGGCACTGCACCCCTCCGACAGCACAGAGAACAAGGACTGCACCGTCCAACACTCTCAGGGCCCTTTCAACTTCTATTGTGAAGTCCACGTGCCCTAAATGAGACAAAGAAGTGTGGGAAAGTCTTAAAGAGCGGTCTGATTTTTTTATAACATGCAAAATTAAAAGTTTTTTATCTTTCACGACATAAGTCTTCTAATTAGAATGTGGATTTCTTTTTTCTTTTTTAAAGATTCTATTTTTCCTCTTTCTCCCCAACGCCCCCCAGTACATAGTTGTATATATATTCTAGTTGTGGGTCCTTCTAGTTGTGGCATGTGGGATGCCGCCTCGGCATGGCCCTATGAGCGGTGCCATGTCCACGCCCAGGATTCAAACCGGCAAAATCCCAGGCCGCTGAAGGGGAGCATGTGAACTTAACCACTTGGCCACGGGGCCGGCCCCTAGAATGTGGATTTCTTAAATCACTCATACCATTCACCCAGCATAAGGTCCAGAGCCCCAAATCACTTCAAAAAGATACCAGGACATGGGCACCTTTGGATCAGCTACAACACATAAAACGTGAGAACCTTCCCACTCACAAATTATTTGCACTATTTTTCAAGGAAACTACATAAGGACGAAATGCTCTAGGTCCCAAGTCAGATTTCTCTAATAGGAAATTCACAGTCACACTTTAGAGTATTATTTGATACTCAACAATGAACTGGGTCATAGAATAGAAAAGAACTAAATGGGCTTTTGCCAAAATAAGCTGCAACAAAACCAAGAACTCAGCTTACCAGGAGTATCTATAATGTTGATGTTGACATCCTTCCACACGGTATAGGTGGCCGCTGACTGAACAGTGATTCCTCTTTGTCTCTCTAGTTCCATGGAATCCATGACAGCACCAACTCCATCTTTACCTTTCACCTAAACACAAGCACAGTGATTCAGATTTCTCTGTCCCTATATTCCAAGAAGGAAAGAAGTCTTTACTGAGGTGGAACTAGAACACAGATGGTTAACTGGGCAATTTCCAAAGAAGCCTAATCACCAAACCAGATCATCTCTTGAAACAGAAAACTGGTAATAGGTTTTACCCTCTGTGAACTGTCTAACCCTCTTTTCACTGCTGCTCCCAGCAAGGGCTCCCACAGAGCGATCACCTGGTCTGAGAGCCATTGTTACTCCCTCTGCCCCGCTCCTGCCCACCTGCCTCGTGTTAGTCCGGGAGCAGATGTTCAGAGAACCGGTTCTGCCCTGCTCTGCTGCATGTAGAGTCTGAGGCCCAGGTGGGAAGGATTCAGCTTTTAAAGCGTATGATTTAACAAGACGATCTTTTATCTGAAGAAATATTTTTAAATGGAAAGTTAAGTCACTCAATGATATAATAATTTCTTCAAGAGAGTTTCAAGATTTAAAAAAATGTTTTTCTGCTATATGTATTTAACTCAAGCTCATACTATATATTTAAAACCATTTTTTCCACTTAACATTATAAACATCTCTCAATAACATTAAAAATTATGTATATACTATTTTAATGGCTGTTGAAGGGTACATCATATTGACAACACTCTTAAAAGACAATCTACTCAGGATACCCACAGTGATGGTCTAGACGGATTCCTGAGAGCAACATTTCAGGCCAACTTGAGCAATCCTCTGTGTGATATGACTGACTAAAGATCCACGGTTACCATTCTTTTAACCTTTCAAGTTTTGTGAAGTTTATCAAACCATTAACTACAAAACAAGTAAAACCAAGCTCTAACTACTCTGGAGCCCACCACAACCACACACCTCATGCATCTTTGCAATCCTGCCGGTGTACTAAAGCACCCGTGCTGTCAATGTGGTTTTCCCAGAATCAGTGTGAGCTGAGATTCCAATATTTCGTATTTTCTCGTTGGGAATCACCCCTGATGAACACCATCGGCAGACCTTCCAATTAACCTGAAAAGTAAGAGAGATCAATTCAGTGCACCTTTTCTAAGAGAGAGCATGGGTTCAGCGGACATCGCTCCTCCAGAGAAACTCAACGGACACAAAACACCATACGACACAGCTTGGAAAGGCTAAAGAGGGCACGTCTCCACCGCAAGTCCCGCAACCAAAGGGAAGGCTGCAGGGGAGAGCAGAGAAGACACAGCCTGAAAACAAATACATAATCAACCAATCAGAAAAAGATGCTCGCATTAATTATGTAATTAATTAAAAGGGGACAACTACTTTTATCAAATGTTATAGGTTTGAAAGTATACACTGGGGATAATAAAATCAGAAAGATAGATCCTAACAACTACTTTACTAGGAACTAGAGTTTTCAGCTTAAGTTCTGCTGTTTCCCCTTCCCCCTTAGTCTCGTTCACAGCTGGCAAGGCCGTCCGAGGACTTCCGTGCTTCACGCGGTGGTACCGACAGCTCTAACGCAGCCCACAAAAGGTTTCCAATTCCTTCTACACAAAGTTAACGCCTTTTTTTTAAACTTTATTTTACTCGGGGCGGGGCGGGGGGGACAGGGCAGAATCCTGCATTTTATGGAATTAAGACACAATGTAAACCACTGCCCACAGGGCTGCACATCCAAGTGCACTGCGGTCACTTGTGGGCAGAGGGAAGCACAACTTGGAAGCGGCGGGTAAAACTAATGGGAACCCTGGCGCCGGGCGCCTCCAGAGTAAACCCAGGGAAGCCTGCGAGCCGCGCGCGCCAGGCCCGGGCACAGCGGGCCACCGCCACCCGACGCCAGCCCCCGGGCGCGCCCCGCGGCCGGCACGGACAGGGAGAGGGGCCCGGGCCGCTCCGAGGGCCACGCGGCCAGGGGACAGTCCGGGCTCGGCCCCGCTCCCCGGGCACTCTACCTGCCTCCCCTGCCAGCCCAGCGCGGCGGGGACCCGCGGGAGCCCGCGCCCCAGGGCCGCGGCCGTCCCCAGCAGCCTCATGGCCGGCGCAGAACGGGCGCGCAGGGCCCGCGGCTCCGGGATGCTCAGCAACCGGCACCGCGGCGGGAGACCTTCAAAGTCACGCCGGCCAGCAGCGCCTGAAGAGCACTTCCGGGGCGAAGGACGCGAGCGCGGAGAGACGAAGGGAAAGAGGGAGGAGCTCCCGGATCTCAGGGCCGAGCAGCGCCCTCCGCTGCCCGGGCGCCCTCTGCCGACGAGGAAGAGGAGCTGCAGTCGCTTCACCGAGCTCATCCAGCCTTCCACGCTCCCAGAGCGCTGCAGCCTTTTGGGATGTGGTGCCAACTGTAGCAACCTGGAGAAACGTTTTTTAACAGAATTTAAGTGACAAAAAGAGCAGTTGTCATCTATGCTACCATCACAGATATGAAAAAATACTTATCTACAGGACACGACCTGAAAAGAATGTGGAAAAATGATGACTGAACTATCAATTACAAGTGCTTTTTCTCATCTCGAACGTTCCGTCGTTCTTCGGTGTTAGGCGTTTTAGGGCCAGTTCATATGGAAGACAGCCTCCTTGACGATTCCACTTGGAGGCATCGCGAACTTACTATGTCCGAAACGGAGCGTCTGATCTCCCTCCCAGCACCGTCTTCTGCAGTCGTCTTCATCTCATAAACCGCAGCCGGTGCCGCACTCAGTCGCTGTGAGCGCGCCGTCTCCTGGCAGCGCGTGCCTTAACCCCTCGCCGGGGGTCGGGGCCGCGCGCCAGCCCGCCTCTCCCGCCCCGGCCCCCGGCCCCCTGCCCCCTGCCCCGCCCGGCCGCTCCTGCCCGCGCTTTCCCTCCGTGCCGGCGGCCGCTCAACGGGGTGCTCCAGGCCCGGCTCTTCCGCGCCCGCGAGCTCCTCCCCGTCGCTCTTCTCGTGCGGCTTCGCTCTGCAGAGCGCTTCTCAGACCAGACGTCTCACACACCTGAGCGCTGTCTCCTTTCCCAGTGAGGTCAATGCCGTGAGAACAGTGACTGGGCTGTGGATCGCTGTGTCGCCCTGCGTGGGCTAGGTGCTCAATGATATTTGTGGAATGAACGAGATCGAATAATAGAAATCAGAGGAAATTACAAGGGACAAGTAAAACCAGAGACTCAGTAATGAATTTCGAATTTACTTTTTGTATATCATCCATATATTAATTTACAAAAAAAGATTAAGCTGCTTTGATGAATAAATCCGTTAACACTGAATATACCATTAAATAAACTTTTTCATTTATAGACTTTCGGAGATTGTCTTAGAAGCCTTTATATGTATTTGTTTAAAATATATAAACACATAATTATGTAAATGGTAATAAAATTTTAAGATATAATTATTTAATAGTACATATAAAACAGTACATCTGTTACACTGAAATTACCACTTTAACAGTTTCCTTGAGGAAAAATTCATACTCATTATCTTCTATGTGTGTATATTTTCATATTTTTCCGTAATTATTATACAAAGTATATCTTATTTTTATTAATCACTTTTAACCAAAGGGATCAACTATTTTCTCCACAGAGGAAACTAAAAGACAAAAAACCAAGAAGTCTCTAGCTAAATTCTTATGTGTACACATTATATGGTACCTCTGTTAAGTTTTACAATGGCAAAATACACATATATGGTATCATCCAAAACATTTGCATATTCTTTTAATCCAGTCACTTTATAAATGTATAAGAATAAAGATACATTGAAACTATCTTTAGTGACCAAAGCTTTGTACCATTTTTCACTTATAAATTATGCAAGTATCCAAGGGCTAATTGCACATTTTCTAAGGTCTTGAGAAGTTACCTGAGGATTTGAATAATTGCAATTTTAGCTAACACATTTGGTCCTTATAATTAATAGAATTACAATTTCATAAGGTCAAAACCCCTTTAAAGGATATCTGTATTACAGCTTTATTTAAACACCATTTTATATTTTGTAACCTTACATAATTGGTGAGTCAGTGATAACTTATTTGACCTATAAGATGAATATAGGAAAGTTAGAAAATTTAAATCATGAGAAGTTCAACCTTACTTTTATATAAGCTAGAATATTTTATTAGCATTAATTTTAAATAATAAAACCTGGAGAAGACATATAGTTGATTTAAAGAAATATTCATTCGTTTGCTCCAATTCATCCACTTACCGGAAATATTTCATAAACCTTTTTTAAAAATACTTTATAAACCTTATATTCATAATCATTAAATCATATTTAAAAGCTCCTCTTTTATCTTAAAACCTTTCTGCTTATAACCATAATAGCAAAGGCTATTATTTAAATTCGCTCGTCCACATTTTATGCAAAAGCAGCACAAATAGTTTATTGGCTTTTTTCTCTTAGCCATTTTGGATATTCATTTGCACCAGATAGTCCTAGATTGCACATATGACAAAATTATTTTTTTCTGAATTCATCTTTAAAAATTTTCAAGTGAGAGGAAAAAGAGAAATAGGAAAAAAGGTGAGCTAGAGCCAGCTTTATACCATTAAAAGATAAATTGAGGCATATTAAAATTTTTGACTTTGAGCAAAAATGGGTTAAAATCTGGCAGCAGCAAATGGGAAGTGGTCAGGAACAGCCCACCAGCGGGAGCCAGGGGAAGACTTTGTAGAGAAGAGGCAGAGGCCAAGCAAGGCGATCACTCGGCGGGCTGCGCTTCCGCGGGCGCCCTCTTTGGGAAGCCTGGTGGGTGGCTGGGGCCCGAGGGTTTGAGGTCGCAACTCTCAGCCCCGGGGCGCTACAGGCCTAGGCTTTGGTTTGCCTACAGAGGCTGCTAAGGCATTAAAGCCCCTGTCTGATGGGCCTCCTCGGTTACTGAGTTTGATACTACTACCGTGAAAGTACCCCTGGAAAAGGCTGATTGCCTTCCTCTTCACGGAGAAGAGAAAGTTGAAATGTTAGCCACACAGTGAAAAAGCCCTTAAGAATGACATGAAAGGTGAGTGGTCTACCTAAACAAAGTGGTCTCTTTTAGACGAAGGACACAGAGGCTCTCCTCTTGAGGGTTTGTCTGCTGTTTTTCTGTTGGTGTGTTCTTCTAAGGCGCCTCTCCAGTGAAAGTCCTGTTCATTTCAAAGTTCCCCAGAGCGGCCACTACGATTCCGGGCTGCAGCTGCGCCAGCAGGTAGCACAAGTCCGTCCGCTGACAGCCCCATGGAAAGCCGCCTGATGCTCTATCAAACGCAAACCACTCCATGTCTGCCTCGGGCTTTAACCCTAACGTTAGACCGCCTGACTGCTAACCTGAGAAACGTGGGGTTAGAAGGCAACGTGGGTGGACAGAAGGTCTCTCCCCAAGCCGACTTCTCATACACAAAGACTGAGGAAAGTTTTCACCGACAATAGAAGATGGTGGGCGGGCAGGCACAAGATAGGAGATGGGACTTAAAGCCAAATTCACCAGAGGACTCCGAAGTCTGATCAGATTCCCCAAACCCCAGGAGACAATAAGCATGACATCGGGGTCAAAGAGATCATCAGAATGCGGATGCACTGCAAAATCCATGTAATCAGGGACAGGGGGCCTCAAGAGGCCTCAGATATGTACATTACTGCCAAACGGAAGGTCCTAATTCACTGCAGCGAGGGTGTAGGTCAAACCTCAGCAGACTCCAAATTGTCCTAGCTCCGTCAGCCTAAGACCACTGTCTTAGTCCATTCAGGCTGCTGCAACAAAAATACCACAGATCAGCTAGCTTATAAACAGTGGAAATTTATTTCACATAGTTCTGGAGGCTGGGAAGTTGAAGATCAAGGTGCCGGGAAGACTCGGTGTCTGATGAGGGCCCGCTCCCTGGTTCATAGGCAGCCAACTTCTCACTGTGTCTCCACATGGCAGAAAGGGCAAGGGAGTCCTCTGGGGTCTCTTTTATAAAGGCACTAATCCTATTTATGAGGGCTTCACCTTGCTGACCTAATCGCATCCCAAAGGCCCCACCTCTAACACCATCACTTTGTGACATGCAGGGCACCATCTGATTCCAAGGTGCTCCTGCAACTGCCCTGTGACAGTAAAGGATAATGGAGCCATGAAGGTACAGTAATGAAAACCTCTGATACTGCCAGGTACCGGGAAAATCACTAAAGTGGCAAGGAGCCCAAGTATGCAACTTGGCCTTATTATCAAGGTCACATTCACCAAATTGTTAATATCCTTGCATTCCCAAAAGACCCAGGGTTCCAGAAACAACAACAGTCATCCATAAAGAAAAAGTATGTGAACTACAAGCTACAGAGAGCTTTCTTTTTTATATTGGTTGACTTTAGCATTACGGTAAAAATAAATTCTGAAGTCACTTTCAGCATCATGTAGACATAAAGAATTGACATTGAATCTCTATATGTCACCTATTTTATAAGTGGCACCTAGGGAGCACTGTGGCATAAGAAGAAATACATGCTTAATTCAATTTTTATTTGATTTCTATGGTAAACAAACTGGGAGGAAAAAAGTTTCTATGAATTCTCTGCTATATGATGTATAGATGTCATATTGTTCTAAGTACAATTATTTATTAAAGTGTGTTTTCATATTTGAATATAATGATTCAAGATACCATCAGCCTAATGATTTAGGGAAAAGGGGAATCATCACAGTGTCTATTGAGATTTGCTCTATCAAGTGAATTTATGCAAAAGTGTTATTTAAAATGTATGCCTTATGACAGCTTCCCAATATGTTATAGTATTTAGTATGCTAAAATATGCATGATTTTATATTCTCATAAACTTCAAACTAACTTTTATAAAACCATCTTTAAGTAATACATGCTCAATTACTTTCCATTATAAAAATGAATCGACACATACACATCTTATTTTAGTGGCAAATTAAAGGCATGAAACACTAATAAAATTAACAGGAGATGATACAGAAAATTAGAAGAGTATGAGCACAATCACATAGTTCTACTTCCAAAGTTACAAAAGGATGACAGTAGCATGAGAGAGTGATAGCAGATTTTCTGTTCTTTTTCTCCTTGATAGAAACATTTTCTTGTTTCTTGTTGGTTTTTTTTGCGGGGAAAGATGCACCAACATCTGCTGCCAATCTCCCTTTTTCTTCTTTTCCTCCCCAAAGCCCCTGTCCATAGTTGTATATCCCAGTTGTAGGTCCTTCTAAGGCCCTCTACGTGAGCTGCTGCCACAGCATGGCTACTGACAGACAAGTGTTGTGGTTCCGTGCCCAGGAACTGAACCTGGGCTGCTATAGCCGAATGCACCAAACTTTAACCACTAGGCCATCAGGGCTGGCTCAGAAACACTTTCTCAAACAACAAAGACTTAAGAGTTAAGATTTTATATTCTCATAAACTTCAAACTAACTTTTATAAAAACAGATTACCATGAAGTCTGGAATAAACAAGCTAGACCTGATTTTTATATATGGTATAATTAAAAAGGGAACAACTGAACTAACTATCTTGTTCAAACACACACATCATCTGTCTAAGACATTTTCAGATAACCAATCATTCAGGTTTGCAGAATATCAAATGCATTTTTCTATTTATTTATTTTAGTTGTGGGTCCTTCTAGTTGTGGCATGTGGGACGCTGCCTCAGCATGGCCCGGTAAGCGGTGCCATGTCCACACCCAGGATTCTAACAGGCGAAACCCTGGGCCGCCGAAGCGGATGACGCGAACTTAACCACTCGGCCACAGGGCCAGCCCCAAGAACTCATCTTTTTCAGTCAGGTAATATAATGCCTGTGGACTGAAGTGCATCGATCGCGTATTTTTATTGGTCCAAGCAGACACTGTTGGTGGGGAGGTAACAATATACACCACTAGATGAGGGGCAGAGTGAGTACTGGTCAGCCAGGAGCCCAGCAGCAAAAGTGAGGATGCTCAAGGGAAAGCAAGATTGCTTCAATATTATAGAATCAGTTACTATACATTAACAAATTAAAGGGGGAATATGAAATCATCATCACTATAGATGAAAAAGTAAATTCCATAAAATTAAATATTAATTCCTGATGGTAAACTAGGAGAAAAAGAGAACTACCTTAATAATATCAAAATTATGTTCCAGAAATCAATAGCACACATTGTACTTAAGAGTGAAATACCAGACTTAGACCTATTTCTGTTAAGATTAGAAATTAGGCACGGGTTTCTATTTCAACCTACAAAAACAAAAACCAGTTTAAGAGGCAAAGTGTTTATTTGGGATCAAGGAATTGCAATTGGGGAGGACAGATTCAGGTAGAAACCCAAATAGTGTCCCAATTACAGGAGAGGGGCTTAGGATTTTCATAGGAAAAATGGAGGAAGCTGAGGTGAGTTGTATCAAGAGGGTTAAGTGACACTAGATGAGGTGAGGTTGGGATGTCCTTCATAGATTGGCTTGAGGTTCAGCCATCAGGCAAAAAGGCTAGACTCGTACTTCGTTGATTGTTTAGTGATTCAGTCATCAGCAGAGTCCAATTTCATGAGTCGTAACAAACAAGATATTCTTTTTGTTAGTGACTTCTTGGAATGTTGATGGTTTGGTCTAGTTTGGAA
Organism: Equus caballus; assembly: GCF_041296265.1. Classification (NCBI taxonomy): domain Eukaryota; kingdom Metazoa; phylum Chordata; class Mammalia; order Perissodactyla; family Equidae; genus Equus; species Equus caballus. Next base: position 5,718,968 of record NC_091702.1, read on the forward strand.
GATAAAGAAAACAAGACATGCAAGGCAATTCCTCTGAAATGGCTGCTCTGGCTCTGTTTTAAAGATTTTATTTTTCCTTTTTCTCCCCAAAGCCCCCTGGTACATAGTTGTGTATTTTTAGTTGTGGGTCCTTCTAGTTGTGGCATGTGGGATGCTGCCTCAGCATGGCTTGATGAGTGATGTCATGTCCATGCCCAGGATCCGAACCAGCAAAACCCTGGGCCATGGGAGTAGAGTGTGCGAACTTAACCACTCGGCCATGGGGCCTGCCCTTAGCTCTATTTTAACATAGCTCGATTCATATCATCTTTTACACTATCATTTTTGCTATTTTTTATCATTCTGTTGAATGTTCTAGTCAATGCTACAAGAAAAATAAAAAGCATAGTATCAGAAAGGAAAAGCAAAACTATTATTTGCAATGATATATTCTAGATATATACCTAGGAATCCCAGGATAGTCAACTTAAAAATATATCAGACTGATGGAAAGATCAGATATCCAGATATAAGATGAATATTTTTAAAATATTAGCATATACATCATGGTCATATGGACTAAGCAGAGATTATAGGCAAGCCAACAGTGATAAACTCACATAACATTCAAGGCTGGCATAACATTAATACAAAACTTGATGAAGTTTAGAATCACAACACCACCACCACCACATACACACTCGCAAAAACACACACACACACACACACACACACACACACACAGACCAATCTCATTTATGCAATAGCTTTTCTTTAGCTATAATTGGTAAGAAAGTATACTGGAAGGAAACCCTACTTACAATAATAACCTATAAAATAAGTAGAATAAACTTACCAAGGAATATCTGACACTAATATATTGAATTTAAAAGAAGACTTGAATAATTTGAGAAATATGTCATATTCCTGAATGAGGAGTTTCAATATTTTAAACATAACAATTCTCCCTAATAAATTCAATGCACTCCTAATCCAAACCTCAAAAAGAGTCTGGGTGGGTGTGGAGAAGAGATGAAAAATGCATTCTAAAGTTCCTCTGGGAGAATAAATTACTTAAAATCACCATGAATATTTTGAAGATGAAGATTAGTCATAGGAGACTTGCCCTACACAATATCAAAACATATGGTCAGATCATCAATTACAGTTATTAAATAGTGTGGTACTCATCCAGGAATCAATAAATAAAGTGAAATGTAGAGATTCTATGCATACTAATTGATTAATGATATGATGTAGATAGTGTATTTCCATATTTCCAGTCAAGGGGAGAATACACAGATCGTTCAATATATGTTAATTGAATAGCCATTTGAAATATATATAATATAATACAGGAATATGTACATATTCCTACTTCATACCATACATTAAAATAATTATGAGGAATGTGAACTGTTTATATGTAAAAGGGAAAACATTGAAGTAATAGGAGAAAATCTAGTCTTTGAAGGGAAGAAGTTTTGTTAGCATGTACCAAAACCAGAAATTGTAAAAAAAAGATTGACTGTGAGTGCATCAAAAGACACCAAAAACAGCTAAAATGCAAAAATTGAGGAAAATACTTAAGCATATATGACAGGAAATAAAGTTAATATTCATAACGCACAAAGAGCCTTTGCAAATAAATTATGAAAAAGATAACCTACTTGATAGACAAATGAGCAAAGGACAAGAAAACACAACTCAAAGAAGAAATGCAAATGACCAACAAGCGTTTGAAAAGACCTCAGACTCAGGAACAATCAAAGGAACGTAAATTAGAGTGAGATACCTTTTTCATTTTCCTGTTAGGTTGGCAAAGATGAAAAGTCACGTTGGTGAGCATGTGAGGAAACAGACTTTGTTGGTAGCAATGTCAATCGGCACAGCTTTTCTAGAGGTTAGTTAGGCAATATGTGTGGAGATTTTTTAATGTGTAAGGCCTTGAATTCAGCAATTGCACTTAGAGGAGTTAATCCTAAGTAAGCATCATGTGTAAAGATGAACAAAGATGTATACTGCAGCATCAGAAACAGCTTACATTTTATGACAGGGGATTGGTTAAATGAATTAAGCTATATCCATAGAAGAGAGTACATAGCCATTAGAAATAGCAACATAGGCCACTAAACATTACTAAGAGGAAAAGAACAAGTTGCACTCATATCTTGCTGGCAGGAGAGTAAACAGTAGGGCAGTTTGTCACTATCAAAAATTTAAATGCAGAAATGCTTTAACTCAGCATTCCACTTTTCTAAATATATATAAAGATATATACAAGTTCTCTCTATGAAATTTGCCTTTTTTGCCAGACTTTATTTTTTAGAACAGTTTTAGACTTGCAGAGAAGTTGAGAAGATAGTACAGAGAGTTCCCATAAACCCCCGCACTCAGGTTCCCCTATTATGAAGATCTTACATTAGTACATTTGTTACAATTAATGAACCAATATTGATACATTATTAGTAACTAAAGTCTGTAATGTACTCAGATTTCCTTAGTTATTTTCCAGAGAAAAAAGTATTATTTCTTTATTGAGAAATAATTGACATACAACCCCACGTACGTTTAAGGTATATGGCATGATGGTTTGATTTACAAATACTGTAAAATGATTTCCACAACAGGTTCAGCTAATGTCCATCATCTCACATAGATTTTTTTTTCTTGTTTTTTACCTAATGTCTTTGTTTGTTCTAGGGTCTCATCCAGGATATTATGTTATATTTACTTGCCATATCTCCTTAGACTCTTCTTGGCTATGACAGTTTCTCAGACTTACCCTGTTTTTGCTTATCTTGACAGTTTGGAGGAGTACTGGTTAAGCAATTTGTAGGATACCCCTCTATTGGAATTTGTATGACATTTTTCTCATGGTTAGACTGCAGTTATAAGTTTGGGGAGGAAGACCACAGAGGTAAAATGTCACTTTGAACATATCATATCAAGTGTGCATGCTATTAACATGATTTATCACTGTTGATGTTGTTCTTGATCACCTGGCTGAGACAGTAGAGGCATTTAAAAAAGAAAGTCGTAAAACACTAGAGTTAATCTAAAATACCTATCTAGGTAAGGGATAATTGTACATGCACGCAGTGGCATATTGTGCGAAGATTAAGAATGAAGAGGTAGATCTATAAATGATATAAAAATAATCAAGTATAAAAAATGTTACGAATAGTATCATCTTATTAATATGAAAAAGAACATACATAAATATTTGTATATGCAAAAATTTTTTTCTGAAAAGATACAAAAAGAAATCTTAAAAGTGACTGTGTCTAGTGTGTGGAAATGTGAGATGGGGAGTACTTCACTTTTCAATGTAGTCCCGTCTCTCCTGTTTGAATTTCTACCCGGAGGATGTGTTACTCTTATAAGTGTGACTTTTTAAAGCAAGTTGATCCTATTTTTGTAAAATAAACCTATTTTTCTCTGTGCATTGAAAAAATGAATCTAGAAAGATAGGCATCATTATTGATAGGTTAATATCTCAGTAAATGGCAACTCCATTTTACCAGGTGCACAGGGAAAAAACCTAGGAATCATATTTGACTGTTCTCTCTCTCTCTCACCCACACTTAACCCATCAGCACATCCTGTGGGCTCTATCTTCAAAATATATACAGAATCTGACCACTTCTGTTCCCACCGTGGGTCCCTGGATTACTGCAATCCAGACTGGTCTCCTTGATTTCACCCTAGCTCATCTGCAGTCCATTGTCAACACAAAAACCGGAAGTCAAGTCATATTATTTCCTTGCCGAGAGCCTTCCAATGGCTTCCATCTTATTCTGAGTAAATGCCAAAGTCTTTACAGTGACTTAGAATGCCCTAGTTGATCTGTGCACTGTCCCCCACCTTCTTACCATTCACCCTGACACACTCATTCCTTTCCTTTCATACTGGCTTCCAATCCCTGGGCACACTCCCTTCTCAGAGTTCGTGCTCCTGCCATTCATTTTGCCTGGACGCGATCCTCCTACCAGATTTCCCATCATCTGTTTAACTTGCTCCCTCACCTTCTTTGGGTGTCTGCTCAAATGTCAGGAGTTCAGGAGCAGGAATGGGCACTAGTAGGGGAGCAGTGGACTTGCCGGGAGGCCATGGCAATGCTCCTGGGAAGAGAAGAATGGTGGCCCAGCACGGTAGCCGTGGAAGGTGAGGAGTAGATGGATTCAAGAAATACTTAGGAGGGAAAATCCACAGCGGTTGGCATTTGAGGGCTCAAGGAAGAATCTCAAATTTATTAGGAAATTCAAGAGGAGAACCAGGCTTAGGGGAGACAATGAAGACCAGGATTGCAGGAGACTTTTACTTTTTATGTATTATATGTGATGGGTGGCTGAGAATACAGAACTTTGAGCATGAGAATTGTCATTCTCCAAGGGGTTCTTAACCATTTTTGTGCCATGCACTCTTTAGATAGCCTGGTGAAACCTATGAACACTTTCTCAGAATAACATTTTTAAAAGCACAAAATTGAATACATATCATTTCACAGAAACAAATTATAGTGAAATTCCGGGGTCTGTGGGCTCCAGAGGAGGACTCCTCTGTGGAGCAGCTCCTGCCTGAGTCTTCCTGTCTGAGTGGCCACATTCAGCCGCGTGTGTATGGTGAATGTTCACAGTGCTGAGGAGGGATACAGGGACCCTGGTGACGTTGTCAAGTGTGGCTCAGCAAGGGCAGCAGACCACCACTTTCACAGCAATCCTGAGTGGAAGCAACACAAGAAAATCAGCCAAGAAAGGGATCAGCTATTGACTGGTGACACTGTGCTGTTTGGAAGCAGCAGGCCTGGCACTTCTGCCTGAGTGAGCCCGGGGTTCTTGGCCAGATAGGGGGAAGAAGGAGAGGGAGCCTCAGGAAGGAGGCCCTGGACTTCCTGCACACAGGAGCACACGGGGCACAGGTGACGGAAGGGAAGAGAGGGGAGATGTTACTGCAGCTGTGCCGCAGCCCGACGCCGGGGGGCACGTCTATCTCATTCATTTCTGTATTTGAGAGAACTTTTACAATGACCGCATATGACTTTTGTAACAGAAAAAAGTAGACTATGTAGGGCTTTCCCTCCATTTCATTAACGATATTGTCTCATTAACGTTGCCGGGATTTAAACATCTTAAACCTTTGGGAAGATGTTGTGGAATCTGAGAAAGGACTAGCAGACCCCGGATTACACAGACCAAAGGGACATGTCTGCCGAAAGAAAGAGATGGTGGAACTCCCTAAATTCTTACTCTTTAGACATATTCCCATGACTCCGATGGTAGTAAAGTGGTAAAAAAATGCTCAGAGTATACAGTGCTCAGGAGACCTTGTTGTTATTGACCCCTGAACTGAGGGATCCCCAGGAATAACATATGCCTGGAGACGGATGTCTTCTGCTGTGTGGTCTCAGAAGAGCAGGGAGGTGTGGAGCCCCCTGGGGAGTTTTAGGTGTGGAGGGGTGAGTTTGGAGCAGGAATGAGCATAGCTGCTTTATTTAGTTTTACGTGTTAGACTTCTGCTCCTCCTTTGAACAAAGGGATTGGGGCTAAAATAAGTTTGAAAACAATGCACTAAGATCTGTTATTTATTAGAGATCTAGATTCGACTTGGGATAAGTAAGTTCTAGGTGAATAGAACAGATGTTACTGACCCTCTAACGAGCATATACAGGTCAAATTTGTGGATTCACAGAGTCCAGTCAAGGACGGGGCCAACAAGGAGCGTCCCAGGTGCCAGAGAACTCCCCGCATCACTGGATGGCATAGACAGCAGTGAAAATGAAGCAAGATGGAGAAAAGTCCATTTATGGAAACTTCTCTGGGGGAGATGACTATAGGTGGTTAGAAAGCATTCATTCACTTGTTCATTAAATACTCACTGTGTGCTTTCTGTACACCTAGCATTGTCCTGGATGCTGGGGATGAAGAGTGATCAGAAAGCCAGAACCCTGCCCTTGTGGAGACCACATTCTAGTGGGGGACGAGACGGTGCAGAATCACTATAGAAAATGTCAGGCAGTGACGGGGGCTACGAAGGAGACGAAAGCGGATTAAGGGGACAGTGACAGGCGAGGAGCACTCTACACAGGATGGAGAGGGAAGGCTTTTCTGTCAAGGTGACTTTCAGCAGAGATCTGAAAAGGGTGAGGGAGCAATGGGGAAGAACATACCAGAAAGAGGAAACAGAAACACAAAGGCCAGGAGGCAGGAGCTTGCAGGGGCATTTAGGAACAGGAACGAGGCCAGCGTGGCTGCAGTGGAGAAAGACAGGGGAAGGGGATGGGTCAGAACACTTTTCTACAGTGATGGGTGCGGGATACCCGTCTCCAAGGCGGCTTGCTCAAGAAGCAGCAAATCACGGCTAAACTCCTTCTAAGATGTGTAGGTCTGTGCGGTGTGTTTGTGATGGGGCTTCTGTTTCCCCGAGTGTGTGGGACTTGCAGATTTGCAGCCTAAGCTGAACTTCTCAGAGCAGGGCCCTTCCTGCACACTACTCTCAGCCTCTCTACGTAAACGGTGAGTCAATACTGAAAGAGCAGAGGCTTGAAGTCGCTTGAAATTATTAGCCTGCCTTGGTGCCTACTTGCCCCTGAAATCTTTTCGTCTGATGACCAGATAAAATGACAAGGGTCTGAAAACTTAGAAAAAGATCACTCCCTTGCTTGGGCCCCTTCCATCTTCAAAGCCGGCAGTGGCCGGTCAATTCTTTCTCCTGACGCCAAGTCTCTGGTTCTTCCCGTTCCCCATTTAAGGGCTCTTGGGATTACTCCGGGCCCACCCAGATGATCCAGGATAATCTCCTTATTTTAAGGTCAGCTTTCAGCACATCTAATTCCATCTGCAAACTTGACTCCCCATTGCCATCTAACATAACACGCTCACAGGATCTAGGGATTAGGGATGTGGGCATCTTTGGGGGCCATCGTTCTGCCTCCCACCATCGCCCTCGGTAGATGCAATGCAGTCTTCTTCTCCTGGCCTTGATTTCCTATTGCAATGCTAATTGTATTGTGTTTATGCTCTTTAATATAAACTGCCTCAAACCTATTTTGCAAAAGAGGCAATGAAAAATGGACCCTAATATATTTAACAAATACTGATTATGGACAGACTATATGGTGGTAGAGGAGGTCCCGCCCCGCACTCCCCACCTCACCATTGAAACAGAGGGAGTGGGGCTACTTCAAGAAGTGAGCTGGTAATCTTGAACCGCTCTTGTTTTTTCAGAGCTAACAGTCCATTTTACAATATTCTCAATTCAGTCTTTGGGGGAAAAAAGGACTAAATTGGCCACTATATTAGTTATCAATTCTTGCTTAACAAGTTACTTCAGAATTTAGAGACTGAAAACATGAAACATTTGTTACCTCACTGTTCCTCTGGGTCAGAGGTCTGGGTGCAGCCTAGCAGGGTGCCTGGGGCTCCAGTTGCAGTCAGGGTGATATCTGAAGCCTTGACTGGGTGAGGATTCACCCCCAGGCTCACTCACGTGGTTCTCAGCAGGATTCGGTTCCTCAGGGGTTGTTGGACTGAGGTGCTGCAGTTACCTGCTGGCTGGGGGCTGGGGGCCTCCCTCAGCTCTTTGCCACGTGGGCCTCTCCACTGGGGACTCACAACACGGCAGCTGGCTTCCCTCAGAGGGAAAGCCCAAGATGGAAGCCACAGTCTTTTTGTAACCTTATCTCAGGGGCGACATCCCATCACTTACTTTTGCCGTACACTATCTATTAGAAGGGAGCACTGGTCCAGCCCACGCTCCAGGGGAGGGCCTGCACAAGCTCATGAACACCAGAAGGAGGGGATTGCTGGGAGCTGTTTTAGAGGCTGCCTATCACAACCACCATCTGAGATTTTTCCAGTTGAAGCACCAATTTAAAATGTCATTGACAATTCACCTGAGATTTCTGCAGCTGCAGCTTTGGAATCCATCCAGTACATGTGGACACAAAGAAATGTGTGTCAATTTAACCCCGGTCAAGGAGAGAGAGATGTAGAGGATGTGACACTAGAAAATGATGCATCTCAGAAGCAGCAATTTACAACATATTGTCACTAAGCGTTTGATTAACAAATATAAGCTGAATTATATTAAACAAAGGGAAGCCATAATACAATTGTTACCACTATCTACCATGATAATTACAGACAGAATTTCTCTATGTTAGAGCTGTTTTTCCCCCCGCAGTGTTTGCCAATGACATTATAAACAACAAAACAATAAAAAGGCAGGAGACGTATGTTGAAATAAGTGGGGCCTAAGAGCTTATTATAAGAAAAGTGGAAGTAATAAATATTAAGCCAAAGCCAATTTCTCCATTTCTGGAATCCATTCTAGGGTAGCAGGAGAACTACCATACTAATCAAAGTAAGAGGACTGAAGGAGAACCATAGGTCAGAACGTTACAGAAACCCACAGCATGTCTTTGATTATTGCCAGAGCAATTTAATACAGAATAAATAATATGGCATAGCAAATGTAATTCTATAGCGAGAGACTGATGATACTGAAAAACTCAAAAGAAATGAGTATTATACGAATAGCAATATCTCTGAAAACATAGATATCACTTATATTTGGGTGGTTTTTTAATGATAGCCAGGCATATATAATTTTTGAAAAATATTTTTATTACTCCCCTTGTCTATTTTCCTTTTTCTTTAGTTCAATTTCCTTTTCCTTACCTATCTAGTTTTTTCTGTTTCTTCATTTTGTCATTTCTTAAGTTGTTGTTGGTTAAACTTTGCTTCTAGTCTCAAAAATATAACTAGGTTTTGCAATAATATATCTTGAATCACAGGCATATGAAACAAATATTTTAACTCCTGTGTGGCTCTCAACTTATTTTCCTCAAGGGAGGGTATGGAGAGGATAGTAGCTTCTACATCTGAAAGATCTTGCTACACAACAGATTAATTGAGCGTCCTCTTCTTTTAATATCTTTGATGTTGAATTCACCCAGGTCCAGGGACTTTGTGTTTTAGTATTAAAATATGGGTCAAGCATAACAGTTGTGATACCACTACTAATAACAAATATTTTAATAGCTTTATTGAGGTAAAATTGACATACAATAAAACAGACATAAAAAATTGGATTTGAAAATCACTTTTTTATTTCCACTGTATGATTGTGCTTTGAACATTTTGATAAAAATATTTCTCTCAAGGTAGAACATAAAAAGGTTTGTAACAGATATTTTTGATGACATCCTTGGTGGATATGGCAAACACTGTTAGTTGCCAATGCAGCCATGTTAAGAACGCTAATTCTTTTCAGATTATCAAACGGCAGTGTACACAGGGAAGTGGGATCCATCCTGAGCCCAAAAATATAGATTATGATTTGCCCAACCCCATCTATTTTTGCTTTTGTGTAGGTAGGTGACCCAGTCCTGGTCAATGAGATATGAGTCAAAGTCTTTGGGGCACTTCTGAGGAAAATATCTCCTCCTTGTCAGCTGTCTTGGGGCTACGAGGAACCAAGTCAAGCCACTGAGGATGCAGAGTGGAAAGCTGAAGGATCCAGGTCTTTAAAGACTTCTCGAGCTGCACATTAACCAAGCCTAGAGCAGGCCTGCTTCTGAACTTCTTGTTGAGTGGTGTTATAAACAGCCTCATCAGAGCCACTGTGTTGCATGACTCCGGGGAGAACTCTCCACGTCATACAGCATGGAGGTCCTGGATCTCATTGGTTAAGCCACTGCGGTTGCAGCCAAAAGCATCCTAGTCCATAAAGTGGGGCAGATAGAGTTCCAGTATTAAGAAACTGCCTCTGTGTATCAGTTTATACCTTGCAAAAGACTATTATTAGAAAGTTTTAAATTGCAAGTAACAGAAGCCACAGTTCAGATCTAAACAATAAAAGCAATTCATTGGCTCATGTAAATGAGAAGTCCAGAGGGAGGCAGGCTTCAGGGGGTTTGAGCTAGAATTTCTTGATGTCATCAGTACTCTGGCTTTTTTCCCACCTCATGTTCTCAACTCTGTCTGCCCCGTGTACTGGCTTCTTCTTCAGGTTGGCTTTCTTCATGGTAGCAAAACATTTGCTCTTGTTTCAAGCCTCCCATTTCCACATCCCACCCCTCAGACTCTGACTGAGTCATGGACTTAGCCTGTGTCACCTGCTCTATCTTAGGGGCTGAGGATAGAAACAGTATTCCGAGAACCTCATGGGTCCCTAAAAGGAAAGTGAAGGTTAGAAAGGAGAAATGAAATACTGGGACCCAATCATGAAGCGTCCACTGCATGGATGAGGGTTATAATACAAAGGGACTTTTTAAAAATGTGTTTGGAATTTATTTATATTCTACTTATTCTCAAAAGAATGTGAGATAGAGAGAGCCAATAATGCTAGGCCCATGGATTACGAATAAAGCACGAGGTTTGGTGAGCTCTTGGGGAACTGAGAATAGACTTAGTTGTCCGTGAGCCTCTGCTAAGTCCTAGTTTGAACATTTGTGAGCTAGAACTTCTGTTTATTTCTAGAACTGGAAGTCAAGGCAATCAATAGTGATGAAGCAGCTGCTTCAGGAGAAATGTCAAACTCTATGCTCTTTAAAAATGTTAATGTAAAGTTTTAAAATCTGTGAACTCTTTTCAACACCTTCACTATTCTGAAATCCAAAATTACGAGTATAAAAAAAGAACACAGTGCAACTCAGTCAAATCCATAGACACTTACTGGCACAGCTGCCATTTGCACCAGAAAATGAAGCAGAACTGGCCGGATGCACAACTAGGTCTTTGCAGAGGCACCTGCAATCCACAGCCTGTGTCTGCACAGCTTCCCGGCACACGGTCCTCGGTGGTAAGCCGTGGTCATCAAGAGCCTGGCCTAGGTCCTCACCATCCTGCAAAGCTTAAATTCATTTCACACCTGCTTTTGAAACTGGAAATACTGCCAACTTATTTTCTCAGATTGATTTGGCAAAAATTCCAGCATACAGTACAAAATTATAGATCAGACTAAATGCAGTTCTCAAATTCATTGGACATCTGGAATCAGTAAAAAATGTGATATCTCCTTCAGAAAGGACCCTGATGCCCTCAAAGGACCAGGGCAGCACAGACTAGGAAGGAGAAGCTGTGCTCCCAGGATTGGCCGGCCCGGGGCCGTCTCCCCTCAGGAACATTCCTAGACAGGTAATGCTCTCCAAGCCCAAAACTATAACAACTTTGCTACTGTCTCTCAGAAAACCATTCTACAAGCTAACTACCTTTGGTATGAAAACGTATTCCCGGGCTGAACTGCAAGGGTGATGTTGAAAACTCAGTGCGGTGCAATGTGTGTAGAAACAAGCTGCTCAGGAGGGGCAGGAAAGAGGTGGCCAAGGATTGTGCTTTACTAGTGGTGTGGGATGGTTGTTCAAGCAATTAACCTTTTGGGTTTTTTTCTTCGAGTTTTAGAGAAGACAATTTGAGCACTTTAAATAACCACGGCAGTGCTATGTTCACACTGTAAGTAGGAAGTACAAACAATGGAAACATAGACACTTCCCTGACCATTAATTCCAGTTTTCTCTTTCATGTTCTAGAAAGACCGTATAAGGTAGTGGTTAAGAGCTTGCATCCAGACTTGACTGCCTGAATCCCAGCTCTGCCACTGGTTAACAAGGTGATCTTGGGTAGATTACAAGCTTTCCATGCCTGGGCTTCTTTATCTGTAACCTGGGGATCACTGTCTGTATCACAGGGCTGTTAAAAGACTTAGCGAACTAACATAGGTAGACCATTTAAAGCAGTAAGCACCATTTAAGCATTAGTTATAATTATTTGTGAGCTTTCACATACATTTACTGAAGGAAGTTTTATTGGAATCTCGAGATGACTAAATCAATATGTACTTCCATACTATGTTTTTGCAGACCAAAGTATCTGCTTTAAAAGGTCATTTATCTATCTCATTAAAAGACGAGTAGCACTATTAGTTAAAAGTAATTTAGACTATTATATTAGAAGTAGTCTTTGTTCTGTGCAAACATCCCAAAATGTACATTATTTTAAGGTTCTACAATTTATTTAACAAATATTTATTGAGCACCTACCCTGTGTAAGGCATTGTTCTAGAATGGGGTTGATGGGTATGTGTGTGTATGTTTGTGCAAAATCCTTCCTTACATGGAGCTTTGTATCCTTTCAAGAGGACATGGACAGTAAAGAAACAAATAGATGATATGTCAGGTGGTGACAAGTTCTATGAAGAAATATAAAGCAGAGTCAGGGTAGAGACTGATGGAGAGTGGCGCCCATAAGGAAGGTCTCTCTGATAAGGTCACACTTGAGAAATGACCTGAAGAAGTGAGTGAATGAGCCATGTAAATATTTGAGAGAAGGGGTTTCCAGGAAGAAGGTACAGCAAGTGCAAAGGCCCTGAGGTGGGAGAGTGCTTGTTATATGTAAGGAACGGCAATGTGGAATTCAAACCTAGGAAGTCTGTCTCCAGAACCTGCATTCCATAGTCCCACATTATCTTCTGCACTTTCCTCCATAAACTCTCTGCTTCAGACAGGAAGATTATGTGAAAAAATGGTCATCTGAGTTAAATATAAGTTATATAATCTTACATTTATGTGTTCCATTGACTTATACATGAATTCCAAAGAATCAGCATGAACAACAAATTTAACTTTTCCTTTTCAAAAGTAGCTCAGAGTAGGAAGCAAAATTAAATTCAGAGCAGCAACGAGGACATTCTGAAATGTTCCTTAGCCTAGAAAGACCCTTGGTGTAGGGTTTTTGTGAAAATTTTGCATGTCTAAGTCTTTTTCTGGGGCAATGCTGGGTCCTTGAACCCAGTAAAACTTGAGAATAACCACGTCAGTGAACAGTGTTTCAGAACTCAGAAATATTTTTGTTTTTTAAAAAAAAACACACAAAGGAACAAAAATGTAACAGAAAAATAGACGTTTTTGATTATCTTAACTTGAAAATTGAAATATAAAGGAAAACAATTGCTTTTATTTATTCATTTTTAAGGTTTTGTGGATAGGGCACCATTTAGAAAATTACTAATTAGCGGAATCAAAGCTGAGGAGTTAAGTCTGGAAGAGTTTATTTTGAGGGCAACTTGTAAACAGTAGCAGGTGACTTCACAGAAAAGCAGCCACCTGGCTAGAGGACGATTTGGAGGAACACGCACAACTGAGTATTATAAACTTTCTATTTCGGAGGCAGAGCCAGAAATTCTGGGTAAAGAGAATCTAATTCAGTGGTTCTAAACTAAGAAAGTGTGTTATTCTGGGTCTGCTGAGAATCAGCCTCCAAGATGGGATTAGAAGGCAAAGGATTTTATTAGGGGAAACATCTGTGCGAGAGAAAACGGGGAGAAAGGCAGACGAGCTGGGAGCCCGTCCAACTGCTGCGGGTCTGACTGAGGGAAGGAGCCAGGAGGAAGGCTGGGCAGCCGTCCCAGGGCGCCCACAGCCTGAGGGAGCTTCAGCGCGGCCGCCAGAGTCCCGGAGCCGCGTCCCGCGCTGGAGCAGGCCTGTCTCCAGGCCCGGCCCGTCGTGGTGCCCGGCGTCCCTGCAGCCCTCGCTCGTTGGCTGGGACCAGCCTCCCCGCAAGCCCGGCGATGGAGCTCAGCGCGGGGCCCTCCGTCAGTTGCGCCGCGGGTGACGGCGGAGAGGCGCGGTCTCGTGGCCACAGAGGAGGTAACTGGATCACCCGCGGAGCCCCTCCGCCAACTCGAGATGTCCTCACGCCGTGGGCCCTGCGGCCTCGGGGGGAAGCGCTGCCGGGCAGCCCGCAGCTAGTGAGGGTGGGACACGCCCTTCACGTGTTCCGCGTTGGTACAAGGGTTTGAGACCATGGGAAAAAGAAAAATATCTCCTGTTTTGATGTTTATTTTATGAATGCATTGTTGGGAAAGATCTTTCATAAATGGCTTACTAAGGATTTGTTACAACGTTACTCAGTAGCTGATAAATTGCTGTGTCTTCATCTCTGATTTATTGTAAAAGTTCATGGGACAAAGTTGTTTGGTAAACAGTTCCCGTGGTCATGTGAGCGTGGTTCCAGGGACGTTTCAGTAAAAGACAGGTTTAGATGTCTGCTAGTGAAGGGTAGCTCAATAAAGACGGTGCTGTGACTACACTGCGGGGAGCGTGGGAAGCACACCCACGCCCCGCCCCCAGCCACGCCCCCTCCGCCCTCAGCTCTGCTCCTCGCTGACAGCTCCTCTCAGGCTCTTCAGTGAAGCACTTCCCACCTACTACGGTGCACACGGACGGTGTCTTTTTCCAGAATGAGATCTGACCTAGAATATAGCATTTGCTTATAAATAGGCGTCTCCCTCTGAACATGAGTACTCCAGTCCTGAAAATGCAGTGTTAAATGCCACAAACACAACCGGTCCTGTTTGCCATTGTTTTCAAAGGGAAAAACTGTAATGGCTACCGGTCAACGCTTAAGCTTTTCCTAAAACGCAACACTACACAGTGAAAAGCCCAAATGTAATAAACAATGTTCATGCTAAAATGTAAATGTCTCAAATTGTGACTTTCGGATCACCAAAAAATTAACAGGCTTATTCTTGTATTAATGATTGCTTCGTATGCAGCAATGTGAACAGTTTGCACGTCCTATGTTGCTGTGATGGTTCATTTTATGTGTCAACTTGACTGGCCCAAGGGATACCCAGACAGCAGGTAAAACATTGTTTCTGGGTGTGTCTGCAAGGGTGTTTCTGAAGAAATTAGCTTTTGCTTTAGTAGACTACGTAAAGCGATGGCCCTCACTAATGTGTGCGGGCACCATCCAATCCACTGAGGGCCCCAAAGGCACAAAACAGTGGAGGAAGGATGAATGTCCTCTCTCTCTTCTTTTTTTTCTCTGAGGAATATTAGCCCTGAGCTAACATCTGCCGCCAATCCTCCTCTTTTTGCTGAGGAAGACTGGCCTTGAGCTAAGACCTGTGCCCGTCTTCCTCTATTTTATATGTAGGACGCCTGTCACAGCATGGCGCGATGAGCAGTGCGTAGGTCCGAGCCTGGGATCTGACCCAGAGAACCCCAGGCGCCAAAGCCGAGAGGGCGAACTTGACCCCTGCAGCAGCCACCGGGCCGTCCCCCACCCCCCTTCTTGAGCGAGGATGTCCATCTTCTGCCCTCAGCTCAGAGCTCCTGGTTCTCGGCCTTCAGACTCCGGGCATGACACTGGCCGACTGGGCTGGTCCCAGGCCTCAGGCCTCAGGCTGAAGGACACCACCGGCTCTGCTGGCTCTCTGGCTCTCCAGCTTGCAGATGGCAGGTGGTGGGACGACTCAGCCTCCGGAAGTGCGTGAGCCAGTTCCTGCAGTAGATCTCCTCTACTCCCTTCACGTGTTGGTTCTTCCGGTTCCGCTTCTCTGGAGAGCCTGACTCACGCAGCAGCGGACCCTGTCTGTGGCCCGGGCCTTTCCTGCAGCTGCTGAGTTCCGGCTGCCAGCACCTGAGACTCCGCCTGAGGGCTTCACAGTCCACTGAGCTCACAGTCCCCGGACTAGGACTTTGTCACAGGGTCGAAATGTCTCCAATAACGCCCCCTGGGAGCAGTTCTCACCCAATGACTGACAGAGTGGGTGGCTAAAGACCACTGCTCCCTCACTCCTGATGGAGTAACTCTGAGGCATGTGTCCAACACTGACTACCTTACCGGTGTTTCCCAGATCCTTAACCAAATAAGATATTTAAACTCGGATCCTTGTCTCTATTTTCTGCTTTTGAGGAAACTAAACCAAATATTTAACCACAAACTTTATGCACTGTGGATGACTATGATGTTTGGATCTCTTTCTTAGCTCCAGCAACGTCCCAGATGGACATCCCCTTCATTGACACTCAGCACACTTTTCAAAATATCTATGTGTGATTCTACCAATTTTATTTAGAATATAAATCATGACTTTTCTCCTTCTTCCTTTTGTTTAAAATGTTGTATTAAGTTTTCAGGATAGAAATATAAATCGTTCTATATAAATATTGCTGAAAACATTATTTCAAGAGATATGACATTGTATGGAATTGAGCATTAAAAATCAAGAAGTATCAAAAAGTGGAAACAAACAAAATGTCTATCAGCTGATCAAAGGATAAACAAAATGTGTTATATATGAACAGTGGAATCTTAGACAGCCATGAAAAGGAATGAAATACTGATACATGTTACAACACAGATAGTCCTTGAAAATATGCTAAGTGAAAGAAGCCACATGCAAAAGGCTACACATTGTATGACTCCATTTATATGGAATGTCCAGAATAGGCAAACAAAGAGACAGAAATAGATTAGATTAGTGGTTCACAGGCCTGGAGGAAGGGCAAATGAGGCTGACTGCTAACGTATATGGGGTTTCTCTTGGGATGACAAAAATGTTCTGGAAATAGATAGTGGTAATGATTGCACAACCTTGTAAATATATTAAAAACCACTGAAATCAAGAGGCATCCTCCCAGGGAAGATGTTTTGTGGGACATACCTGTCCTGCCTTGCAAGGATCTCTACTTATTTTCTAGTGGAGTAAGTGCTAGACTTAGTTATGAACCTTCCCACTTTTCCTCTAAGATGCCTTTCTGCTCAATGCTACCGATGGCCCTCTGGGAAGATTGCTTGCCATGGACCTTGTTCTTACGGCTTAGAGAGAAGGTCTGGATCATTTTTGGAGGGAGGCTCTCAACAAGCTCACCTCGGAAGTAGGGCTTACAGCACTCCGCCAGGGTGCCAGCTGGGCTCTCTGCAGCAGTTGCTCCCAGTCCCTTGTGCTCACAGAACAACTCATTAGCACCTCACCTCAGGCCTCACCCCGTATCCCTCTCATCTGCTCCCTTGGGGCCTCACGGTCACGACTGAGGCATGACACACCTCAGGACCTGCCTAGCATTCCTGACACGTGCTGGTTTGACCAGGCAAGTCCTGAGGCTGCAGGTAGGCAGGCAGGAGTGTCCCTGGGTCTTGCCCTCATCTTGCTGGCTCTCCCTCGACCTATAGCTCACTCAGAGGAAGGCCCTTCTGCTGACAAAGGCTTTGGTGTGTCCAACAGCTGCCCAGAGGGCCAGGAAACAATTAGGAAGAATGCAGAAGTGAGTGCCCCTTGGGGCTAACTTTGACCACTGAGAGAGAGTAAATGTGAAGAAGCAGAAAAATGAATACTTCTCCTTTCTCCCTGCCCTCACTCCCACGAACTGTTCTGAGAAGTAAGGTTCCCATACAGCTGCTTGAGAGCCGAATGGCGTGACTGAGCATGCCTTCCCCTTGCTCTTGCTTCCTGGTATCGCGTTTGCACATTAGTTGTGCCTCAGGCTCTGTTTTCTAGAGGACCTGGGGTAAGACAGTATATCATTTTCTCTTACAAAGAAGCATCACATGCTGAGAGCAGAGACTAACACACACTGGGGGAAAGTGTTGGTGCCAAGTAGAGCAGGCCATCAAGACACAATACATCAATCTGGACAAACAAGACTCTCGAGTTTACTTCCTTGCTGCTAGACAGAACCACCACTTGATTTTATGTGGTATGCAAATTTACATTTTTTAAAGAAAATTAAAACTTTATACCACAGCCAGCTTGCTAAATTAAAATATCCTCTTGTAAATCAGCATTTTAACCTATGTACCACAAGCACACAAGCAATAAGCATAACATAAAATTAAATTAAACACACTAGCAAACATCCAGCTAAGTGAGTTTTGTCCTTAAAAATATTTACTCTTGGGGCCCGGCCCGGTGGCGCATGGTTTAAGTTCGTGTGCTCCCCTTTGGCAGCCTGGCATTTGCCGGTTCGAATCCGGGGAGCTGATCTACACACAGCTTGTCAAGCCATGCTGTGGCAGGCATCCCACATAGAAAATAGAGGGAGATGGGCACAGATGTTAGCTCAGGGCCACTCTTCCTCAGCAAAAAGGGGAGGATTGGCAGCAGGCGTTAGCTCAGGGCTAATCTTCATCACCAAAATAGAGAGAGATATTTACTCTTGGAGGCTAATAACTTCAAAATTCGTGCAACTATTCAAAACAGTTTGGGAACTAGTGGGTGAGTTTGATGTATGGGCACCTCACATGGGCCATCAGGACAGCCAGCCCCTCCCAGTCAGCACCTTTTTTAGGTACTGCCTGAAGACCCTTGGAGTAAGACTGACCAGATCAGGGCTTCCCAAACTTTTACAGCTGTGCCCCCTGTAGCTACTCTCTTCAGTGTGTGTCTCAGGCATGGATCCTTCCACGACACTGGAGACAAGAAATACTGCATTTCTTGAACATCCTAAATTAAATGCGATTTCAGCTTTCCACTCAACAAGGCTGGTAATAGATGGAATGTTGGTCATCCTTCTAGCCCCTTCCCTTTTCCTGCAACACATCCAGGAATACTTTATCGAGTAGACCCTAGAGTCAGAGTGCCAGGACCCATGAGCTTTTCAGGGCCTTGAGAATCTCTTAGACCTGAAGATGAGAAAAGGCCACTCGTTTCAAAAAAACTAGCCAAATCACAATTGATGGATGCTTAATTAAACTTTAGAAAATGTTCTATTGTTACCTATTTATTAGTAATTAAATTTAGTATTAAAAAACTGCCACAGGGACTGGCCCGGTGTCAGAGCCATTGGGTTTGTGTGCTCCGCCTTGGAGGCCCGAGGTTCACATCCCGGGTGTAGACCTAGCACCGATGTCAAGCCACGCTGCGGCAGGTGTCCCACATATAAAATAGAGGGGGATTGACACAGATGTTAGCTCAGGGCCAATCTTTCTCAAAAAAAAAAAAAAAACTGTCAAATTCGAAAACAGTTCAAAAAAATTTTTAGGGGCCAGCCCTGTGGCCGAGTGGTTAAGTTCACACAGTCTGCTTCGGTGGCCCAGGGTTTCACCAGTTCGAATCCTGGGCGTGGACATGGCACCACTCATCAGGCCTTGCTGAGGCGGCATCCCACATGCCACAACTAGAAGGACCCACAACTAAATATACACAACTATGTACCGGGGGGCTTCGGGGAGAAAAAGAGAAAATAAAAAAACTTAAAAAAACAAATTTTTACAATACACACAATATTTTCCTCAGAAATTAGAGCCAAACATAAATTAAATGAGTTAGGCATAGAAAAATCTCGGAAGCAAAATTATGAAAACTCAAAAAAATGTTTTGGACAAAGAAATTTTATTTAATGTGGGACACAGGTGCATTTCAGTACCTTTCATGTGATGTAAGATGGGGTCTCTGAAAGTGCGTGCTTGGGGATTATGACTGTTGTAGAGCAGCGCTGTCAACCAGGGTCTTAAGGAACCCCGAATGCAAGAGACGCAGGGCTTGCTCACCCGGCTTTGGGCCCAGGTCAGCTCACTCTTGGCTGCACCCTGAGGCAGCAGACGATCCTGACGTGGCATCCACTCCCTCTGTCCCCAGCTTGGACCTCTGAGCCTGGCCTGGGCTCCCAAGGTCATGAACCTGGTGCTCCATCCTCAGGAATTCACACAGCACCCCCCACCCCAGGGTGCTAGGGTCCTACCCCTTGGTGCTCCACCTCTCTGAAAACTCTCTGTCCCACCCCCATTCCAGGCCCCTTCTCTCCACAGGCACAGACCTTCCAAACCACCGCCGGGGTGGTCTGTGGAATAAGCTCCCAGCACTGAAGAGCTGTCAGTGCCCTCCTGTGTGAGGGACCCAGAGGCCCAGAGCCCGAGGTCTGGAGGCTCTTCCTCCCCAAGAGAGGAGGAGGGAAGTTACCTTTTCACTTTGTTGTTTTGTTCTCAAGGCTACAAGAGCAAAACATAAAAAACAATTCTTTTTAAAAGGATCTACTTCTTTTTAACTCAACCTGTTACATTCACATTTCATTTAAAAAGGGAGCTTGAACAATACGCTTGGTCAAACTACATCTCCCTCTTCCTCTGATCTAATTCTCATAAGTGTTCTTTTCTCTCCTCCTTGCCCTCATCCCCGGTGAGAATTATCTGTGTGAATGACGAGGAGGCTTTATTGTTCAGTATCTGTTACTCTTTGGGACTGTGAAGATTGATAAGGGAAACCCTCATTGAAAATGGAGTCAGGAGGCCAGAAGGGTGAGCCCCCAGGAACACCACTGGACCTAAATTACAGGAAAGATAGTCAATTACAGACCCCAACGGAAGTCGTTAAAAGGAAAGACTCGTTAATTACAGGAAGAAATGTGCCTTGTATCCAAAACAGAAATTGGCTACCCCAACAACACTCAGCATGAGAAACCATCGTTGAATGCTTGCTTTTCTCCAATGGACTTTCCTGCAAAACAACCCCTCCCAAATTTCTCCTTTTTCTTTATAAAATAACGTCCCTCTCCCTTGTTCATTGGATTTGCCGTGATTCCCACAGCATGCGTAACCTGAATTGCTATTCTTTGGCTATTCCCAAGTAAACTTGTTTTGAAGGTAAAATAATTGGCTGTTTTATTTTTAAGGTCAACAGGATGAATCTCAAATAAAAATGTACTCCCCTCTTAAGCTACCAAACCACAGGATTTTTCTGTTGTAAGGTTCAGGATATTTTAAAATTAGATTCAGACACATAATCACTGCAATCAGGTCTTTTCTTCAACTTCCAACTGGGTCTCACCCAGCAAGCCGACTTACTTTATGTCTGCTCACAACTTCTCCGCCCAGAAGTGTACCCAGGATTTCAGCATGTGTCCTAAATGCAGTCACTTCACGTTGTGGCTGTCCCAACCTCTGAGACCTACTGTTTCTTAATGTCATTCTAGATACTCTGGCTCTAAAGTTGCATTGGTTTGCACTCACCTTCCCTAGGACTGTGACTGTGGGGCCACCAAGTCCAGCTGTGATGAGCCCGTTTCAAAGGACGACTGGGGAAAAGAGGCACCTGACACTATTGATTCCTAAATGAACGTTGATAAGGCTGACTCTTCTTTCAAAAAGGACTCCAAATCAGCTTATTAGTGGCAAAAGCTGAAGTCACCAGCAGCAAATCTACGTTTTATTTTTATTATTCTGGTAAAAAACATAAAATTTACCAGCTTAACTATTTTTAAGCGTTCAGTTCATTAGGTTGAGAATGTTTACATTGTTGTGCAACGAATCTCCAGAACTTTTCCACCTTGCAAAGTTGACACACTATACCCATTAAAGAACAACCCCCCATTAACCCCTCCCACAGCCCCTGACAATCACCATTCTACTTTATGTTTCTAGGAATTTGACTACTCGAGATACCGCATAGTGTAAGTGGAATCATACAGTGTTTGTCTTTCTGTGACTGGCTTATTCCACTTAGTGTAACATCCTCCAGGTTCATCCATGTCGCAGCATGTGACAGTATTTCCTTTCTTTTTAAAGCTGAATAATATCCCATCGTGTTATGTATATACCACATTTTATTTGTCCCTTCATTCGTCAATGGACATGCGGGTTGCTTCCACCTCTTGGCTCTGGTCAATAGTGCTGCTATGAACATGGGTGTGCAAATACAATGTGTAAGTTCTGAGGAAACGTTTCCTATTACCATGATGGATTTGAGTAGATTTAATCACATTCTAGTAACCGGATTCCGATCTTGCTACTGTTCCCCTTTCGAAAACTGCCAGCCTCTCTGTATGACCAATGAAGTAATATAAACTTATTATTCAAAGCTCTTCGAAATACAGTGCCATGGGACCAATCCTGCTTTCCCTCCTGCTAGTCCTCTAAGCTTTCCTCTTTTTGAAACACAGTGAGCAAACAGAATGAGTGCCATTCCTTCCTTCTGGAAGTCTATACCCCCAGTCCTACCCCCCTTTTTCTGCACGTCCAAACCCTGCCATCCCAAATGCCCCATCCCCCCTTCACGAGGCCTTCCTGATCCCTCTAACCAGGTACGATTGCCTCCTCCTCAGAATCCTCATGGGTCTTCTGTCAGGCAGGGTCTTATCATACCCTGCTCTGTATTTATGAGTTGCCTATAAACTTATTGTATCTATTCACGCCCTTCAACTAATAATAATTCACTTCTATTGGGTGCTTACTATGTGCCAGGCACTCTTCTAAGCGCTTCATGTATATTAGCTCCTGTAATCCTTAAAATGACCTATAGATTAGGTGTGATAAGTATATCTATTTTACTGATGAGAAAATCGAGGTACAAAAAGGTTAAATAACTTGAGTGGTGGAGATGGGCTTGTGATTTGGGGTGGACGTGACAAGAGATCAACATGGTGGAAGTAGTGAACTCTGGAAGAGGGAGGGCCAACCCGAGAATGGCAATTCCTTCCATTATAGAAGGGCCCTCAGCCCCTTAAGCATGACTTTACAATCAGCAAGTTCACCACAGGAATTAATACTGTACGCGTATGCTTTTGTTAATGACATTTGTCTATTTGTAGTATATTTATGATTGGTTCTTCTCACTACAGGCTCCATGAAGATAGGCATTGTGTCAGTTTTCCTGGTTCCTGGTGCTGAATAAATGACAAAGTTATAAATAGAGGAATGAGTAAATGAATGAGTTATACTCTACATTTTCTTGGGGGTGGTGGGAAAAATAGCTGGAGAAAAGTACCCTGGGTGCATTGCAGATTCTGCTGTGCATGGAGGAATAAAAAGCTTACTTGCCCATTCTAAGCATGACATAAACAGCACAAATTTTGAAGGAAAAGATAGAATTCTCCTTATAAAAAGAAAATATAAACAACAAAAATGAAATCAAATAAAGCTCCTTATATTTCAAAGCATTGTAAACAATAGAAAGGTAAATGACAAGATGGGAAATATCTTTACAACTGGAATGATAGCCTTAATATATTAAAAACCTTTTACACTGTAGAAGTAAAGACAAATATCTTAGTAGAAAAATGGACACAGGACACTCATTTTGAAAAGATGTTTGCTCTTGCAAAGAATTTCCCTTTGTAATGAAAATATAATCTTAAGAGAAGATGAGCAAAGATGTAAAAAAAAAAAAGTAAAAGCATCTGAATGGCCTTTGATGTTTTCCATCTGTTAGTAAAATCAATTTTCAACTAACCAATGGGTGAGCTATTCTTTGACTTCTTTTTTTTTATTGTTATCTGGGATTCAAAGGCACATTAATGTGTTTCATTTATCACCAGCAATAGTAGAGAAAATTGGAGTTGGGCTGAAATAATGATTTCAGAATAACTTCATTCATTCATGAACAGACATTTACAGTATGCCTACTGTGTGCAAGGCAGTGTGTTAGGTGGTGGAGTTACCATGGAGGACAAAACAGACACATTCCTGCCCTCATGGAGCATATAAATCATAGTGAGAGTGGGGGGGAAACAGATGTTAATTTGTAAAAACTCACAAAAAATATGTGTTTACAACTTTGATGAGCACTCTGAAGTAAAAGTACACGTTGCCATGAGGCGGGGCAAGAGGCAGCTGACTCAGGTTGCAGAGTCGGGAAGGCTCTAGGAAAGGATGTGTGGGCTGAGGCCTGAGGCACACCAGTTAGGAGTGTGGGTGGGAGAGTGGGCCTGGGAAGGCCAGCGTTCCAGCTAAACGGAACTGCAGGAAGAAAGGCCCGAGGCAAGCGGGAGCTTGATGCTTTACAGGAAGTGCGAGGAGGCAAATGTGGCTGAAGTGGGTGGGCTGAGGGAGCAGGGGGTGTGGAATAAGGCTGAGAAGGAGAGGAAGGCCATAGCTAAGACTCTTGTCTTTATTCTAAGAGCAATGAGAAGTCATTTAAGGGTTTTAAGCAGGATTATTCAACTATTCACAATGTTTCATATTATAAATTAGCTAGAATGTTGATGTGTGTTAATTAGGATAAAAAAATTTAGGTGATGATTTAGATTAAGATTATAATTTAGGAAGCTTGTTTGAAGATTCTCCTAGAGAAGCCTAGGGCAATCAGATGCAAGATTCTTAGGATAAGTTGGGTTTATGTAAACACTTGGTGCAATGGTATAAAAATTTTATTCGGAAAACAACTATCCTTGATCTATCTCTGTAATTATTTATTTATTTTGAGGAAGGTTAGCCCTGAGCTAACATCTGCCGCCAATCCTCCTCTTTTTGCTGAGGAAGACTGGCCGCGCCGGCCACGCTGGGAGGCTCCCTGTCCCTCCGGGGAACGGCAGCGCCCAGGGGAGCCTCCGTGCCGGAGTCCCCTGCTCGCGGGCGGCAGCTCGCAGAGGCAGCCCCTCCTCGCCCTCCGGGGGCGAGAATCTTAGCGACCTCCAGGCGCCCCAGTCCTCACTTGCTGTCCTCCTCCAGGGGGTCTTGGCCCGTCGCGAGGAGGCTGCGAGGCCACGATCCTCCTCGCCTCGGGGGATCCGGGCAGGCCCCCGCCACCGAACCCCAGCGGCCGGCCCGCTCCGCCCCGCTTTCCCAGGCGGCAGACGTGCGTCCCTTCTCGCTTGCCTTATGCGGGCGACGCGGGGACGGCGCTACCGCGCGGCCTGCCGGAGGGGGGCGCTCACGGCCGGGCCTCTGCTTTCCAGCCGGCGGCCGCGGCTCCCGGGCAAGGAGCGTGACGACGACCAGGGTCAGTGTCGTATTGTCCCGGGAGCCCGCGCGGGAGGAGGAACCAGCGTCCGCTCGAGCTCGGCCGTGGACGCGCCCCTCGCCTCGCCCTCGCTTCGCTGGGCCGCCGGGAGCTGCGTGCGCGCCGGCCGCCGCCGAGGCTCCCTGGCCTCTGACAGCTCGCCCGGAGCCCCGGGGCCTGGAGTCCCGGCTCCTGGAGTCCCGGCTCCGGGGGCGTGGCGAGCGCGCGGGGCGTGGCGAACGCGCGGGGCGGGGCGAGCGCGAGCCCGGCCGAGGAGCGGGCGCGCGGGCGACGCCGAGCAGAGTCGGGCCGAGCGGAGCGCGAGCTGCCGGGAGAGGCACGCAGAGCCGCCGGCCGCCTGCGGCTCCGCGTCCATCGTGCTGCGTCGCCGGGCTCCGCGGACCCCGCCTCTGCCCTGGCTGCCGCAAAACATTTTTTCTCGGGGGACCGGCGTCTGAAGGGATCGGCGGGCTCGCGGCTCCGCGCTCCCTTACAGCGGCGGCCGAGGGGACTCGCCTCGCTCCCCGCCGGCTCTCGCGCCCCGCGCCGCCTCACCTGCTGCCCCTCCCGCGGGCCGTCCCCCCCGCTCCGGACGGGCGAGCCTTCGGGGCGCGCGCGTGCTGGTGGTCGGGCTCTAGCGAGGATACAATGACTTTGCTGTCTCTGCTGGGTCGCCTCATGTGCTACTTCTTGCTGAGACCCGAGACGCTCTTCCTGCTGTGCATCAGCTTGGCGCTGTGGAGTTACTTCTTCCACATGGACGAGGTGAAGACCATCGTCAAGTCCAGCCGGGACGCCGTGAAGATGGTCAAGGGCAAGGTGGCCGAGATGGTGCAGAACGAGCGGCTCGGGGGGCCTCGACGTGCTGGAGGCGGAGTTCTCCAAGACCTGGCAGTTCAAGAGCCACAACGTGGCGGGGTATTCCATCCAGGGCCGGAGAGACCACATGGAGGACCGCTTCGAAGTTCTCACGGACCTGGCCAACAAGTCGCACCCGTCCATCTTCGGGATCTTCGACGGACACGGGGGCGAGGTAGGAGTTCTCCGGGGCTTTGTTTGACAGGGTGTGCTTGTGTGAGTGTGTGTGTGTGTGTACACCAGGACGTTGCCTGCGCCGCGGGGTAGGACCTGGGTGCGAGGGGCGTGGTGATGACCTGGTGCCGGCTGGACAAGGCCGCTCGTTCAAATGCGGCTCAAGTTGCCCAAAACACGGCTGGATCCCGTTTGGGGGAGGGAGGGCCGTCCACAGCCGGGTTCGTGCCTCGTGACTTATGAGGTTCCCCAGGGCCGGAGCCCAGCGGTGTCTGTGCGGGCTTCGCGGGAAGAGTGAGTGGTTTCTGGGGTGGCCTTTGGCCCGGGGCCTCAGAGCTTCAGTTCTGAGGTTTGGGCTGAGCTGGGCACAAAGATGGAAGAAAGTGTCTGTGATGCTTCGTTAGGGAAAGGGACAGAATCTTCAGAGGCGAGTCAGGGTGGGTGAAGGAGCTGGGACTCCGTGCCGTGCCTGCGCCCCGAGGAGGCGCCCGAGGGGCGTCTCTGCGCTGCTTCCCGGCTCCATTAACTTGGCGGGTGCAGTGCGGCCAGGTGACAGCCGGCCGCCCGCGTTGGCTGGATCGGGGAGCGGGACGGAGCTGCCTCCGGCCTTTGCAGGGGTGGCGGCGCTCGGATCTCACCCCCACGCCCTGGCCGGCGTGAGCGCGAAGAGGTGTCCTTGCTGCTAAACCCCTTTATTTGGGGTTTTCTCGGAGCCAGAGGCGAAGGTAGAGGCCGAGTCAGGTCTCTCTCCCGCATTTCTGTGGCGCCTTGGTTGTGCGCGGGGCTCGGATTCCTGGAGGTCGAGGCGGGGCTTGGCTCTGGTCCTCGGGCATGGGCTCAGGCGGGGTGAGTGGCACAGGTGGCCGCAGCGCCGCGCTCCACAGAGCCCCAGGCCGGCCCCATCTCTCTCAGTTTGGCAGTTTGTGACGGTTTATTGCTGAATACTTTGTTTTTGTTTTTTTGCAGCATAATTTCTTACTCATGCTCCCCCTCCTTCGCCATTTCCCCCTCCCCCACACCCCCATGCTCCCATCCAACTTTTCCCCCACCTCTCTTCTCGGCCCTTCTGGCGTCTGGATGGGCGGTAGGGCATGTCACTCCTTTTCAAGGGCTTGCTTGTTCTTCAGTCTTTGTTTTGGGTGGACGTTGAGAAAGCTTTCAATTGGTTAGCTTATCTGCATCTTCGATGCAAAATGACTTCACCCATTGCTCTGCTCCTCTTTCCAGGACAGTGTGTTTTCCTGCCTTGTAGAACCAACTTTGCCAGGAGTGGCAAACTTAGTTGGAAAGTGTATTTGGTAGAGCTGAAGTCAGTTTCTCCTGTTTCCGCCCGCCCCAGCCCTTTCTGTATTCTGGCTTTGCTACTCAGGGTTTCTCGCTGGTTGTGATTCGCAGCCTCTGGTGTAGTGTGGGCTTCCTTTCCCCTCACAGGAGGAGGAGGATGTGAACTTGATTGACAGACGTGCTGTGTACTTGAGGAAGACACACCTTAATGATGAGGTCGCCAGTATAATGACTGATTTGTTTCCTTGGTTTGAGTTAGAATGTGCGTATTTTCATTTTATGTGCCTGGCCTGTTGTAAACCATTCAGCAAAACTTATATTTATTATATGCTTTTTACATTAAAATTGTTGGCAGATGATAGTCTGCTTCTGGCCTTAGCACAGTTTTGTGTTTAATTGAAAGGTCTGGATATACTATTAATGTTGTGGAACTTTGGGTTGTACTTGTTTGGCTGTGCTATATTGACATATTTTGAGCCCGCACGTGTAAGTGAATGGGTATTTTAAGTTTTCTATTAAGTTGATATTCTAAAACCTGAAAGTTACAGACCCAAGCAGATTTCAGGTTGAAAAATTTCCAGTACTGTCCTCCAGTAAATATACCATCCAGAAAAGGGACATGATAAATGCTCTTATTTAACCAGGAGTATTTTACATGTACAGGGCTTTTCATTAAGTTCTTAAATGCTAAACAAGAAGATGATGTTTGTTAGCCAAACTATGAAATGCTTTCCGTTGTGCCTTACTTTAGAAAGCCTGTTGTTTGCAAAATAATTAATATTACCAGTACCCTTAAAAATAAAGTAATTGTTCTATTTCTGACCTCCTGCAGTATGGAGCCAGTTCATTCATTTT
The DNA here is from genome assembly GCF_041296265.1 of Equus caballus. Taxonomy (NCBI): domain Eukaryota; kingdom Metazoa; phylum Chordata; class Mammalia; order Perissodactyla; family Equidae; genus Equus; species Equus caballus. The sequence continues at coordinate 5,746,556 of NC_091702.1, forward strand.
GGCTTTGTTTTAGAGCAAAATAAGGAAAGTGCTGTAAAAAGGAGTGAGTTGGTTGCTATTGGGAATATGATAATAACAAAGAATATTAGGTAAAAATCTCTCCTGATTTTTCTTTTATTCAAAGAAAATCCCACCATCAAATTCTTGCCTTTTGTGGTGTTCAGGTCCTTGAGCAGTCACCAGAGGACGGTGCCACTGTTTGATTTTGGTGTAAATGATAGTTATCTCCTTTCAGAAAAGAGGAAGCTTTTTCTGAGCTATTATTTATGTATATGCTTCTGTTGAGTGGTACAGAAGACCAACGAGGTTAACTTATTTCTAATAATTCAAACTGCTAAGATAGGCTATAAAAAACCAGGGCCCGTCTATAGTGCTAGTGCTTTTTAGATCCAGAAGGGACCTAAGCCACCTCATATATCCATTTCATCCCATGTTTTAGATGAGATGTTTGTTGATGGCTGGAGAAGTTGTGACCTTCCTAAGCCTACACAGCGAGTTCAAGGCCTTCAGTTTGGTGACCTTCATATTAAACCACTGACAAATTAGTTTGCATATTTATCTGGATAGATGGATAGCACACGAGGGATACAGAGATGAGTGAGCTATGATCCCCATCCTCAGAACGTTTCAGTGGAGTGAGAGAGAGATTTGTGTACCAGCACTTAGTGCCATGGGGTGCTTAGGGTGTTAGGGGACCCTGAGGAGGGGCATTTCAATCAGGCTGGGAGGTGGAAGCCGTGGGAAGACACTTGAAAGCAGTCATTTACTGCAAGCTCGAAAGGGGGCTTGGGCTTGAGATCTGGCTTTGAATCTCTGCTCTGCCTTATCCAGCTGTGGCCTCGGGTGGGTGGCTTGAGCAGCTTTATCTGGGAGATTTTGATCTGAAACAAGGCTAATGATGCATGTACGGCACCCCCTCATCAGTTGTATTGTACCCTCTCTAGAGAAGTTCCTAATGGAGAGAAGGCTGTGGAGGAAGAAAGCTCACAGACCAAGAAGCCTGCAGTGTTAGGGCGATGATGTCCAAGGGAAGGAGACCTGCGTGTGAAAGGGACAACTTTGTCCCTAAAAAGGTGTAGGTTGGATAATTCATTGGGTGTTCCCCAAACTCTCTGTCTCTCTTTGGTCTAACTTCTGGTGAATTGACTATCAATCCAGGATACCTCGTATCCTAGCATTAGGCAAGCAGCGTTGTGGCTTCAGATGTGAATTTTCTGATTAGTGAGAAGGGATATTCTCTCTGATTAGTTAGTAAATTGGTATTCTCATTTGCATTTCAGTCCCTTCTAGTTGGGTTAGGATGAGTTAGTTCTCTTGAGTCTACTCAAGTGTGTATGTTTGATAAAGATATGTGTTTGGCCTTGTTATGCTGAGGACCAGACTCTGGATGCCTGTGACTTCTAGATGGGTGAGATCTTAAAGGGTCTTGTCTCGGTGGCCCTACAGGCCAGCTTCCTCACTTGATGGCCTTGGGCCCTTGAGACATTCTAACCACGATACTATGGGTGGATGGTTGACTGTGTGTGTGTGTGTGTGTGTCTAAGGCTATGGCAGTGCTTGTGTTGCGGTATAGCAAAAGATGAAGACAACAAAAAGGCAAAAAAGAACATAGCTCAAATTGTATCAACTGACGTGGGAAGGTTATCTTTAAAATTAAAAAATAATGTTTATGTAGGAAAATGATTCTTTTGTGCTTACCTGTAATTTTTTATCCGCAAGCAAAAGATGGGTTTTTGTTTTTACTTTTTATGTTATCTAGAGGGAATATCACCAGTCCTTTGAGGTAACTTTGTGAATGCTTATAGCTGAAAGCTGCCCAGAAGAGCAGATTGTTAGGTGCTCCATGTGCTTGTGGGCATTATGGTCTGAAAGGTCACGTATCATTGTCTTGTACGGCTGAGACACAGCCTCGCCAGTGGTTAAGCTCAGAGTTCCACATTGACATCAGAGAGGAGCACCCATCAGATGCTTGTCAGGATGCGGTCTTGAGGCTCAGCAGTTCTCCAAATCTCCGAAGAGAAAGTGCTTGTGGAGGGATGCCTGAAGGATGCACACAGTCTAGTGCTGTAGATCAGGGGCTCTTATCCTTTCTTGAGTCATGCTTCTCTGAGGATGTTATGAAACTACAAACGTATTCCTCCGAGAAATGGACTTGTGCATCAAGTTTTGTTTATAATTTCAAGGTAAGTGGATGCATGAAGCCTCTGGATTTTAGGTTAGTGTAGGTGGAATGAAATCTGTTTCTGATAAAGCTAGACCTGCAGGGGCTGTGTAGTGGACCCTTTCCTTGGGTGGGTTGCCTTCCTCTTCATCATTTGCGTTGATTTGACTTGTGTGCTGTCATGTGCCTGGGAGGGTCATTAAGAGGGATGGTCTTCCGAAGCTGTGACAAGTCAGCTGCAAGGATGTCGTTGAGTATTTGATTTGTTACACGATGTAGTTTCCTCTTATGAGGACCAAGGGGGAGAGAGTTCTCTGATAGCTTTTATTTTTATCTTAAGATGCTGACTCGTGTAACTGATTGGATCATCCTGTTTTTGTTGGCTGCTAGAATTCTTAGAGCCAAACCTCTGACCTTCCTCGAGCAAATGTGCAGAATTTTATAGAATACATTAATTTGGTGCATGAACCTACTCCCAGGACAGCCTCTCTTTCCTGCATTCAGCTTTCTTTTGTCCCATTTTTCTCTTTCTCCTCTTAGCTATGTCATTTTATCTTGTTGTGGTATATGTACTCAGTACGTTTCACTGGATCCTTTCTGAAGTTAGATATAGCTCTGAATAAATAAATAACGAGTGGCACAATGAGTGATCTGCTCTCAGGCGTTACAGCTGCTCTTAGTAAATGTTGGGTTCCCACATTACTGATGTACAAGAGGCCTGTGGATTTAGTATGGACAAATGCCTTATGGTTTAAGAGAAAATTCACATTATTTTGGTTTAAAGTGGCACATTAAGGGGCTGGCCCCGTGGCCGAGCAGTTAAGTTTGCGCGCTCCGCTGCAGGCGGCCCAGTGTTTCGTTGGTTCGAATCCTGGGCGCAGACATGACACTGCTCGTCAAACCACGCTGAGGCAGCATCCCACATGCCACAACTAGAAGGACCCACAACAAAGAATATACAACTATGTACCGGGGGGCTTTGGGGAGAAAAAGAAAAAGAAAAAATAAATAAAGTGGCACATTAAGATTTCTGCCAAAAGGCAAGGAGCACTTCCCCCTTAATAAGCCCCCTCCCCTTGCCCCCATCCTGTGTTTAGGAACCTTTTTGAGTTGACTGCTGACCTTGGTGCCTCTTCTGAACGGATTATTTAGATGTTCAGTTCAGTTAAACCAGCATTTTCTATATAGTCTGCCACGTGTGGAAAACAGTGTTAAACTCTCTCTGATGCCTGAAGATCAAGCAGTGCATTCTCTGCCCTCAGGGAGCATTCCATCTACTTGGAGAGATGAGCCCGCCCCCCCCCCCCCCCGTTTTTTTTTTTGGTGAGGAAGATTAGCCCTGAGCTAACAGATTTGGACAATAGTGAGTTTGGTTAGAAATTTGTTTCCTTCCTCCCTTCTATTTAGATATTTTCTGGAATTCATAAAATGTTCATCGACCATTTCCTCCCCAATTTGTAAAACGTTATTTCTGTCATACCTTATCTAAATGGACTCATTTTAAAACAATGAAAAGATATGTTATATATAAGGTCTGATTTATTCAATGGAAAGGCATTTATTACTATGTTACTTTGTTACCGAGACTAATTTAGGTTTTGTTACAGGAGATAGCTTTTCCAAGACTAAAAAACAGCGCAATGTCTTCATTTCTCTTAAATCATTTCGTTTCCCTGACAGTCATTTTACAATAAAAAATATGTCTATCATTCAGTCTCAGATGTAAGTGGTCCCTGGACTCTGTCCAGTTTAAATACTGGGTAACTCATTAGGGACTCAGTTTTTTAAATAATATTTTTATTTTGAGTGTTAATATTTCAAGCACTTGTTTTATTCTTAATTTCTACTTTGATTCTTAACCATTTCAGTAATATATTTGTGGTTTAACTTTTGTTACCATTTTCCCAACCCTATTTAATTAGTCTTAAAATAAGTCTGTAGCAAGTTAAACATTTAAAAATAATCTTAAAATTATAAAAGTAATATGACTATGTGATAGTACAGAAAAGAAAAAAATTCACCCCAAATATTATCTTCACATCCACTGTGATGATTTTGGTGTATTACTTGCTTTAGTTTTTTTAGTATGCACTTTAAGTATAATTTTAGATTGTTATAATGATGTCCATATAGTTTTAAATTTTGGCTCTTTTCGCTTTGTATAATTGTATAAACACATAGCCATTTTGCTCCATAATTCTTTACTGTGTTTCTAATGTATTCTTAGTTACGGAGTAATATTTTGCTGGATGGATATTGGATAAATGACTCAATTGCTTCCTTATTAGTGTACATTTAGGTTTCTCTAACTTTTCACCATTGTAAATAACATGGTACTAAGTATTTTTGTGCCTCTACTGTAGTTTGGATTATTTCTCCAGGGTAGATTTCCAGAAGTGGGATTTCTGGATTGGAGGAGAAGTAAAGAAACCACTATTACTGGTAATAATAATAATGGCTGACATTTATCGACTATGTATAAAATGCCAGGCAGTGTTTCCAAGTGCTTGATATATATCACCTAATTTTCATTGTCGTAACAGCTTTTGAGGTAGGTGCCATGTTGTCCCCATTGTGTCTCTGTAGAAATAAAGGCACTGAGAGGTGAAGTGATTTACCCAGGATCTCTCACAGCTCACAGGTGGTGAAAGGAGGCTTTGAAACTGGGATTCAGACTTGGAGCCGCCTGTCTCCAGAGAGTGTGCTATCAGTTTCTGGTTGAAGCTCGCAGATCTCATCATCTGAGTCATGAAGCGTGCACGGCCTTGTTAGGTGCACGCTGCCTGGTCTTCTCATGTTGCTCAGTAGGACTGGGAGTTTCTTGTTTGATTCTGATGGTTGTGTCCCTGCGACATGTGGTGGTGGTCTTGAAAACTCTATGCTGGAAACCTTAGTCGGTGGATCTCGCAATTACTTAAGAAAGCCCTGCAGTTAAAAACATAGTGGGGTCAGAAGTCAGAGCAGACGGTGAGTCACATTCAAACAGCTGTTCTCACCCACTCCCCTTGTTCGCTGGCAGAATCTCCCTCCTGCTACAGAGAATCTCTAACATTTTTGCCTCATGAAAGGCTTGCATAGAACTTAGAGTGGCATTAACATAGCCATTCTCAATAAGCAATAGTGATTTATGTTTTATTTTACTTCTAAGTACCAAAGGCTTGACTTTAGGATAAGTATGTAGGGGTATGTATGTACTTGTATAATTTCTTTTATGCTGAAGCAGTTTTTTTTTTGAGGACCAAAATAATTTCCTAATATATAAATGATTGCCAGTTTTAAACAGCAAAATATTTTCTCATTCGTTTGTAATACTGAGTTGGTCTATTTAGTAGATGCTAGTCTTGTATTTCTATTCCAGAAGACTACTTATTACGTTATTCCCTCAATTAACCTAAGTGAAGTTCAAGCTTTGGTGATGGTTAGTTATAATATTTTTGTGTGTGTGTGAGGAAGATTGGCCCTGAGCTAACATCTGTGCCAGTCTTCCTCTATTTTGTATGTGGGATGCCACCACGGCATGGTTTGCTGAGCGGTGTGTAGGGCTGTGGCTGGGATCCAAACCCACAAACCACGGGCCACCGAAGTGGAGCACAAGAACTTAACCACTACACCACTGGGCTGGCCCCAGTTATAATCTGCTTTTCATATAAATCTTCAAAGGCAAAGTTTAAATAAACAAATAAAAAACAAATAAAGCCATCATTTAAAAAAATCATTAATGGCACATTGTACCTTTTATAGCTTCTTTTATAGTTATAGGCCCTCCTTTGAAAAATACAAAGCATTTTAAGTGAATAATCATATACAGAAAAATCATAATACAGATATATTAATATCCTCTCAATAAAGTTGAAGTCTGTGCTGTAAAAAGCCTTGCTGAAAAAGTGAAGATTTACTTTCCATCTGAGCAACAAACCTATAAATCTTGACTCCTTGATCTCGCTGGAGAATTCTTTCTTTCTCTGTTTAGTGAGAAATAGGGCCCAATTTAATGGAACCTTTGCTGCCTCCAACTTTTCTAGAATGAGGGAGGGCTTTGGTGGTTGAATTTGTTAAGAATGAGACTTCCTTTCCCCCATTCCTAAAAGACCTGGGAGTTCCCGTCTGCTGCCGGGCACGGGGCTCCGGAAGGTGAGTTTGGGGCCACTACGTATGATGGTGCAAGATGTGCATTGTACAGCGAAACCAGATAGAGTCTCCATTTCCTAACGTGTGCAGAAGAACTGTCTGCTCCCCAGGCTAGACATCTCTGAGTCTGTAATCACTTGGAAAGGGTGCCTGAATGTAATGTGTACAAGCGGGAAAGGGACGATAGCAGTAGGCTGTATTTCTGAGACTCACGTTCTTTCCCATACCATCACTGCCCTCCTTGTCCTGCGCCTGTGTGAGCAGCTGACACATAATTTATGTCTTAGTTGCTGAACCGAAGACCAGTTATCCATTGCACATCATGTCGGCAGACCTTACGACTTCCCTGGAGAAGTGAACACTTATTTGCAGTTGCTTTTCAATGTTCATCTTCTACGTTTTGGTCATTATAAATGTGAGTGGGGATTTAGTGCCCTGGAGCCATAAATCTTAAATATTTCAAACTGTATTTTTAATAGGACAGTCTATAGTCAGCACTACTCCTGGACAGTAAAGTTCTTAATCTAAAAACATTTAAAAAGGTGTATTCACTTAGTTATCGAATTGCCATAGGGCGGAAACTGTTTGATTCTGATAAGTATATATACCATTTCTTTTTTAATCCAGTAAGTGCTTCCATTTCTCTTTTTAATTAAATAAATTACCTTTCAGTTAAATTAGTCACTGGACATTTTCTGGCTGAATAAGGCACTTCCTGACACCGTCCGGATTTGACGGGAATTGAGACATAGTAGGAGTTTTGGTCATACTGTTTGCCTTTTTTGCTCCCTAGAGTAATGAGGTGGATTTGCCATAGCAAATGGTTTGCATAAGTATATATAATTGTCGTAGAGTTTGAGGTTAAGAAGTTTTTGCTTTTATTTTAACACTTAGATGTTTTTCTACATTTCTGTTTAGAAAGAAGATAAATGTTCTCTTTAGATCAGCGTGGCAGGGATCTTGAATTGCCGTATGATCCAAGTATAGTGCCTAAGGCTTCACAGCTGCATGAATCTTCTGTTTCTACAGGCTTTCATCGAGGAGATTCCACGTTGTCCCTGGAGAATTTTTTCTCCATAGTCCTTTCTCTCAGGGAATTCATCTTTATGTGTGAACTAGGTCCCTTTGATTTAGGCCTATTTCTTAGTCTGGTCTCAATAGAGATAAATTAGGATTAGGTTGTTACTGTTTGTAAATTAGTAAGAGTATAGTAATCAAAATCTCTTCCCTGCCTCCCCCCATATTAAATAAGGACATTTGACTTATGGGAGAAGCACTCATCTCAAAAAAAGGAGAGAGAGGGTAATTGCTACCAAAGACAGAATAGTTTCCTAATGACCAATTATAGCTCCTCTTTGTGAAGAGCTAGTTTGGCCGTAAAGGACAGATCCTCTTCCAGTTTTACAGATTGGTTGATTTTGTCTTTTCTGTCCGCTGTCAGAGGCTTCTTCTACAGGTGGAGTAATACTAGCTAGAAGACTAGATGGTGCTTTATTTGGAAGCTTTTGGGTGTAAGTGACAGAAAACTCAACAGAAGCAGCTTGAACACCGGGGGCATTTCTTATCTCACGTAACAAAAGGTCTTGAAGTGGGAGTTTCCAAGGCTGGTTGGTCCAGCAGCTCAGTGACTTCAAGTCTTTATGTAACTACACATCCAGAGACGTGAAAAAGAGACTGTACCCGTTCTGTGTTCTTAAAGCCTGAGGAAAACTTTCCAGAAACTACCCCTCCCATCTCCCAGGCCAGAATTGTGTCCATGCCTAAACCAGTGGCTTGGTCATGGAAATACCATCACTGTGATGAACTCTGACCCAACGTAATTCACCCTGGGCTGGGGAGGAGTCTGGCCTTCTCTGGAGGTCGTGACAGCCCAGGAGCTAGCTAGGAAGATGAGGAATGGTTTTTGCGTGGGCCACCCAGGTGGGAAGGGAGTTCAGAGAAGATGGCCTGGAACATTTCTTGTCTGCACGTTAGCAACTGCATTGAAGAATGTTGCTGTAAAGTATATACCACTGACATGGGGAAAAATTAGCTTAACAAGGCTGTAGAAAAGAGTAAGCCATCTTATTTTTGGATTGGCTTAGAGATGACTTTGCCTAGGAGCTGAGATGTAAATTTGGTTTTTTAGGGTCCCAACAAGTTTTAAGAAGCTATTAGTAGGTAGTTTTCTCACTCAGGTTTTCTCTCAGTTCTGTGTAAACTAGCACAAGCAGGGGCCTGAGTGTTTGAGAACAACAGCGTGTGGTCTTTCTCTCTCTCTAACTCAGTTTTCAGCACAGCTAATGCTACTGATGAATGTGGGAGTGTCACAGCAGTTCTTTTGTTGGCTATTCATTTTGATTTTACTATCTTCTTGTTTTAGACAATGAATTTGCTGGTCAAACTTAGAAGGAGTTTTATTTCTTAATGTTTACATATCATAAGTTTTTTTTCTTGAGGAAGATTCATCCTGACCTCACATCTGTTGCCAATCCTCCTCCTTTATTTTTTGCCCGAGGAAGATTAGCTCTGAGCTGACATCTGTGCCAGTCTTCCTCTACTTTGTATGTGGGATGTCTCCACTGCTTGGCTGAGGAGTGGAGCAGGTCCACACCTGGGATCCGAATCCACGAACCCTGAGCCGCTGCAGCGGAGCGCACGGAGCTTTAAGCACTTGGCCACAGGGCCGGCCCCTACGTATCTTAAGTTCTATTATTTTGTTTTAAAAGATTCAAATCTCCTCCAGGCCAAAGAGAAGCGATTCCTGGAAGGTTCAGAATTTTTGTACCCGTTTTGGAGGGGGACAGCCTGGCAGTGGTCTAGGCTACAGTGGGAGGGGGAGGATGTTAAAGTCTTCGGATTTTTCTGTGGGCCAAGTGAACGCACTTGGAGTAGATTCTGCGTGTGAGGATGAAGTACTCGTCCTGCTGCTGGTGCTGTAAGTGGATGAAAATGAGGGCATCTTTTCATTATGTTGTCCTCGCTCATTATTGACAGACTATAGCAGTGCTTACTGACTGAATTCCCATTTAGTTTTAGTAGCTTTTCTGGCGATTCAGTCTTTCTCTACTTTTTTTTTTTTTTAAAGATATGCTATCATGTTGTGTACAAATAATGTAATTTTGTCTCCTCCTTTCTAAATAGTTAGACTTTTTGTTTTCCTCACTTCATTAACTAGAAGAGAACAATGTTCTGAATTCTCATTGATAATGAGTGTTATCATGTTCCTGTATTTGAGATTAGTTAGAAAGCTTGACATGAGGGGACTATGAGGTGGCTTCAGTTTATGGATAATAGGGCTAAAGTTTCCTTGCTGATATAATGAAAAATGGAAACCAGTGCTAAAGTAAGAGCCAAAGAAGAAAGGATATTCAAGATATAGTAATATAGAGAATTAATGATCACGAGGATGGACTAGAACATAATGGAGATGAGCGTGCATTGATCACGTGAAAGGAAGAAGCAAGTCTGTCTTGTCTTCTTTGGGAAAAAACTATCATCACTAGAGCCATCTCATGGAAATGTCCGGGAAGCATTTGTCTGAACTACAGGCAAAACATCTGACTCGACAGGATACGATTCTCCAGGCTGGGGAGGCGCTAGTGAGACACACACAGGAATCTGTCCCTCTGGCTCCAGAGCAGTGGGAGGTGTGGAGCCTTCTTGCTGGGCTCTTCTGCCGGTTTTGGTGAAGGTTGTCCTTGTGGATTTCCTGTGCATAAAATCCTTGCCCTAATTTCAACTACCTGTCCTGTAAGGAAACTGCAGCTGCTTCCAGGAGAGTCTCATACTGTGGGGTCGGGTCCTAGGTTGGTGTATAAAGGCAGAATCACATATGGCCACAATTTCCCTTGAAAGACCCCCCAAATCGCCCATAAAGAATCACGTATGGGATTTTGTGCCTCTTATTCTGTAGAGCAATATGTAGTTATAGATGTGTGGTATCTGAACTAAGGTATAGTACAGAATAAAGTATGTTCATGTAAAATACAGTTTTATAGTGTTTTAACTGATATAAGAAAGTATCTTGAGTTTGTGTAAACTTGTGAATGGTATCATTTCACTGTACCTTCTGTAAGATACTAGAATGAGAAATTGAAGAATATTTTGAAATTTTCACGTGGCGACAGGAACTCTTTTATGTTTTAAATAGAGCATATTATATATTTCTGTGTGTGATTACTTTGAGAAAATTTAGTTTCTTAAAGTTTTAAAGATAGAAAGCATAAACATGTGGCTTTTTTGGAGTTAACATTTATTTATCCTGATTGTTTTTAAAGTCAGTTTTAGAACGATAATTATAATGCCATATTGAATGCTTTATTTATTTATTTATTTATTTATTTTTAAAGATTGGCACCTGAGCTAACATTTATTGCCAATCTTTTTTTTTTGATTTCTTCTCCCCAAAGCCCCCCAGTACATAATTGTATATTCTAGTTGTCCAGGTCCTTCTGGTTGTGCTGTATGGGACGCCACCTCAGCATGGCCTGAGTGGTACCATGTCCACACCCAGGATCCAAACCGGCCAAACCCTGGGCTGCTGAAGCAGAGCGTGTGAACTTAACCCCTCGGCCGAGGCTGGCCCCTGGATGCTTTATTTTTAATCTACGTGCTAACCATATCTTTGACACTGGATGGGAATGTAGAGATGGGCATTCAGCCTGGTAATTTATTCTCTTAAATACGTAGGAAAAGTTCACACTTGCTGTTTTTTTCTTGCGTGTGGCTTGAGACCTGGGGGATTTTATCCTCCAGTCATTTCCAAAGAGAGACTAACTGGGGATTCTGACCTTTCCTGCTTGCCTGGCACCCCTCCTGAGCATCCAAAATGGGACCTTCAGGCCTAAACTGTTTGGTAAATGTCTGGTTCTGGTTTGTCTAAGAGTGAGACTCTTTGAGCAGCAAGGACTTCTCGGAGAGGAAGTTCGTCGTTGTAATGTCTGGGGGATCCACGCGGCTGCTGATGAAGAAATCACGCAGGTAAAGAACTGGGATCCTGACATTGGCCAGAGAAGCTCTCTACACCTTCCTTTTAGGGCCACGGGCCCTGCTCTGGTCTGCGGAGCCACAGGGAGATGGAACTTGTTTGTCCTCAGAGGATGACGTAGTGCAAACAGTTTTAGACATGAAAGAGTACAGGCAGGCATGTACTTTGCAAAGATTGCTTAAGAGGGCATTCTTTGATGAAGGGCACAGCTGGTTGTTTTTCTCTCAAAAATAGGATAGCAGTGGGAGTGCCCAACTGATGTTCCCACTTTACCAGAGAGAAGTCCTTGTCCCCAGCCTTCATGGTGACTTTATATTATGGGGATTTAGGACATCCACCTTCTTCATTTTTAAAAATTTAACTTTGGGGCCGGCCCAGTGGCGCAGTGGTTAAGTGCGCACATTCCGCTTCGGCATCCCACGGTTCGCTGGTTCGGATCCCGGGTGTGGACATGGCACCACCTGGCAAGCCATGCTGTGGTAGGCGTCCCACATATAAAATAGAAGATGGGCACAGATGTTAGCTCAGGGCCAGGCTTCCTCAGCAAAAAGAGGAGGATTGGCGGCAGATGTTAGCTCAGGGCTAATCTTCCTCAAAAAGAGAAATTTAACTTTGCTTTATAATACGATACACAGTCCGCATTCAAATTTTGCCAATTTTCTCAACTTTTATATTTTAAAAACAGCTTTACTGAGGTATGATTGGCATAAAATAAACTGTACATGTTTAGTATGTGCAGTTTGATCAGTTTTGTATATACCTGTAAAACCATCACCATCAAGATAACATATCCGTCACCCTCAAAAATTTCTTCATGCCCCGTTGTTTTTTGTTTTTTGCTGCCAATCCTCCTCTTTTTGCTGAAGAAGACTGGCCCTGAGCTAACATCGTGCCCATCTTCCTCTGCTTTATATGTGGGACGCCTACCACAGCATGGCTTGCCAAGCGGTGCCATGTCTGCACCCGGGATCCGAACTGGCAAACCCTGGGCCACCGAAGTGGAACGTGCGCACTTAACTGCTGTGCCACGGGAACAGCGCCCATCATGGCCCTTTGTGATACCTCTCTTATGTCCTTCTCCAGTCCCTCCCTCCATCCCCAGGCAACCATGAATCTGCTTTCTGTCACTGTAGATTTAGTTCACATTTTGTAAAACTTTATATAAATGGAAATATGCAGTCTGCATGCCGTTTTTCCTGCATTTTTTTCCAACTCAGCATAATCATTTTGAAATTCATCTATGTTGTTGGACCTATGAATAGTTCACTCGTTTTTATTGCTTAGTAGTCTAATGTATGGATATGCCAAAACTTGGTTATCCATTGACTTGTTACTGGACATTTGAGTTGCTTCCAGTGTTTGGCCGTACAAGTCTTTGTATGGACATATGCTTCCACTTCTCTTGGTAAATACCTAGGACTAGAGTGACTGGATCGTAGGGTAGGTGTATGTTAACTTTTAAAAAAAACTGCTCAGCTGTTTTCCAAAGTGGTTGTATTATTTTACATTTCCATCAGCAGTGTTTGAGAGCTCTAATTGCTCCACATCCTGGCCAGTCTTTTTAATTTTAGCCATTCTAGTAGTTGTGAAGTGGTTTCTCAATGTGGTTTTAATTTGCATTTTCCTAATAACTAATAATGTTCAGTATCTGTCTATGTACTTTTTGGAAAATGGCTTTCTTTTGAAAACATGAAAGAGGAATGTTGATCAAATCTTGGTTTTCTTGTAAAATCTGACATTTGTCCTTGCCTATATGATGTGAGTGAAAAAAAGAGAGGTGAGAAGGGCAGGCGTGACTAGACCTGGCCCTCTCTTACTGAAAGGAGATTCAGAAGTACAGCCTAGAAATAGGGTTGTCAAGAGGCTACACAAGGTAAGGAAATCAGATGAAACAAGGAGAGTGGAAGGGAAAGATTGGGGCCTGTGACCACTAAAGGAAGTTTAGAGTCTCTCATTTGCTTTTTTTTTTCTATTTTTGGGGGGCAGTGAGGAAGATTCACCCTGAGTCAACATCTGTGCCTGTCCATTTCCATTTTATATGTGGGACACTGCCACAGCATGGCTTGATGAGTGTGGTGTGTAGGTCCTTGCCCTGGATCTGAACCTGCGAACCCTGGGCCACTAAATAACCACTGTGTCACTGGGCCGGCCTCTCATTTTCTTAAAACCACATGTTCTTTATTCCAGATTACAAATCTGAATGAGACTTCTACTAGGAAAGTGCCTTTGAAAGCATAGAGTATAGACACTGCTCCTGCTTTCTTCCTACTTCCTTATTTCTTCCTGCCGTCTGAGACTTCTTTGAACCTGGTTTTTTGAATGTCTGCAGGGGCCTCATAATTGTCATGTGTGATGACTTGTTTTCAAGCTCTCATCTTAGATTTTTCTGTGGGATGCGGCTTTCTTGACCTCCTCTCTCTTCTTGAGACTCATCTTCTTGGCCTTAGTGACACCACTAAATTTGGGTTTTTTTTTTTTTTTTTGCTGCTTCTCTGATTTCTTTGAGGATTTCACTTGTTTCCTGAACCTGGGTTTCAGGGAGGGCCATACTCAGTGTGCTGGTCCCATTTTGTTTCTCTGCACTGGAATGTTTGCAGCTTGCGTGGATTCAGCCACGCTTGGTGAACAGAGGGCTCCCCTTCCCATCTTCCACATCTTTGTGTGCTGACTTTTAGTATTTTTTTTCTGGGTATCACCTTGGTAACAACCCATCTGAAACCACATTTGCCTCCTGTGTCCCTAGATGACTCCAGACTTGCCTCTTCCTCTCATGGTGCTGCCATTCTCTCAGGCTCCCACCCTTGAGTCTACCCTGTCATCCTTGCTTCTTCCGTCTGCGTTCAAGTCTGTGAGACTTTGTATTATACCTCTCATCTCTGTCTCCATCTTTACCGTCATGCCACCATCGTGCCAATTCTGGTTTTCATCACTTTCTGCTAGGATTGTGACAGTGGCTTCCTAACTGGTCACTTAGTCTCTGTCCCTCTCCTCTGCAGTCTGCTCACTGACGTCTCTGATCGATCGGTCTTGTCAGCTCAGTGGGTTGTACGTGGTTTGTTTTGAAAAAGTCTATGATTTTTGCCAAACATGATTTATTTCTCTGAAATTTGTTTTTTGGGTTCTCCTAATGTCATCCCTGACTACTTTACGGTCTTATCTTCTGTCACTCACCTACACAAAACTCTGCGCTACAACAGAATTGGTCTCTTTATTATTCCCTGACTACCTGATGGATACACATGCCCACTGCTGCTACTCTGTGAAATCTGTTCCATTTTCTGAGAGATTTCTCATTCCTCCTCCCCATAGCTATGTCTTGGCCTTATTTCAAGGTTTTCCTGTTTCCAGTTCTTCCCTGAAGTCTTGCTTGGTCATGTCATCTTTAAGTAATCATTCTCTCCTTTGAATTTATGGTCTGTGACAGGCAGTTGAACCTTTTGTGTTATTGTTCATTTTTCAGGAACTTTTCTTCTCTAACCAGAATTCAATTTCCCTGAGTTCGAAGTCTCTAAGTCCCTGTGGTGTGCGTGCACTCTTCCAGATGCTTGAGTTCTAATCATAATGATGCCTTACAATAATTCTAGAAATAATGATGCCTGACAAAGGAAGAGGAAACACCGGGTTGTATGACTGCATTTGCTACCACTGATATCTGGTGGAAACCAAAAGATTCCACTCATTCTGACTGTTGAGTGCCTGCCATGTGCCAGTGCTCTCACGGATTCCCTCATGCTGAATCCTAGTGGTCTTTTGAGGCAGCTGTTGTTATCCCCATTTTACAGTTGGTGAAAGTGAAGCTTACACCCGTGTATGCCCAGGGCTACGCAACTGCTTATTGGCCGAGCTGGGATTAAAATATTTCCCCTGTTTGTCTGACTCCCAAACCTTGCTCTTCCCTGTACCGTAGTCTTTGCAGGCCTGGTTGGCGAGGTCTTCATATGGGGGTTATTCTGAGGTACTGTTAACACTCCGTTTCTAACACTTCAGATTATCTGTAGTAAATGTTTCAAGTACATGGGAATGGAATTAAGTTGAGGAGATAAAGCAATTCATTTACACCATTCACTCGTATTTACTCTCTTTTTCTCATTGACTCTCACGGTTTGTGCAATGTATAGTCCATTCAGAAGCCCTTTAAATAATGGCCAAGGAAAGTGCAGATTACGTATATAGGTTTCTGAAGGTTAGCCTACGCAAGTGGTTTTTGTCAGTTTGACAGGTAACTCGATTTCTGGTTGTAGGGCAGGAATTTTGAGAAGTGAGGCTAGCTTCTCAGAGGAAGCTAGGCAACATTCTTAGGTTGAACTCAGTCTGCCCTTGAAAAGGTGGTTCAGTTATTTGATTAGGGGTGTATGGATTATAGGACGTTAGACATGCCTCAGTTTCCAAATGTAAGTACAAAAGAACGTGTCCTAGACTCGCTTGAAAAAAAGTTCAATCTGTAGCTTCCCTCCCAAAAGCGTCATGTGAAATAAGATTATCTGTAGTATTTAGTGAGTATCAAAGAGTGAGGAAATATAAGTGAACAATTTCAGCTGCCTGGGGGCAGAAAAAATGATTCATATATTTGAGATCTGTACCCCAGACATTCCTGGTTTGTACTCAGTCAAGAAGAGAGGCATCAAGTAGGTTTCACGACAGAACAGAAAACAGTTTATTGATGGTGTGGGAACACCTTAGAAAGGAATAGAAATCATCAACTTTAGCACCCACCGGGGTCTGTGTCAGCATGCCTGGACCAGTTCAGAACAATGGCCCCCACCAATGTCTCAGTCTCTGGAGAGGTCCCTCCTCTCACCAAGATGCCCCCAGAACCCACCAGAACAGAAGGACTCCAGTGCCTTTAAGGGAACTCCAGCCCACGAACCCAAGCAGAGTCTTTCCAGACTGCAGTGCCCTCACCTTCTCGCTCTGCCTCAATGGGCTCTAGATGCTCCAGCTGGAATCCAGAGAAGATTGGCATGGCTCTCCATTTCTACGCCAGACTGAAAGCTCCTGGAGGACGGAGACCACTTGGCCATTTTCAGCACTCAAATTTGACCCTCTGCGTCACCTGGCGCAGGAAATACAAGTGGCCACATATAGTCAAGACAATCTAGAAGAAGAACAACCCCGGAGAGCTTCCACTACCAGATATGAAGCCTTAGTATAAAGCTACAGGCATCAGGGCAGCGTGCTGTCCTACTGCAAGGACAGCCACAAGGAGAAGGAAGAAGAAGAGAGAGTCCCCCTGAGACCCACAGACGTGAACATTTGTATGTGACAGAAGAGACAGGCCGAGCATTGGGGAGAAGACAGTCTTCTCAGTCAATGGTCCAGGGGCACTGGCTGTCCAGACGGGAAAGAATTCACCTTGACTCCTGCCTCACACCATAAACAAAGGTCAATTCCAGATGATTTTACATCCAAATGTGGATGTTTAAAACAATGACATTTGTGGTAGATAATACAGGGGAATATTTTCATGATTTTGGGGCAAGCAAAGATTTCTTAGGCAGGTTAGAGGGTACACTAAACATAAACACAAAAATGTATAAATTGGACTTTATTATTAAGACCATCTCCTCGTCAAATGATATCTTCGAGAGAGTAAGAAGGCAAGAACAGAATGGGAATAAACACTTGCCATATTTTATCTGGAAAAGCCTCATATAAGATATGTAACTAACTCCCATAAATTGTTAGGAAAACAGACAATCTGCCAGAAAAAATGGGCAAAAGATTCAACTAGGCGTTTCACAAAGAAGAAAATTAAATGCCCAACAAGTATTTGAAAAGGTGCATAACATTGTTACTGGTGGGGAAAATGTAAATTAACACCAAGATGTGATACTAATGCACAATGACTAAAACAAAACCACTGAAAATATGAAGAGTCGGTGAGGATGGAGAGTAACTGGGCCCTCGCAGACTGCTGAGGGTGTCAGCCACTTTCAAAAGCTCTTTTAAGATCTCCTGAAGATGGACCTGCACATACTCTAGGTCCCCAAAATTCCTCTCTTAGATAAACACCCAATAGAAATGCCTACATATGTTCCTCACTGCAAAAGAACATTATCACTTAGTTTACCTATTTCCAAGTCCTCAGGACCTAATTCTGTGTTTTTATTGTTTTCCTTCTGGTCTGGGGCTTTTATACATTGCTGGGTGGTAGAGGAGTGGTTTTTTCGCATGGTGGTAGAATTCGGTTGCAGTTACAGCCTGTCGCCACTAGATGGGGGGGTCTAGTGCTGCGCGTTCTGAGCTCTCTGCCTTCCGGCAAGATGGCGGCGCCCAGTGCGGTTTGCTGGGGCGGGGGTGGGGGGGGGTGGGGGCGGTTTCTCTTGCTCACCCATCTGGATTCGATCAGTTTTGTTCCCTGGTCTCCCGGGGCCCTGGGTTTATGGGGTCCCCCGCACACGGAAGCTTTCCCCCGTCAGCGGGTTTCCACTGTACCGGTGGACGGGAGTCCTAGATGATCCCCCGTCATGCGTCCCCTCCCCCGCTCCTTCCCGGACCCGCGCAGCGATCCCGGTTTCTAGGGGAGGGAGCAAAGTTCTCTCCCTACCCCATTCCAGCTCCTCCGAGGTGGGCAGCAGGGGCTCTGTCCTGTGTCTTTTGATACTGTAGGTCTCTGAGTCGTGGCATTAGGTACATTAGCTGAAATTCAGGGTTTTTTTTCAGTCCTTTTTTGTACTTTGGAGGGGAGAGAGTCCCGGGTCAGCTCACCCCGCCATTTTGCTCAAATCCTACCTGAACAGACTATGTTGTTAACTAAACAAGCTTCCAGCTGACACCCCCACTGATTCTGAGGGGGCTTCTTTCTCAAACTCTCAGAGCCACCCTGGCGGGAATGAGACCGCTCCTTCTACTGACGGAGCTATGCTGACTCTTTCTGCCTGCAGCGTCCCTCGTGGGTCGGACAAGTGTGCGGGCGGTTCGTGCCTTGACTTCCCTCCGGACCAGGAGGCTGACTGCGTTCTTCCTTCTCAGCATCACCACCATGAGGAGAGGTCCGCCCTGAGCCAAGGCTCAGGGCGCAGCCCCGCACCTCTGAGACCTGACTGCCAGGCGTCCCCCACACAAGTACCAGACCCGCCCTCCCCGAGGCCTGGCCCCCAGGGACCGGCCACCTACCCGTGTCTGCTTGCTCAGGGTTCCTCTGCAGGATGGCTAAGCCTGTCCCTAGCCCTGACCCCAACCCGTAATTAAGGATGGTGCATTGTGCTGCATGTTTTAGATATCTCACTCTGTCAATTATTTGGGACTAGGAGAGACTACTTCTCTTCCTATTATTTTTCTGTTTGTTCATTTGTTTTTCCAGCAAAATCTCTATAGAATAGTCAATACGCTTATGCAGTGATGTTCCACCTCATATTGATCGGAGAGAGGCTGGGTCCAGCCATCTGTGCCTAGAATAGAGTCTGGGGCCTGATAAAGACGTGTGAATGAATGGGACCTAAAAGTGTGGGGGGAGCACACACACGGGCCCCCAATGCCCAGGAGGTTCCAGGCAGACACAGAGCAAGGTCAAACGCCACAAGAACAGGCCTGGCTTGTCTGAGGACTGCTGGGAATTCCATGTCACTGAAGCCAAGTGAGCAAGGGAGAGACTCCTGGGGGACGAGAACACTTGTCAGCCATTGTGCAGTCTGGTTTGACTCTGGGCGAGATGAAGAGCCAGGGGAGGGCTGGAGCAAGGAGGGGCGCCATCCCACTTACTGTGGCCCTGGTGCTGTGAGTCAGGAGCAGGGGCCAAGTCAGAAGCAGGGCCAGCCAGGAGGCCACAGGAGTGACGTGGGGAGCTCAGGCCGGGGTGTGAGTGGTGCAGAAGGCGACACGTGCTCAGGGCTGAGATGTGCATTTGCAGGGAGAACCAGGGCTGGCTCTGCAGGCATGTGACTGTGCTGTCATACGAGGCCCCTCGATCAGGAGAGCCCCGTGCTTGCTCTCATGCTCTCCTGCTGCCATCCTGAGGTGCCGTCCCCCAGCTCTATCGTGTTATCATTGACGTGTAACATTGGGTGAGGTTAAGGACTGCGAGGCCATATTTTGACACACGCACATTTTGTGAAATGAATTGGACAGTAAGCATTGTGAACACCTCCCTCCTCTCCCATATTTACCTTTGTGTGCGTGTGTGGCGGGAACATTTCAGATCCGCTGTCTTATCAACATTCTAGTGTATCATAGAGTATTGATAACTGCAGTGATCATTCTGTCGAGTCGACCCCACAATTTATTCATCTTCTAAAGGAAAGTGTGTACCCTGTGTCCTACATCCCCCCACTGCCCCCACCTCCCAGCCCCCGGCAGACGCCATGCTGTTCTGTTTCCATGAGCTTGGCTTTTTTAGAGTCCACACTTAAAGAAAATGTAAGGTAAGAAAAATCCACATACTCACGTTTCAAGTCCTCTCCGTAACGGGACTTTGGCTGACTTCTCAGGGGCTCTGATTAGGGGCATGCTGCTCCCCAGGCACTGGGAGACTGGAAGGAGAATTCCTCCTCACAGTCAAAGGACCACTTTGGCCACTTTCTC
The DNA here is from genome assembly GCF_041296265.1 of Equus caballus. Classification (NCBI taxonomy): domain Eukaryota; kingdom Metazoa; phylum Chordata; class Mammalia; order Perissodactyla; family Equidae; genus Equus; species Equus caballus. The sequence goes on from NC_091702.1 coordinate 5,766,334, forward strand.
ACTCACCTCGTGGTTGTACATCTGGAAGTAAGCCGATTAAGTGTTTCTTCTCAGGAATATCTATCAGCCTCTTGTACATTTTGTCAGGATTAATTTCTGTGACGGTAGAGAATGTAACCTGTGTGTCCATGCACTGAGGACATGTAGACTGCAGGGCAGCGCGAAGTGCTCCAAGCACAGGGAGTGAGTCCCCTGCCCACCTCTCCACACACTGAGTGACAGCAACACAGACCATCCTGGATGCATAAGACGTCTCGTCGCGACTGAGTGATGGCACTCACATCAACCCACACCTGCTACTACAGCTATTATCGTATCTTTCTGACATTTTAGAAAACAATGGCCCTTTGATAATCAATGGGAATCACCCTTTCAAAGAGCCAGTGATGCCATGAACTTTAATGAGTGACATCCTTGTCCTGTTCCATCAGTTTGTTCCCTGTGATTAGTTTGGGTAATCAGACACTGAGTCACACTTTTTACTGAATAAAATGTGTGCAAGCAAGAAAATTGGTTGTTTGTTCTAAAAGTAGCATTTGTGAACATATTGAAAAAGCAATAGCCAGCCCGGTGGCATAGTGGTTAATAACGTTCATGTGCTCCACTTCAGAGGCCGGGCGGGGGGGTTCTTGGGCTCAGATCTGGGTGCGGACCTACCCATTTCTCATCAGCCAGGCTTTGGCGGTGACTTGCATGCAAAACAGAGGAAGCTTGCCACAGATGTTAGCTCTGGGACAATCTTCCTCATCAAAAAACAAAACAAATAAAACAAAACAACCCCAAAAGAGGCTTCTAGACCAAATTCTCTCTTTTTCCACTAGTACCACAATAATATCTCTTTTCCAGCCTCTTTGCTCTCTTCACTCTGTGCCCATGTGAAGTAGTGTTCAGCAAAGAAATGGGCTGGAAGGGCTGTTTGCATGTATAGGCTCAGTCCATGAAAACGTGCCTCAGGATGTGCCATACATTTCCCCTTTGCAACGTTCTGGAAGGAACCTAAGGACACGCCCAGAGCGGAATCCACATGTCGAAGAGGGCAAATCCCCAAATTGAAGGTAGCTGGGTCCTGACCCTCTGACTGGAGGAAAATCAATAGGCAGAGTCACTTGCTATTTGAAAGCTTGTGTTGAGATGCTATATGCAGGAAACAAATCTATATAATGTTCCAATAACTGATATTTTCATGTATCTGGGCCAGCAGATGACTTGACTTTACTTTAAAGAAGTCTGTAACAAAAATTGTTCTGAAGCAAGTTTTCCATGAAAAAATATGTTTCCAAATCTGGAAACAGTAAATAGCCCTTGAAGATCTGAAAGGGTAAATTAAAAATGTAATTCTTAAGTTTATTTATTTATTTTTTCTTATTATATAAGTTTCAGGTGTAGAGCATGATAATTTGCCACCTGTGCATAAGTTTATTTAGAAAACAAAAATCACATTCTCTCCCAACAATTTTTTGATATTAAAGATGTATCACATTTTAAATATATTACCATTCTTTTGTTTTCAGATAGTTTGTAGCTGGTAGGAGTGCAGATTACTTTCTTGTGCCTAAAAATATAATCGAACAGAGACAGTCAGGACCCGAATATTCTTCCTCACTTCATCAGTTTTGGATGCACTTGCTACACAGCTGGATTCCCTCCCCGACAAGCTCTCAGGCAGACCAGCTGTCCTCCAGGGCTTCAGAGAGCTGCGGATTCCTCGGAAGCACCTCTGGACCACAATTCAGGACCACAAATGAGGACGAGCCAACGGATTTTCAGCTCTCATCTTTGGCTTCAGTTCTCTGTGACTGTGATCAAGTCTGTAGGGCAGTTTATCAAAGAGGGTCTGATCACAAGCAGAGCTGCAGTCCTTTGAGTCTAACACCTAACATCCTGTGGAGACTCTGATGATGAAAATGGGTGGCTGTATTCTAGGGACTTGAAATGGGTGCTTTCATTGTGCCGTGGCATCGAGGCGGTCTTGTTCAAGGACTCCAAAGCCTGGTGACTCCCTTGTTCTCCAGGCCATGGCTCCAAGGGGTGGGGCATGTCCTGGGCAAGAGAGCAGCGCTGGCTGCAGCAGAGCGTCCTCGGGACCATCGCAAAGAGACTAGGGCACTCGGGTTTGAGGAATTTAGCACCATTTCCGGAAGGGGCGCCCATCCACCTCCAGCTGTGAGTTCTGAGCCTCCTGCTCTGCCCCCGGTGTCCGGCAGGGGGCGCATGGACCTCCATTTGTGAGCAGCGTGGGGTGCCTGCGGGTTCTGCCAGAGGCCGCAGGAGCTGCATCCTCAGCGGGGAAGGTGCTTCGCTTGTCAGGAGGATGGAGGAGACACAGCTGCGGTCATGTTGGGGTCTCCTGCTCAGAAAGAACACACCTCCTGTCTGGCCCTCATGGCTGACGAGGGGGCTGCGTTCGGGGCCCCGCGACGTTTTTCTTAAACGGTCAGCACAGAAGCTTTATTTTCTGGGCTGTTTCCTCATGGTTTATTCTCTACTTTCTCAGTCATGTTTTAAGAAGACTTACTTTACAAAAGTATCTCTTCATTGAGGTGTTGGAAGGCTCAGAATCACAGCATGCTGGGTATTTGTTGCATATTCAGGATTGTTTCTGGGGAGAAATTCGGATACAAATTAAAGGAGAAGGGAAACCTACATGACTGTGAAGTGAATATGCCAGATATTGGAACTTTTCAATCATCAGTGATGGGGACTGGCAGATGGCAGCCTGGGGTGAAAGGGGAAATGGTTGCAATCGTATAGGTGTCTTCTTTATTTTTAATGCTTAATGTGTCTTAGGATGTGAAAGTGATCGAAAAATGCCGTGTGTGGTTGGTGGTTTAACACCGCCTTACTTTCCAGCTCTGCAGGACTCTGCAGCATTGTCTTGTGCATTCTCAGCCTCAGCCTGGATATCAGCCTTTTCCTCAAGGAACGCTGGCTCCTTGTATGAGACAATGGCATTAAAAACATGGATCTGTGAGCTCAGTGTGCTGGTTGCTCCTGGGTGTCCTTGCTTCTTGGCCCTCTCGGTGGCAGGATGCTTAAGTTAGGCTGGTGTGCTGACCTTACCGTGTGTACACTGTCTGCTATAAATGTGTCTATATGGAAACGGCCATGTTTAGATTAAGGTCAGCATCAGTTCAGAGCACGGCTTCCCACTCGAATGCATGGCCACATGGAGCCCTCCAGCCCGCGCCCTGCCCTCCCCGAAACCTGTCCCTCCAGTAGTGGAACCCTGTCTCCTGCTGTCTGGCGACCACTCAGTCATTTCTCCAATCCCAGTCTAGATGCATAGGGGCCTCACAGTTATTAACCAGTAACTGTTGAGAAAGAACTTTATCAAGTAGGGTTCTTTGCTTGGTCGGTTTCTTTTTCTGTAGTTGTACAGATTCCAGTCATTTCCAAAGGTCCTTAGGTCAACACCACTTCCCCCACTACTTGCTGTGTGTTTTTTCCATTCTCAATATAGTTACACTCTTTAGTCTCATTTGCATTCCATCCAAGGATCCACCCACCTAAATCATTTTACTAATTTGTGTAAGTCAAGATTTGCTCTTTCTACTGTAAAAATCTGGGGATTTTGTCAAAGGCAGAGAGGCAAGTATCCGCCATTAAAGCATCACACAGATTTCCTGACCTCTCCGCCCACACCATCCCTGCACAGCACTGGGAAGCTGATCTGCGTATCAAATTGATTGCTTTGTGTTCGCAGAATGCCGTATCAATGAGATCATACTCTACCCAGCCTTCACAGATGCTTCTTTCAGTTATAAAGATGAATTTGAGATTCCTCCATGTCTGTTCATCTTGATAGTTCTTTCAGTGTTGGCACTTGATCGCATTACATTGCATGGATGTACCTCATTTGGGTGTGCTTTCATTTATTGAAGGTTATCTTTGTTCATTCAAGTTCCCTGCCCCTATAAATAATGTGCAGCGTACATATGTGTGCTGGCTTTTTTGTTGACCTTCTATTTGAAAACAGTATGTAAATACCTAGGAAGATGGTTGAGGGATCACGAGTTAAGATGATGTTTAGCTTTGTAACAAAGTACCCAAGTGTCTTCCACAGTGGCTGCACCACTCGGCATGGGCAGCAGCGATGACAGAGAGTCTGTGCTGTCCTGCCCCCCAGCCATGAATTGATGTCGTCTATTTGTGTGTAAAGGTTGTCTCACTTTGTTTCAGTTTTCTTCTCTCTAATGATAAGTGATTTTGAGCGTCTTCTTGCATGCTTAATTTATGCTTATATCTTCGTTAGTGAGGTGTTTGTTCAGATCGTTACCCATTTTTAATTGGAATGTTTGCTTTCTTATTGTTGAATTTATGATGCTTTGTACCTTTTAATACAGCCTTTTCTTAGATATGCTTCTTGCAAAGATTTCTCACAGTCTAGAGTTGGTCTTTTACTTCTCTTAACAGTATTGTCACACAGTAGAAAATTTTAATTCTAACAAAGTCCACCTTAACTTGATTTTTCTTTGAAGACTCATTCTTTCAATGTTGAGGATAAAAGGTCCTCATGAAAACCGAGGTCATATCTTCTCCTTTGCTATTTCTAGAATTTTAATAGCTTTGTAGTTTACATTTCCATCCATGAACAATTTTGGTGAATATTTGTGTCATGTGGAAAGTTTGTGTCTTTGTTAATTGTTTTCCATAAGGTCACCCGATTGTGGCATCACCATTTGTTTAAAAGACTAACTTTTCTCCGTCAAATTGCCTTTGATCTTTGGACAAAGATCAGTTGACCATGTTTGTGAGTCTATCTATGGACTCTGTGTTCTTTTCCATTTATCTACTGGCACATTCTTACCCCAGCATCACGCTCGCTGTAGCTTTTTAAATCCTGGAATGGGGAAGTGCGGCTTACTCAACTTTGCTCTTCAGTGTTGTGCAGGATATTCCAGGTGCAGAAACGGTTTGTAGATATCTACAAAGTGTCTGACTGGGACATTGACTGGGGTTGTGTTGACTCTATAGGTCCAGTCAGGAAGAGCTAACGTCTTCATTATACTGAGTCTACTGATCGTGGAAGTGAAATACGTCTCCTATTAGGTAGGTTTTCTTTGCCAGCTTTCCACAGCATTTGGTAGTTTTCTGGGTACAGATTTGTCTTTACTTGTTTATATTTTTACACAAGGATTTTATTTATTTTCCTTTTGTACCCTTTTGTGAAGGGTATTTTCTTCTTTTTTAAGTTCCCCTCATTCATTGGCAGCACAGAGAATACGCACCGCATGTTGCATTTTGACCTGTACTTCTTGTTATCATAATCCACTCTCATCAAGGCCTGGGATACTGTGCCCATTTCCGTTTGACCTTCAGAAATTAAGGGACTGAACAGTGTGACCACTGAGCTGCTGTGCCTCGGCTTAGGAGTCCCTGCTTAGCGGTAGCCAGCTTGCTCCCCGGCCAGGGCACAGGGCTCACACCGCCGCCTTGTTCTCACCGGGGCCCCAGAGACCAGGGTGTGGTGCTGGGTGTGCTGCCCATGGATGCTGGTTCCTGGCCGCAGTGAGACAAGAGCTTCCTGTCCCCAGGATCGATGTGCCGCTCCCTGGGGAGGAGGATGCTCCCTGCCCGCTGCCGGCCCAGCAGGGGCCTGGGTGCCTCCTCTGACCTTCTCCTTTGGTCGTGCGCACAGAGCTGCATGGTCTGGACTTTTCCTGGGGCTTGTTCTCTACTCCCTCAGGGCGTGTGTTCCTGAGGCCTATTGTGCACAGGATCGTCCTTTACGGGGCTCATGGGGCGATCACAGCCCGCTGTGCTGTGTCACAGGCTCGCGGGGTTTGTGGGAGGAATCGTGCACAGATTCAGACACACAGGTGCCCTCGTGAAAGGATGTGCGAGATGTTGGGCCTTCCCGGGGAAGGAGCTGGGAACACAGGACACGTCTGGAGACTACAGAACTGCTGGGCGAAAGGGAAAAAGTGTACAGATACACACGCACTACATGAATTGTTGATGGGTAATTCTTCCTGTAACGAGAAAGTAGCTGAAAAAATATTGCAAAGGTAAAGATGACGTATTAATACACATTGTTTCAATATTTTAAGTATATCAGAGTGAGGAGTTATTACAGTTTTACTTTCCTGGCTTTAAAGGAAGACAAATTATCTATAATATATTTAAAATACACTTCTTTGCTTATCTTGCTTTCAAATGAGAATATTACCATGATTGGCATTTTCTCATAACAGAGCTACAATCTTAAATATTTTTAAATATGAGCTCGTTGAAACATTTTTGCAGGATTCCAATGTGGCCAGTATTGTTAAACGTCAATAATGAATCCAGGCCCCAACCAAATTATTGGTAAGAATCTGATATGAATACATCATGAATCAGTTTTAGACAATCCAAGCACAATGGTGATTTTTAAAATAACAGCATTGCATGCTGCTTAAAGCATTTAACATGAAATATACTCAACTTAAAGCTTCATCATATTAAAGACCTAAGACAATGACAGTTTTGTAAATTAGATACATTCATTGCAAACAGATTTTCTCCTTTAAAAATGTAAAATCTGAAAACATCTTAAGTTTGTATATGTCCATTCAAAAGGTAAAAGTAAGATATCTATACCTTAGTTTTATTATAAACGTCTTTCCCAGCAGAATTGATATTTTTATCTGTAGCTTCTTCCTTGCTCACTCCTTTATTTTCTTGTTGTTTATTGTGTAAATCAGAAAGTATGTTTCTGCGTCTCTCTCGCAGATTTCAGTTCCTTTCTCACGGCGGCCGTGGGCAAGGGGTGCGGCCTTGTACTCGGCGCGTCTTCATCTGGATCAGGAGTTTTCGCTGAGAGCTCCCTGGACAGTTTCCACTTGCTGCACACAGTCATCCCGTCATGGGAACTGCGTACAGATCTGTGGTCTCTTTGCACCAGGACACTTCTGCTTTCAGCCTGGGGTATTTCCCAATTTCATTTTACATTACATCTAATTCTAATAAGATAATATGTGATTTTCAGGTATGTATTATAAGCTAACATGTTTTATACATATGTGTACACATATTTCAGCATTTGCTAAATGTCGTTAGTTGTGGGACGGTGGCTGGTTGCATTTGATCTTGATGACCATTGGGGCACCAGTAGTAACCCTGGTGGGAGCACAGGCCAGGTTGTCAGCAGTGGAGATGGCAACAAGTGCTCAGATTTTAGATGCGTTTTTGCCAGATTCACAGGTGTGACACCTGTGCTGTCACACAAGGTCCTTCGTGCAGAAAAGCCCTTCCTTGATTTCCTGCTCCATTGTTGTCATCTTGAAATTCTTTTTACTTCACAGTTTTATTGACATATAGTTGATGTAATATAACATTGTTTGAGTTTAAGGTGTACAATGCGATGATTTGATACACATGTATATTGTGAAATGATTACCACTGTGAAATGATAAGGTTAGTTAACACCTCCATCACCTCCCATAATTACCATTTATTTGTGGGGAGAACATTTCAGAGCTACTCCCTTAGCAACTTTCAAGTATACAATATAGTGTGTTAACTATAGTCACCATCCTGTCCATTAGATTCACTAGAGCTTACTCATCATGTAACTGGAAATTTGTAGCCTTTGACCAACATCTCCTCATTTCCTCTGTAACTAAGCAAAAGGGGCGCCTTCTGCTCACCACAATCTCATGCCAGTCAATTGCACACAGGCCTGTGGCTGAGAAAGGAAAATTTATGCAGTTAGCTAGCATAATCGGAAGATGGCGGACTAGTGTCCGAAAGAACCACCTTCCAATCCTACAGAACCTTGAGGCAGTTTATGGAGGGGAGATGGGCAGGGAAAGAGAGGGTTTAGGGATGTCGACCATCCGGTGTGACAAACTGCAAGGCGCCGAGTTATCTCTTTGGTCTGTCATTCATGATGGGTAGCAGTGCAGGATTTTTCTTTCTGGAGGTTGTCATGTTCCTGGGGAACTCAGAGAACAAAGTTGTCTTGTCACAGCTGGAGGATGTACATAAGCAAGAGTCTCAGAATGAGCAGGTGATGTATTTTGCACCAGGGAGAGGTGCTTAATCACGTAGGCTGCGTGCAGGCGAGAAGGTATTCCCAGAGACTAGTGAGTCAGGGTCCTGGTTACAGAATTGCTTCCTTTCCTAAGCTGGCTTCCCTCATGCTAACTTCAGATCTAGCTGTTAGACTCCCACCACCAGCCCCTGGCAAAAACCATTCTGTTCTGTTTCTCCGAGTTTGGCTCTTTTAGATTACACATATAAATGAGATTTTACAGTATTGGTCTTTCTCTGTCTGACTTATTTCACCCAGCATAATGCCCTCCAGATCCTTCCTTGTCACAAATGGTAGGATTTCCTTCTTTTTTATGGCTGTATAATATTTCCTTTTCTGTATATACCTCATGGTCTTTCTCATTCATCTGTTGCTGGACACTTCGTATGTTTCCAGGTCTTGGCTATTGGGAAGAATGCTGCAGTGAACATGCGAGTGCAGAAATCTCTTCAAGATTCTGATTTCATTTCCTTCGGATATATACCCAGAATGGGTTTGCTGGATTACACGGTAGTTCTGCTTGTAATTTCTTAAAGGTGTCCAGTGTGTTGATTGATCCATTTATATATTTCATATGATTACCATCATAGCTGTAGATAACACTTCTATCACATCACATGATTATAACTTCTTTTGTGGTGAGAACATTTAAGAACAGATCTCTTAAGAATTTTGAAGTATATAATCTAGTGTTTTTGCCTGTAATCACTGTGCTATGCACTGGATCTTGAGAACTTATTCCTTTTCTAGTTGCACGTTTTTACCCTTTAACAACATCTCCCCAATTCCCCCACCCCTCTGCCCCTGGTAGCCACCATTCTACTCTCTGTTTCTATGAATTCAACATGTGAGATTCCATATATGATGATGTCATACGATATTTGTCTTTCTCTATCTGGCTTATCTCACTAAGTAGAATGCCCTCAAAGTCCACCCATGTTGTTGCAATTAGCAGGATAGCCTTCTTTCTCATGGCTGAATAATATTCCCTTGTGTGTGCATACACCTCATTGCTTTATCCATTCATCCATTGATGGACACTTGGGTTGTTTCCATAGCTTGGCTATATTACTCGCTGTAATAAACATGTGAGTGCAGATATCTTTTTCATATCCTGTTTTCGCTTCCTTTGGATGTATAACAGGAAGTGGGATTACTGGAGCATACGGTAGTTCAACTTTTAGTTTTTGAGGATTCTCCGTATTATTTTCTATAGTATTTGAACCAATCAACATCCTCACCAACAGTGCACAAAGCTTCTTTATTCTCCACAATGTGGCCAACACTTACCACTTGTCTTCTTGATGACAACTATTTGAACAGGTGTGAGGTGATAGCTCAACGTTGTTTTGATTTGCATTTCCCTAATGATTAGCGATGTTGAGTATTTTTTTAATGTACCTGTTGGCCATTAGGATTTCTTCTTTGGAAAAATATCTATTCAGATCCTCTGCCCATATTTAAATCGGATTATTTTGGGTTTTTTGCTGTTGAGATGTATGAGTTCCTTTTATATTTCGGGTACTAACCCCTTCTCCACTCTACAGTCTGTGAATTGTTTCTCCATTCCATACGTTGTTTTTACATTTTCTTGATTGTGATTATGCTGTGAAGAAGCTTTATAGTTATAGTTTACAGCTATATAGCTTTATAGTTCCAATTGTTGATTTTGCTTTTGTAGCTTGTGCTATCGATGTCATATCCAAAACGCAATTGCCAAGACCTGAGTCAGGAGCTTCTTCATGTATTCTCCCAGGAGTTTTAGGATCTCAGGACTTAGGGTTAAGTCTCTAATCCACTTTGAGGTAATATTGTGAGTGGTGCAATTTAGGGGTCCAATTTCATTTTTCTGCCTATGAGTATGCAACGTTTCCACCACTATTCATTGAAAAGACTATCCTTTTCCCATTCACAATAGCATCAAAAACAATAAAATTTTTAGGAATACATTTAAGCAAGGAAGTGAAAGAACTGTACAATGAAAACTACCAGACTTTGGTGAAAGAAATTGAAAAAGATAGAAACACGTGGGGAGATATCCTGTGTTCATGGACTGGAAGAATGAATACTACTAAAATGTCCACAATCCCAAAGCCATCTCCAGATTCAGTGCAATCCCTATCAAAATTTCAGTGGCACTTTTCATAGATAGATACAGAAAAAAACAATTCTAAAATTGGATGGGACCACAAAAGACCCCAAACAGCCAAAGCAATTTTGAGAAGGAATAAATCTGGAGGCATCACACTTGCTGACTTCAAACTATATTACAAAGCTATAGTAAATTATGCCAATGGGATAGTGGCACAAAATGGGCCTAGAGAACAAGGGAGCAGAATAGGTAGCCTAGAAATAAACCTCTGCATGTGAGGTCATGTAATTTTTGATAATGGAGCCAAGAACACGTAATGGCGGAAAGCATATTCTCATCAACAAATGGTACTGGGAAACTGGGTAACTCCTTCTAATGTTTTGAGGAACTTCTAAACTGTTTTCCATCATGGCTGTACTAATATATATTCCTAGCAGCAGTGCAAAAGGATCTCCTTTTCTCCACATCCTTGTCCACACCAGTTTTCAACTATAGCCATTCTAACAGGTGTGAGGTATTATTTCATTGTGGTTTTGATTCACATTGCCCTAACGAGTAATGATGTTGAGCATCTTTTCATGTACCTGTTGGACGTTTGTACGTCTTCTTTGGAAAAACATCTGTTAAGCCCTTCTATCCATTTCTTACTCAGACTGTTTTGTTTTTGTTTTCTTGTTATTGAGTAGTATGAGTTATTTATAAACTCAGAAGATGACTTGCTAATATTTTCTCCCATTTTACAAGCTGCCTTTTCATTTTGTTGATTATTTATTTTGCTGTGTGTAAGTTTTTAGATAGTTGTAGTCTCATTTGTTTATTTTTGCTTTTCTTGTCTTTCCTTTTGGGGTCATATCCAAAACGTCATTGCCGTGACCGATGTGAAGGAGCTTTTCTCTTATGTTTTCTTTTAGGAACTTGATGGTTTCAAGTCCTACATTTAAGTCTTTCATCCATTTGGAGTTAATTTTTGGGAGTGGTCTAGTTGGGGGTCCAATTTCCTTCTTTTGTCTGCGGTTGGCCAGTTTTCACAACACCACTGACAGAAGAAATTATTCTTTCCCCATAGAGTATTCTTGGTTTCCTTGTGAAGGATTAGTTTACCATATATGCATGGGTTTCGCTGAGGGCTCTTGATTCTGTTCTCTTGGTTTCTGGGTGTGTTTTAATGCGGGTATTATACTGTTTTGATTACCATAGCTTTGTGGTATAGTTTCAAATAAGGAAGCGTGATGCCTCCAGATTTGTTCTTCTTTCTCAGGATTGCCTTAGCTGTTATTTGGGGTCTTTGTGACTCTATAGATATCACTGAAATCTGGTTGATTGATGGTGCTGTTGAGGTCAACTGTGTTGTTACTGATTTTCTGCCTGCTGGATCTGTTCATTGCTAACAGAGTGATGCTGAAGTCTCCATCTATGATGGCGGATTTGTCTATTTCTCCTTGCAGTTCTATCAGTTTTTGTCTCACACGCTTTGATGCTCTGTTGTTAGGTACGTAGATAGTAAGGATTATTACGTGTTGGAGTATTGACACCTTTGTTATTATGGAATACCTTATCCCTGATCATTTTTCTTGTCCTAATGTCTGCTTTGTCTGAAATAATATAGGTATTCGAGGTTTCTTTTAATTTGTGTTAGCAGGATATATCTTTCTCTATCCCTTTACTTTTAATTTGTGTTTATACTTAAAGTGGGTTTCTTATAGGGAACATATAGTTTATTTTGTGTTCTCTGACAGTCTCCATCTCATAATGGTGTACTCAGACCATTCACATTTAGTCTGGTTATTGCTGCATTTGAATTAATATCTGTCACGTTTGTAATGGCTTTCTACTTCCTTCTTTTCTTCTTTTCTCCTTCTCTGCTTTAAACTGAACATTTAATTTTATTTCATTTTGTCTCCTTTCTTAGAGTATCAATTATAGTTCTTTCTAAAACGTTTTTAGTGTTCGTCTTAGACTTTGCACTATATGTTTACAACTAACCTAGGTCCACTTTGAAATAACGCTATACTACTCCATGGGTCGTGCAAGTCCCATGTAACAGGATATTCGCAATTCCGCTCCTGCATTCCTTATAAAATTGTTGTCGTTCATTTCACTCATGCCTATGCTGTAATCACATCATTACTATTAATTTGAACAAACTTTTACCTATTAGGTCAATTAAGAATAAGAAAAAGAAAAGATTTATCTACCTTCATTGATTCCTTCACCAATGCTCTTCTTTACTTTATATAGAGTCGAGTTTCTGACCTATATCATTTTCCTTCTCCCTGAAGCACTTTTTTTTTTTTTACTTTTTATTAAGATGATGATAGTTTACAACCTTGTGAAATTTCAGTTGTGCATTATTGTTAGTCATGTTGTAGGTGCTCCGTTTCACCCTTTGCGCCCTCTCCCCACCCCCCCTTCCCTTGGTAATCACCAATCAGTTCTCTTTGTCTCTATGTTCACTTCCACGTATGAGTGGAGTCATACAGAGTTTGACTTTCTCTATCTGGCTTATTTCACTTAACATAATACCTTCAAGGTCCATCCATGTTGTTGTGAACGAGACGATTTTATCTTTTCTATCCCTGAGTAGTATTCCATTGTGTATATATACCATAATCTTCTTTATCCAATCATCTACGAGGTTGATGGATGTTTAGGTTGCTTCCACATCTTGCCTATTGTAAATAATGCTGCGATGAACATAGGGGTGCATGGTGCTTTTGGAATTGCTGATTTCAAGTTCTTTGGATAGATACCCAGTAGTGGGATGTCTGGGTCGTAAGGTATTTATATTTTTACTTTTTTGAGAAATCTCCATACTGTTTTCCATAGTGGCTGCACTAGTTTGCATTCCCACCCGCAGTGTATGAGAGTTCCTTTTTCTCCACAACCTCTCCAACGTTCATCACTTTTTGTGTTGGTTATTTTTGCCATTCTAACAGGTGTAAGATGGTATCTTAGTGTAGTTTTGATTTGCATTTCCCTGATGACTAGTGATGGTGAGCATCTTTTCATGTGTCTATTGGCCATCCATATATCTTCTTTGGAGAAATGTCTGTTCATGTCCCCTGCCCATGTTTTGATTGGGTTGTTTGATTTTTTTGCTGTTGAGCTGTTTGAGTTCTTCATATATTATGGAGATTAACCCTTTGTCAGATAAATAACTTGTAAATATTTTTTCCCAACTCGTGGGCTGTTTGTTTTTTTCAATCCAGGTTTCCCTTGCCTTGAAGAAGCTCTTTAGTCTGATGAAGTCCCATTTGTTTATTGTTTCTGTTGTTTCCCTCGTCTGAGGAGTTATGGTGTCTGAAAAGATCCTTTTGATACTGATGTCAAAGAGTGTACTGCCTATATTCTCTTCTAGAAGACTTAGTGTTTCAGGTGTAATCTTTAGGTCTTTGATCCATTTTGAGTTTATTTTTGTTAACGGTGAAGAAGAAGGGCCAATTTTCCTTCTTTCACATGTGGCTGTCCAGTTTTCCCAGCACCGTTTGTTGAAGAGACTTTCTTTCTCCCTTGTAGGCCCTCAGTTCCTGTGTCAAAGGTTAGTCGTCCATAGATGTGTGGTTCTATTTCTGGGCTTTCAATTCTACTCCATTGATCTGTGCACCTGTTTTTTGCACCAGTACCATGCTGTTTTGACTACTGTAGCTTTGTAGTATGCTTTGAAGTCAGGGATTGTGATGCCTCCAGCTTTGTTCTTCTTTCTCAGGATTGCTTTAGCAATTCAGGGTCTTTTGTTGCCCCATATGAATTTTAGGATTCTTTGTTCAATTTCTGTAAAGAATGTCATTGGGATTCTGATTGGGATAGCATTGAATCTGTAGATTGCTTTAGGTAGTATGGACATTTTAACTATGTTTATTCTTCCAATCCATGTGCATGGAATGTCTTTCCATTTCTTTATGTCGTCATTCATTTCTTTCAGGGAAGCCTTGTAGTTTTCGTTGTATAGGTCTTTCACTTCCTTGGTTACATTTACGCCAAGGTATTTTATTCTTTTTGTTGCTATTGTGAATGGGATTGAGTTCTTGCGTTCCTTTTCTGTTATTTCGTTGTTGGAGTATAGAAATGCTACTGATTTATGAATGTTGATTTTGTATCCTGCAACTTGCTGTAGCTGTTGATTATTTCTAATAGTTTTCCCATGGATTCTTTGGGGTTTTCTATATGTAAGATCATGTCGTCTGCAAACAGCGAGAGGTTCACTTCTTCATTGCCTATTTGGATTCCTTTTATTTCTTTTTCCTGCTGAATTGCTCTGGCCAAAACCTCCAGTACTATGTTGAATAAGAGTGGTGAGAGTGGGCACCCTTGTCTTGTTCCCGTTCTCAGAGGGATGGCTTTCGGTTTTTGCCCATTGAGTATAATGTTAGCTGTGGGTTTGTCATATATGGCCTTTATTATGTTGAGGTACTTTCCTTCTATACCCATTTTATTGAGAGTTTTTGTCATAAATGGGTGTAGGATCTTGTCAAATGCTTTCTCTGCGTCTCTTGAGGTGATCATGTGGTTTTTGTTTCTCATTTTGTTAATGTAGTGTATCACGTTGATTGACTTGCGGATGTTGAACCATCCCTGTGTCCCTGGTATAAATCCCACTTGATGATGGTTTATAATCTTTTTAATGTATTGCTGTATTTGGTTTGCCAAACTTTTGTCGAGGATTCTTGCATCTATGTTCATCAGTGATATTGGCATGTAGTTTTCCTTCTTTGTGTTGTCCTTGTTAGGTTTTGGGATCAGGGTGATGTTGGCTTCATAGAATGTGTTAGGGAATGCTCCACCTTCCTCAATTTTCTGGAATAGTTTGAGAAAGATAGGTATTAAATCTTCTTTGAATGTTTGGTAGAATTCTCCAGAGAAGCAGTCTGGTCCTGGGCTTTTACTTTTGGGGAGATTTTGGATTGCTGTTTTGATTTCTTTGCTTGTGATTGGTTTATTCCGATTCTCTATTTCTTCCTGCTGAAGCACTTCTTTTAATATTTTGTATATGGCATGTCTGCTGGCAAGCAGATCCCTCAGTTTGTTTGAGAAACTCTTCAGTTCCTCTTTCCTTTTGAAGGATGGCTTCACTGGATGTAGAATTCTCCTCTTCTCCTGCGTGTCTTCTAATGAGAAGGGCACTGTAATTCTTACCCTTTTTGCACTAAAGGCTTTAGCTCCTCTTGGCTCTTTCAAGAGTCTCTCTGTCTTTGGGTTTCTGCAGTTTGAGTATATGCCTAGATGTAGATGTTTTGGTATTGGTTATTTGTGGTGATCTCTGAGCTCCCTGGATCTGTGTTTTGGCATCGGTCATCCCTTTGGGAAAGTTCTCAGCTATTGTTACTTCACATATTTTTCTTCTCCTCTCTCTTTTTCTTTTCCTTCTGTTATTTCCATTGTGGATAGGTATTACTTTTGTAATTGTCCAAAATTTTCCATATCCTGTTTCCCCCCACACACCCCCATTCTCTCTTTTTGCATTTCAGTTAGGAAAGATTCTATTGGTATATGTGCAGATTCCAAGATCCTTTCTCCAGCCTTGTCCATCAGAGGCATTCTTCACTCTCTTACAGTGTTTCTGGTTTACAGCATTTTCTTGTGTTCCTTTCTTACCACTTCCTCTCTCTTCTTACATTCCTCATCTGTTGTTGCATGTTGTCCGTTTCTTCCGTTATTGTCCTTAGCATATTAATCACAGTAATTTTAAATTCTAAGTCTGATAATTCCAAAATCTCTGCCATATCTGAGCACGGTTCTGATGCTTGCTCTGTCTCTTGTGACTGTATTCTCTCTTGTCTCTAGCATGTCTTGTTTTTTTTGAAAGGTGGACATGATGTACCAGATAATAGAAACTGAGGTAAATAGGCCTTTAGCTTGAGGTGTCATGTTAACCTGGCTAGTGTTCTGGCTGTGTCTCTAGTCTCTACTGTAGTGGCCACTGTACATGACAGGGCATCAGATTCCTCTAATGTCCTTATTTTTTGTCTCCTCTCTTGCCCTGAGCTTCTTTATGAACTTTTTCATATGGTCTGTACCTTGTGGCTTTTCTGCTTTCATTAGTGGGTCATAACATATTGGAAACTATCAATCTAAAAAAAAAAACCTCACTCTTGGCTCACTGGAATGATGATAAAAACCACCAGGGCATCAGTAAGAACTTCTTTGTTTTATAGCTGCCGTGGGATTTATTCCATCAGGAAAACAGGTAGCGCTAAACTGGAGTTCGGTAAGGGTTCAGGGTGTATACAGCACGTATTTCTGTTTAAGAGCTCTGATGCTTTACGTGGGCTGGACTGAACTTTCGGAAGTGTAGTCTATGTAAAGAATATTACAGACACGCCAGGTTTAGTCTATAGTCGCCTCCCTCACTTAACCGTGGACTTCATGTCTTCTTTGCCATAGGAAGTGGAGAGGCTGCCGGTTTTTAAGCCTGTGCCTTTGTCCTCACAAGCCCTGGGTGGGAGTCAGGTACACAGGTTGAAGATGCTTTATCTGGGACTCCTCTTAGTATTGTCATAAGTGCTCCTTTATCTTTCTCATTCCTGTTTCTAATGTGGATACTCCCAAATTAGTTCTAGGTGATAATGTTTTACTTCTGCTGAGAATGATCTTTTATTTCCCTGACCTCTTTCTTTATTTAGGAGATATTTTCCTTTTTAGAGTATTTGGAAAATACTGTATATTTCAATGAATATTTCCCCATATATAAAGCCTGCCATCTAACATTGCTTAAATTGGTACCTCTGCAATAAAGAGAAAATAAATCTTTCTTTAATTTGTATGTTCTACATGCGCTTTGCTGCTCCTTACTTTATTCCTAGGAGTTACCCAGTAGAATTGAACTAATTAGCCATTTTTATTTCTATTGAAACACTAGAAAAAAGTGTTTGTGGCACATGGAATTTGTAGTTAACTTGGTCCTCCTAAGCATTTTTATAAGAACTGCCTAGCCTAAGTCCGGGCTCTGCAGTGAGGGTGGTCTCTGCCCAACAGGGAGAGCAGAGTCCTCCCTTGTCACCCATGGGGAAGAAACGGAAAGAGCCAGGTGCTGCTGAAGAAGCTGGAACGTAATTTCCAGTTAAACGTCACTTTGTAATTTGTATTTTAAAATCACATGAATCAAGTTAGACTATGACCAAATATGGCTTATTTCAGCAATGAGGCTAGTCAGATATTAGAAAATCGATCATCGTAATCCATTGTGTCACCAAAATGAAGGAGAAAGTCCCACGATTACATAAATAAATAGAGAAAAGTAATTTGGTAAACTTTAGCCAGAATTTCTAATAGAAAGTCTAAGTAAAATAGAAATAGAAAAAAAAAATACCTCAATGTAGTACTCGGTTTCCAAAAGACTGACAGCAAAGGGTATGCTAAGTAGCAAAAGACTCAAACTATTTTGAGTAAAGCCGGGACTATACAGACTTTCCTACGATTTCATTATTATTTGACATTGTTTCAGATATTCTAGATCTGACCTGTTCAGTAGGGTAGCTATTAGTCACATGTCGCTATTTACATCTAAAGTAATTAAACTTCAATAAAACTTAAAGGTTTCTCAGTCTCACTAGGCACACTGAAAGTGCCCTACAGCTACGTGTGCCTAGTGGTTACTGTGTCAGCACAGCTGTAGAACATTTCCATCATCAGAAAACTCCATGGGCCATGCTGTTCTAGAGAATGAAGTCAGAGAAGAATATCTGTATGTATAGTATGAAAGATGAGATTAAATGATCCATCTCTTTTGGTTAACATATGTTTATATACGTAGACAACCCAGGAGATTTTAGTAACCAAAATGTATAATGAACGAGCCAATTTAGATCCAACATAAACACACAACAATGAATAATTTTCTGTGTTATAGCTGTATACACCTAGAAAGGGAAATGAGACAAACATTACATTTACAAGAGCTGAAAAAACAACTCACAAGCCAGACACAGAAATATATCTACTGCCTGATTTCACTTATGTGTGGAATCTAAAGTAGTCATACTCATAAAGGCAGAGTAGAGTGGTGGCTGGGTCTAGGGGGGTTGGCGGGAAATGGGGAGACGTGGGTCAAAGGGTACAAAGCTCCAGGGCTGTAGGATGAACACGTGCTGGTGATCTAATGCCTAGCATGGTGACTGCAGCTCACAATCCTGAATCGTGTCCTTGAAATTTGCTGAGAGTTAATCTTCAGTGTTCTCAGCACAAAAAAATCACAACTGTGTTAGGTGTGGATATGTTAATGAGCTTGATTCTGGTAATAATTTCGCAAAGTATACATATATCAAAACATTGCCTTGTACTCTTTCTAGTGAAGACCACGTACCCAGAAGCTCCAGAAAAGAGAGACTTATTCCACTATAAAAATTAAAAGTGTATTTTTAGAAAGAGAAATATAAATCAATTTATTCTGATATTTCCACTTCAACATTAAGACTAAAGAGTTTGTTCTCAACTTCCTTAATTTTATATTCATATCTCTTTTATGCTGAAATCTCAGTTGCTAGTTACATTAACATAATTATTTCTTTACTTTCTTCTACGATATATATCTTACAGTTTAAAAATAACAATTCCAGTATTATTACTAACAAATATGATTATTGAATGTCATTTACAATTTCTTTTGGATTCCTTTTGTCTTTGGGGTATCTCCTACCAGTTTTGTGCAATTACTGTGCCTTAAGAAACCTGGAATAATTCTCTCTGTTGCTCCTGCCAACAGCTGATTTATATTTAAGAGTCATTTGTTGTATTTTTTTCATGTTTTAGGAATTTTTTGGTGTAATTTTTATAATTATGAAAATAATTCCAAAGTGAAAATGATGAAACACATTCAGAGAAGTCTAGCTTCCCCTCCTGACCCCCAACCACCTGTTCCTTCTTCTTAGAGGTAACCATTTTTATTAGGTCTTAGTTTGTACTTCCATTGTTTATTTTGAAAACATAAACAAGTAGTCATATCTGGTCTTATATTGCCCCTTTGTTTCGTGAAAAGTACCTCCTGTAACACTGTCCTGAACCTTGCTCGTTCCCGTCCTGGTGTGTCCTGGAGATCAGTCCGTAGCAGTATATGGAAACCTTCCTCATTTCCTTTGACAGCTGCATGGGGTTCCATTGCTCCAATGTACCATATTTTATCCAGGAAATCTTTTATGATGGACTCTTGCTGGCAAAAGTGATTGCTGCTGGGTGTGTGGGAAAAAAGTACTCCGAAATAATAGGAAATATCTATTTTGGCCTCTGCTCCCAGTTCCTGGCACAGAGCTCCTGAAACCTTGTGCTCTCCTAAATGATGGAAGCACCAGTAGCATCTTCTGTTCTAGCATTTGTTCTTTGAGCCTGGGTCCTGACACAGAGCTCCTGAATCCTTTGTAATTTCCTGGGTGATAAGAGCATCAGTTGTTCTAACGAGGTGACTCTTCGTGGGCTCCTGAATAACTTCAGGATCTGAGCTCATCACCAGAAAGGCCAAGGGGTGATTAGAAGTTTGGCACTTTCAGTCCTACCCCATCCTCCAGGAAGGGCAGAGGGTCAGGAAATGGAATTAGTGTCCCTCAGACCTATGTGATGACGCCTCCATAAAAATCCCACTAGTACAGGGTTTGGAGAGCTTCTGAGTTGGTGAACACGTTTACACACCAGGAGGGTGGCACATCCCAAACCCACGGGGACAGAAGCTCCTATGCTCAGGGCCCTTCCTGACCTCGCCCTATAAATGTCTTCATCTGGCTCTTTATCCACATCCTTTATTATGCCCTTTAATAAACCCGTAAATGTAAGTGTTCCCTGAGTTCTGTGAGCCATTCTAGCAAATTGTCACACCCAGGGAGGGGGTCATGGGTGCCCCAGTTGATAGCTGGTCAGTCCGAAGTGCAGGTGACAACCTGGCCCTTTTCAACTAGCGTCTGCAGTGGGGCCAGTCTCGTGGGACTGAGCCCTTAACTTGTGAGCTGTGGTGCCCACTCTAAGTAGTCAGCGTTAGAACGGAGTTGAATTGGGGAAGCCCAGCTGGGGTTGGAGGATGGCTTGGTGTGTGGAGCACTGCCGGGGTCCAGCCTCGGCAGAGTCCAGGTTCCCGCGGGAGAGACGGCGTCGGCGAAAACCTGAGGGAGGGGGAAATAAAGAGGACGTGAGACTTGGGTTGGTGTTAGCAAGTCTGCCTTTACTGTGCACAAGTGTCGTTTATATATTTTTCAGGATTAGTACAGAAATGGTTCTACAAATATTCTCAGAGAGATAAGGAAGTAAAAAACGAGCACAAGAATATTTATTAGCATTCTATTCTATAGAGCATAAGGTTAATGGTAGTCTTCTCCGCAATTAACTAGTGTTTGTTGTCTCTAAGCTAAAGGAGATAGGTACCTAGACACCTGTTGTAATTCATGGCAAAGTTAAATCAAAGAGAGAAGGTCCAGGCCTCCGGACAGGACAGCAGTCCTTCTGGTTGCATCCTGGTGGAGCCATCACTGCCTCCCTCAATCATTTACGCCATTAGTGTAGATGGTTAATGGGAACAAAAGGCGACTCCAGGGTGTCCTATCCCCAGGGCTAGCTGCATTCTCAGCAGGCAGTTAAACACCTTTACTTTTTCCGCGCCCTTTAGGGGGTGGAAGCATTCCTTTGTCTTTTAGATTGTAGAGCTAACAGTCCCTTAAGCACACTGCCGGAGAAAGTATCATTTTGTTAGTAAAGTAAAGGGCTGAAAAGTTAAGCTAAACTATATATCTTCAGGAATAAAAAACAGAAATAAGTATAAACATAACCTTACTAGAAAGCGTGCATATAATTCAGAAAATATCAGGGGTGTCGGCCGGCCATTCTTCACCGAGGGGCATTCTTGCACCCCTCGGCCATTCTACTCATCAATCATTTATTATTTATTGCTTTTAGGAGAAAACCTCTATAACATTTTAACAGAAAGCAGAAGGTCCAGAATAATATGTAGATACTTCTTGATCATCCAATCAACCAACCAACTTAGAAGGACGATGCATATATATTTAGACAAAGAACTGGAGGGAGAAGGAAACATTAAGCAGACAGAGGCCATAAACCTAATTCGACATCTTATCTGGGCAGGATTCCTTTCTGATTGTCTCAAATGGGACTGTGTGCTCCTCCAATAATTAACTGAAAAATATCTTGAAAGTTACCTGCAGGTGGTCACATTCTCTTACTATATCTAATTTTCCCAGGAGGTAGTGCCTCCCAAGCAGCCACCCAAAGGAGTGAAAACTGGAGGTTAAGAAAGGAAAAGGAATGAAGGGCAATTAGAAGCAGCACAGGTTTCAGAACTATGTGAGGGGCTGGCCAGTTATTCTTCACCAAGGGGCGACCCTGCACCCCTCGGCGTTAATCGGCTGGACCCTGTCAAACAGCCGATCAAATGATGTAGCCACGGCTCCCAGCAGAGCACCCACACATCTGGTGTCAGGAGTGCTGTGTGGCAGTGGAGTGAGAGTCAGGAGGCACCCGGGAGGAAGAGTGTTTTTTCTGTGCAGGCACTCTCACACATTGATGGGAGAAATGTTTAGTATTACAGCCATGGTAAGCAATCTGGTGAGAGGTATTGAAGATTTTAAAGATGTATATAATAATGTCTCATCTTTCCAAACAGTCAATGATCAAAAAAAGTAACTACTTTATGTGTCTATCTATCTATCCATCTGTCTGTCTAGGTGTATCTCTGTATGGGGAAAATAAAAAGATACGTATTAGGTTGTTGAGATGTGGGGCGGGGGTAGAAGTGGAGAAGACTTAGGGTAACCCAGAAAAAGCAAAAGAAAAAAAGGCTGTGGTTGATCAGTAAAGCACGCGCATATTCACACTGGTGCATCTAGGAAAAACTGTGTGAATATACATGGAATATTTTAAAAATTATTTAGCAAATGTAATGGGGGAAAAGTTGCCATTTAATATAGCAGTGTGAACTTTTAGGTTGCCCGGGAATGAGGTGGATGTAGAGGCCTGTGTGTAGAGAACTTTGCGTCTTACCGAGAAACATAAAGAAGGCTGGACAGAGGCATTGCGTGTTCCCAGGAGGACACTCAATACTGCAACACTGTCTGCTCTCAAATTATTTTTCCCTGGATTGCAGCTCCCGTAGGATTCTTATGTTGCAATTTGGTGAAATATTCTGTATTTCATGAAAGAGAAACAGCCCATTTTGGGGGAGCACAACAGGCGCACAACAGTAAGCAGTACAGCATGGCAGTGGTGCAAGGCTGGGTCGTGGGTGGGTGACCAACTGTCCCAGTTTGCCCGGGACTGAGGGTGCCCAGAACCGGGGCTGCCAGCGCTAAAACTGATACAGTCCTGAGCACACTGGGGTGAGTGGTCAGCGTAGCCGTGGGAAAGAGCGGGCAGTTCAGAAGAGCAAACGTTCACAGGGAACAGAGGATCACACATCAAGGGGCAAAGGAAGGACTCTGTAAGAGGTGGTGCTCAGAGGAATGGTAACTATTTGGAAAAGAGCAAATCAGACCCCCCTCATACCATATTCCAAAAGAAATCCCGTATGGTTTGGTGAATTAGATATACATAAAAAGTGAAAATGTGAAACAGTGAGAATTTCTATAGGTAAACATTTCTGCCATTCTGATGTAGGGAAGAACGTTCTAAGAATAAATCCAGCAGAAGATACCACAGAACAAAACACTGATCCATTCGAATATAGAGTTTATTTTTCATATACATCAGGAAACAGCACACACAAATGAGAAAGGGAGATTATAAATTGGAAGGAGGATTTGCAAAAATGAATGCTAGGCAAAACCCGCCTCAGCCAGAGGAGCCCAGGGAGCCCTGGCGGCTAACCGTGCGGTGCATCCTGGGTGGGACCCTGGGACGAGGGACTTAGGTGGGAACAAGGAAACAGAGTGACGTGTGGAGTGTAGCTCGCAATAGCGCGTCAGTACTGGTTCACTACTACCGGCAAACGTACCATCCCACGGAAGGTGTTCACAGCGGGGAAACTGGGTGTGGGGCATGTGACAGCGCGCTCTACTATCTCCCAACTTTTCTGCAACTCCAGAGCTGTTCTAAAATCAAAGTTTATTAAACATATTCCTGATAAAACTGGCTAATATCTATACTATATAACTATATAAAACCTAATAGACAATATATTATATGTAACATATATGCATATATACACACATAACATGTAATACATATACCGTAATGTATAACATAATGTAATATATAACTATACAACATAGAAATTAGAAAAATGAACATGTCTAAAGAAACATGGACAAAGCACATAAATAAGGAAATAAGTGGAGATGAGCATCACTCGGGGCCTCTCGTGGTCAGCTTCACAGTCTGTGCGTACTCGTACTCTGAGGCTGTTCAAACGTATGGAAGAAGAGTGTGGCATCAAGGGCGCAGGTTTTGCAGACACATCTCAATTCAAGTCGAAGCACCATCAGCAGCCGTGTGATTTGGGGCGAATCACTTCACATTCTTTCTAAGGCCCAGTCTCTCGTCTGTAAAATAATGCCAATAACACATGTAATCCATAGGGGTTTTGTGAAAATCAAATGGGATTATTCAAGTCTTTAGCACAGTGCCTGGCAGATAGCTTAGTAAATAGCAACTCACACTAATTTACAGATGAGAAAATGGGAGCAGAGAGAGGACCAGTAACTTACCCAAGGTCACACAGCTGGTGAGTCGTGAGCTGGGACTCAGACACAGAACGCTTGACTTCACATCCCACGTTCGTAACCACAACTCAACTCTTCTTCGCTCTTATTGATGCAGTTCCGCTGCTGCTGCATAATGACCTGGGAAAATGCTCATGGGAAAACGCTGAGTAAAAAAAGTACATACAAAATTATATGTATTGTATCAATCTTATTTTCCCCTGAAATTTTTGTATGTGTACTAAACATGCATAGATGAAAGACTGGAAGGAAATAGGCCAACATATTAAAAGGATGATCTTTGAGTAAAGCGTTGAGCACATAGGAGATGCTGTGTTCTCGCTGTGATCACTTGTGCTGGTGTTCTGGTGACTCACCTAAGTGCCTTGGGTGTGAAGGCAGCTGTGTTCTTCCTGCTCAGGACTCACTTCCTGAGCTGAGCATTCGCATCGCACTCCATCTGTCTGGGAACACTCTCCCCATTGCTTCTGTGAAGGTGACTTTTTTCCCTTAGCTCTCTGTGTCTCTTTCCCTCTCTTTCCTATTTCTGTTTCTCTCTCTGTGCTGTGTTCTGTGTCCGTATTCCATTTCACCACTTTTCTCCTTAGCTGTGCTCAATCTGTGGTTTAACCTCTCCATTGAGTTTTTAACTTGAAAACGTTTTTCTTTTTAATTTCTGGAATTCTCTTTCACAACCACTTGGTCTTTTTCTAAAAACAAAAGTCTGTTCTTACTCCCTGTTTTCACTTACACCGTTAATCGTGTTAACACGGCCGTTTTAGCCTGTGGGTCAGATGATTCCACTGTCTGAAGGGCTGGTGTCGAATGCAGCTCCTGGTTCTCACAGGGGCTCGTGGTGGTGCTCTCGTGTGCTCTGTGAGTTTTTGTTGTGCATCGTGCTCGGGGCGGCTTTGCCTGTGTGGATCCTGTGGGAAAGATGACCCTCTAGAGCCGTCTTTGTTGCTTCTGCCTGGATTCGAGGGAGACCAACAGCGAGGGGTCCTTCATGCTGACTTTGACCTGGAGGATCACTGGACCTTGCAGGAGAGACACATCCTGAGGCCCAGGCCCGCGTGCAAGCAGGCTTGGAGCTCCGTGTCCTCATGGGGGACCTTTCCCTCCACCTCACCAGGCCGAGGCTGTCTCCACGCTCCTGAGCTGGTTCTTGTCTAGCTCGCCCTCACTGAAGCTGTGGGCCTGTGAAGGCTCCAACTTTCCCCAGGGGTCTCGATTCCAACCCCGGCCGTACTGAGGTCCAAGGCTCTGTCTCCTGCCTCCACATGGCCACCAGAACCTGAGGACCTCACTAGGGAGATGACCAAGCTGCCGTGGCCCAGCCTCAGAGCTGCTGAACTCCACGTCTGCTAAATGCTCTGGGCGTGGACCCCTAGGAGTTTCTTCAATTACCTGCAAACTCAGCTTTACTTAAAGAGGCTGACGTTTTTTAGTCCTTATTTCTAAGTGTGTCACTCTGTGGGAGGAGTTTCAGGTGATTTTGGCCCCCATGTTACTGGAAATGGACCCCAAAGATTATTTTTAAGGGAAAATAGTCTTAGGGTGTCAGGCAACATTGGCCTAGAAATTGTTTTCTTTTAGAAGGCCATCCTGTTTCTTTCATAGGAGAATGTCAGTGGATTTTTTTCTGCTCTATTTCTTCATCTTTAAATAGTTTTGCTTGCCTAAAAACGAAAACAAAACTGTCAGCCTTCCGGTTACCTGTGCTCTGCTGTGTCCTGTTTCGTTTTTTCATCCTAATCCCGGCACATTTGGCAAGAAGCCAGGTTTCTTGCCAGCTTCTTGCAAAGGACTCTAGTGAGGGTGAGGACAGGGATGCATCTCACATCTGTGCTTATAGAT
The DNA here is from genome assembly GCF_041296265.1 of Equus caballus. Taxonomy (NCBI): domain Eukaryota; kingdom Metazoa; phylum Chordata; class Mammalia; order Perissodactyla; family Equidae; genus Equus; species Equus caballus. The sequence goes on from NC_091702.1 coordinate 5,791,925, forward strand.
ACACTATGAATGGGTCTATTTTTCTTTCTTTTTTGCCAAGGAAGAGTCACCCTAATCCAACATCTGTTGCCAATCTTCCTCTTTTTGCTTGAGGCATGTTAGCCCTGAGCTGACTTCTGTGCCAGTCTTCCTCTATTTCGTGTGTGGGTCACCCCCACAGCATGGCTGACGAGTGGTGTGCGTCTCCACCCAGGATCCAAACCCCTGAACCTGGGCTGCTGAATCAGAGCACGTGGAAGTTCAACCACTCGGCCACGGGTCAGGCCCTGTGAGTCGTTTATAAAATGAGGAAAATGACCAGAGTAATGATTCCAAACTTTTTTGATGAGCCCTGCTACAAACGTAAAAGCTGTTTGGCATGCTTCTTAGAAAGGAGAGTGTAATTAATTTACTTTCATGCCTTTCAGAAACAATCGTGTACTGTGATGCAGACACAGAGCAGGTTGTAAGTGGTTGGTCATCCCCGTGTTTTCCTCTTGCTTCTCTGCCTTAGTCGTCGACAGGTAGCCTGTCTCCCTCGGAATGACGTTGTGCAGTGAACATCGATCTTGTCCTTGCGTCTTGTCCTTTCCGTCCTGGGCACTGGTGTGGTCGCATCTTTCTAAAGCCCCTCCTTATGATTCCCTAGAGCTTCCCCATGGCCTTCAGAACCATATCCAAACTCCTTAGCACAGCGTCACTGAATAGTCCGTGTCTAGCTTGCGATTCTCATCTCCAGAGATTCTCCAACGTCTGCCTTGCATTGAAGTTGCACCAGATTCCTAGGACTTCCACCAAAGTCTACACTTTCTTAGGATAAGCTTCTGGTTGTTTTTTGTTTTGATGAGGAAGATTGGCCCTGAGCTAACATCTCTTGCCAATCTTCCTCTTTGTCTTTAAGAAGATTGTCCCTGAGCTGACGTCTGTGCCAATGTTCTTCTATTTTGATGTGGGATGCTGTGATGACTGGTGTGGAGGTCCACGTCTGGGATCCGAACCTGCAAATCCCAGGCCGCCAAAGCAAACACATGAACTTAAGCACTACAGCATCGGCGCGGCCCCAGCTTCTGTTCTTTGTTCTGTTTTGTTTATTGTTTTTACTGAGAAGATTGGCCCCGAGCTAACATCTGTTGTCAATCTTCCTCTTTTTGCTTGAGGAAGGTTGTCGCTGAGCTAACACCTGTGCCAGTCTTCCTCTATTTTGTCTGTGGGACAGTGCCACAGCATGGCCAGATGAGCAGTGAGCAGGTCCAGAGCAGGGATCCGAACCTACGAACCCTGGGCTGCCAAAGAGGAGCCCACGAATGTAACCACTGCGCCACTGGGCTGACCCCACGGTCTTTCTTATAGCTGGTAGGAACATTATCGCGCAGAAACAGTATTTAAGCACTGTCTTATTGAGAGACACGTGGGTTGTTTCCAGTCCCTTTGTGTGAGAAGCAATGCTGTCAGTCACCTTGTTTCTATGTCATTTTGCACACGTGAGGATATCTGGAGGGTGAATTCCTGGAAGTCAGATTTCTGGAATGGAAGGTTGGTGCATCTGTAGTGTGGTGGATATTGCTGGACAGCTGTCCGTGGAGGTGATGCCAGTCTACACACCAGCAGGAGTGTAAGAGAGCACGTGTTTCCTCACACGCACACACACAGAATGTGGCCGGACTCCTGCTTTGCCAGTCTAAGGGGTGAGGGACATCTCGTGGTAGGGTTTTAAATTTCTCTTCAGTAGGAACACCTCACATGTTCAAGAGCCATCCATATTCCCATTTCTCTGCACTGCCTCGTTATATCCGTTGCCCGTTTGTCTACTGAATGAGTGGTCTTTTGTTATTGCTTTGCAGGAGCCCTTTATATACTAAGGAAATTGGTCCTTTGTAGGGAAGTTTCAGTTACTTGTTCCCCAAGTGTTGTCTTTCTTTTAAACCTTGCTCATGGAAGTGTTTGCTGTTTGAGATTTTTTATGTAGACAGAATGAACACGCTTTTATTTTATGGCTTCGGAGCTTTGTGTGAAGTGGGGAAGCTGGATGAGACCCCACTCGGGAATAAGGCCCAGGGGGATCGTAGTAATCGCCATATCACTGAGGATGGTAATGTGAATCAGAGGTGCCTCTTAGGAATTTATACAGCTCCATGACCTTCGCAATTCCCCAGATTTATTCTTTGTGTTGTCTTCTGTCTGTCTCCCCAGAGTGAGTCAAAGCAAAACCCTCACCGTGCAGAGGGCCCTTGTGCTTGTCTTGAACAGGAGAATGGAGCACAGGGGGAACAAGAGTCAATCTGATGGGACGAAGAATCCCAGCGTGGGAGCAGTTTTCAGAAAAGAGAGCATCCTGGACCTGCCTGAGGGAAGGACAAGGAAGAAAGTGCTAGAGAAATGGGGATGGGCACTTTCCACCTGGTGGGACATCCTGCCACACAGCGATGATGCAGGACAGCTGCTCAGAACCAGCGCCAGGCAGTGCTGATAAGGTCCCTGTGTAGTGAGAAGGCGCCTCTACAATAGCTTGACCACATGGTACTTCTAATTTGAATGACACTGCTTGAGGATACAGGTCAGTCACGTTAGGAAGCAGATGGCCTGAGTCTGAAGCAGTTGACTAAAGGTCTGAAGCCCAGTTAACAAGTGCTGCTGAGTCCCTGACCCCACTCCGTCCTTCTCGTTCCTTTTTGTCTTTCTACTCCTTCCTCCTTTCTTCATCAAAGTCCAGTGTTCAAAGCCAAATGATATCTTAGCCTTGTTTCTCAATTTTTCTGTTAAAACTCATAGAACATTGCGTTTGTGAGTAATCTTTTAAGTGTTTCTGACTGTAGGTGTGTGCTTATGGTCCTTGAATCAGCAGGTGGCAATAAACCATTCCCGGGGTCCCCCAGACACTGGAGCTCTGGACCTGGGATACCCATTTGCATCGCTTCCACTCCGCAGCCCGTTCAACACCAGCAGGTCTGTCATCTTCCTCTCTTCCGGGTCACTTGTGCGCCCTTTGAAGCCCAAGGCTTCCTCTCATTGGCACGTGACTCTCCATCTGACCTCCTTTCCTAGCATCGCATTGATTCCCTCTCCACTTGACTGCAGACTTCTTTCTCACAGCTCCCCCACGAGCTCCTCTGTCCCCTCCTGCCCGGCCCCACTGCCACCCTCTGAGTTCAGTCCTCCTCGGTCTCCTGCCTGGACTGGAGAAGTACCCTAACCACTGTCCTCTGCCTCAGTCCAACTCCCATGTGGCTGCTGCAGTGACATTTCTAAGTGCTCATGGGAGGGTCAAGGGAGCTCTTCCTTCTAAGCAGCTCTATCTTGTTTGCAAGTTTCAAAACAGGCATGTAGCACTTTTATCACTAAAAAGTACAAATATTACTATATTACCCTATTATTTAAATCATCCAATAGCTTTCCATTGATTGCAGGAGGAAACTAAATTCTCAATGTTATATGCTCCGTTAGCTCTGCCACTTCCTCAGTCTGTCAGCTTCCTGTGCCTTCTTGGTTTTCTCTTGTTCTCCCAGACAGAGACTCTGCCAGGGTTCTCAGAGATGCTCTGTTCCGGTTAACAACAAATAGCAGCTACCATGAGGCCTCACCAGTGAGCCCAGTGCCTTCCATGGGATCTCATTTTTCAACCCTGTAAGGTAGGCGTGACCATCTCAGTTTTCAGATAAAGAAACTGAGGATCACAGAGGTGAAGTGACGTCTCTGTGGTCACACAGGTGTTGGCAGAGTCGGGATGTGAACCCAGTTCGGCCTAACTCTAAGACTTCTGCTCTTCGCGCTCTCCCGAATGGAGGCAGTTTACCATGGGAGTTCAGACCATGCGCTCTGGAGTCAACCTGCCTGGGTTCCAATCCTGTCCCTGACACCTAATAGGTGCGTAACCTAGAAGAAGTGAATTTCTCTGAGCCTCAGCTCCTCCAGCTGTGAAACAGTGTGGTAGCAATAGTTCCTCCTGCATAGAATTGTAGTTTTTAGAAAGGTGATCCCTTGGAAACACATAGAACAAGGTGTGGCAGATAAAATACATCCCCTCAATAAGCACAGCTCTTATCATCACTATATTGCAGACTCATCTCCAAATTCTGTTGCCCCTTTTCTTCATCTAGAGTTCCCGATCAGTACATCGGAATCCCGGTTTGCTGTATGCTAATTGTCCCTTGTATGCATTCCTGTGTAGCAGAAAGTACCGTAATTATATTGTGTAGGCTTTGCTGTTCTGAGTGATTTTTGCAAAATGGAGCTTTAGATACACAACACGAATTTTACTTGTTCGTACATTAAATGATGAACGGCTCAGGTGCTGCTCGCTCGTTCAGCTGTTACAGATTGTAAAGATTCAATGGTCTCATTGCTTTAGCATTTTTTGTAAAAGTACTAACAATAGTAATTCCATGCTTTTATCGCAGGATTCATCTTTCTGGCCCCGTGTGTAGTGATCAGTCCCAGTCGCTTGTGTTCATCGTGGGACCTGGAGATGCCACAGTGACCTCCCGGTGTCTGTCCACACCCACTCCTCTGTTGCTCACCTTCTGTGTCCGGCATCCAGTTTGGGCGTTGACTTGAAGCAGCTTTTTTAGGGAAGCCAATCATGAACGCAGCCCTGGGCTGGAACCCTGGGTTTGCCTGTGACTTGTGTGAGCTTGATTCAAATGCACAGTCTGAGCAAGGCCTTGGGTGTTATCTGTCCCTCTGCAGTCATTCCCATGTCATCTTTCCTTCTCCCTACTGCTGTCATGACCTGCTCTGCCGTTGTTTTCAAGGAATGGCAGCTTATGGCCCTCCACAACTTTAGTGGTACCACCTGTGGTTTCCTTTCCGTCATTCTTGGAAGTTTTTTCTCCGTTCCCTTTGAGATGCCCCTTGTAGTCCATACCTGTTGCCCTTTGACTTGAGATCAGTACATCTAAAGAATTCTCTTCCTCCTGCATGGAATGAAAAGGAAGGTTGGCAGGTTTTTCTCCATCACCTTTTTTGAGTCCGGAAGATGCCCATAGAAATGAGGCTTGAGGAGAGTATGAAGAGTCTTAAGGAAAGCAGTATTTGGGTGGTCTTTGGAATAACATCTCCCTAGGCCAAGATTTTTTATGAAGGTATTGACATGAGGGAAAATGGGCTTAAAGAAATGAGCATCAACTGCTTTCCACGTAAAAGGCTATTTTACATGGGGTTCATGGCCTTGTTATGTTTTTTAATTCAAGCTCCTTATAGAGATCTGTTTTTTACCATCAATAAATATGAGGATCTTGCTTGATTGCCTTGTGTCTCTCATCCCTCGTGTTCTCTCATGGATTCATGGGCGGGGGCCTGAGGGACTGTCTTTTTGATAACTTCCTTTTTGAGAGTTTTCATGATTTATGTGTAGAAATGCCATTGAGTTTTGTGTGCCATCTTTGTATCCTGCTAGTTTGCTGAATTCATTTATTAGGTTGAGTAGATTTTCAGTGGTCTCTATAGAATTTTCTCTGTATAAGAGTATATCATCTGCAAACAGTGATAGTCTTACTTCTTCCTTTCCAATTTGGATGGCTTTTATTTCTTTTTCTTGCCTAAATGCTCTGGTCAGCACTTCCAGTACTATGTTGAATGAAAGTGATGAGATCACACATCTTTGCCTTATTCCTGATCTGACAGGAAAAGCTTTCAGTCTTTCAGCATTGAGTATTTTGTTCACTGCGGCTTTTTCCTATATGGCTTTTAATATGTGGAGGTCATTTTCTTCTATTTCTATGTGTAGAATGTTGTTATCATGAAAGGGTGTTGTATTTTGTCCAGTGCTTTTCTGCATCGATGGAGATGATAATGTTTTTTCTTCCCTTCCTTTTTGTGATTGGCCTGTTGCATTGATGGATTTTTGTATGTTGAACCATCCTTGCATTCCAGGAACAAATCTCTCTTGGTCACATCGTATACTCTTAATGTGCTGGTGAATTTTGTTGGGAAATAGTTTGTGGAGGATTTTGCAACTCTAGTCGTCAGAGGTAATGGTCTGCAAATTTATTTTCTTTAGTTGTCCCTGTCTGGTGTTACTATCAGGGTAATGCTGGCCTCAGAAAATGAGTGTGGAACTATTCTCTTTCTTTCACTTCTTTGACGAGTGTAAGGTTTGTTGTTAATGTTTCCTTATAAGTTTGGTGGAATTCATCAGTACGTTATCTACTCCTAAGTTTTCATTTGTTCGGAGAATTTTTTCAGATTTATTCAGATGTTAGTGACGTAAAACATATGTCAGTTTAAGGTGTGAAAGACGATGATTTGATACAGGTATGTGTTGAGAAATGATTGCCCCAATAAGGTGAGTTAGGACCTCTATTCCATCACATAATTAGCTTTTTTTTTCTAGTGATAACTTTTAAGATTTACTGTCTTATAAGCTTCCAATTATGTAATACAGTATTGTTAATTATGGTCACCATGCTGTACATTAGATCCCCAGAACTTACTCATTTTATAGCCGGAGGTTTGTACACTTTGACCCACATGTCCCCATTTCCCCCACCCTGCAGACCCTAGCAAACACTATTCTCCTGTCTATTTCACTGAGTTCAGTTTTTTTAGATTCCATTTAAGTGAGAACTTGTAGTATTTTTCTTTGTCTGTCTGACTTATTTCACTTAGCATAATGCCCTCAAGGTCCATCCATGTTGTTGCAAAAGGCCAGATTTCATTCTTTTCTATGGCTGAATAATATTGCATTCTATATTATATTTCTAGTTACATATCTATATATCACATTTTCTTTACGTATTTATCCATTGGTGTGCACTTGGATCGTTTCCATGTCCTGGCTCTGTGAATAATGCTGAAATGAAGATGGGGATGCAGATATTTCCTCAACTTATTGATTTCAGTTCCTTTGGATATACACCCATGAATGGAACTGTTTGATCCTAGAGTAGTTCTGTTTTTATTTCTTTGAGAAGATTCCCCACTACTTTCCACTGTGGCTATACCCATTTACCTTCATGCCATCAGTGCACAGGGTTCCTTTTTCTATGCAGCGTCACCAGTGCTTTCTGTCTGTCGTCTTCTGGATAACCAATTTGGTAGGTGTGAGGTGATAGCTCATTACAGTTTTGATTGCATTTCCCCAATGATTAGTGATTATGAGCATCTTTTCATGTACCTGTTGGCCATCTTTATGTCTTCTTTGGAAAAGTATTCAAGTCCTTTGACCATTTGTAAATCATACTTTTGGTTTCTTTGCTCTTGACGTGTAAGAATTCCGTATATATTGTGGATATTAACCCCCTTTTTTTGGCTGATTGTTTCTTTTGCTGTGAGGAAACTTTATGGATTGATGTAATCCCACTTGCTAAGTTCTGCTTTTGTTGCTTGAACTATCGGTGTTCCATCCAAATAATCATGGCCAAGACCAATTTCAAGGGGCTTTTCCCCTATGTTTTCTTGTAGTAGTGGTACCGTTATGGGTTTTACATTTAGGTCTTTAATTCCTTTAGAGATAATTTTTTAGAGTGGTGTGAAATTGGGGTCCAATTTCATTCTGCATGTGCTTACCCAGTTTTCCCTACACCAATTATTGTGGAGACTTTCCTTTCTGCCTTGAATCTTCTTACCTCAGATGTGAACTGTTTGCTGAGTGTATGTGTGTGGTTTTACTTCTGGGCTCCTGATTCTGTTGTGTGGGTCTATGTGTTTATTTTTAAACCTGTACCTTACCATTTTTATTACCATATCCTTGTAATAAAGTTTGAAATCAGGAATTGTGATGTCTCCAGCTTTGATTTTCTTTCTTGGCATTGCTTTGGTTATTTGAGGTCTTTTGTGGGTCCATAAGAATGTTAGGATTGTTTTTCCTGTTTCTGTTAAAAATACCCTGGGAATTTTAATGGGAATTGCGTTGAATCTTGAGATGGCATTGGATAGCATTGGGTGGTAGTTTTAACACCGTTAATTCCTTCTGATCCATGAACGTAGGATGTCTGTCCATTTCTTTGTGTCTTCTTCAATTTGTTTCATCACTGTCTTATAGCTGGCAGTGTATAGATGGTTCACCTTCTTGGTTAAATTTATTCTTAAGCATTTCATTGTTTGTGATGCTTTTGTAGACAGGATTGTTTCATTCATATCTTTTTTAGATGGCTCATTGCTAGCGTGCAGAAACGCCACTGATTTGTGTATTTGTATCCTGAAGCTTCACTAAATTCATTTATTAGTTCTAACAGTTTAGGGGAAAGTCTTTAGGACTTTCTCTAAATAAGATCATACCGTCTGCAAACAGAGGTACTTATATTTCTTTCTTTGAGGTTCGGATGCGTTTTATTCCTTTCTCTTGCCAAATTTCTCTGATTAAGCCTTCCTAAGTCTTGTTGAGAGTGGGCACCCTTGGCTTGCTCTCGATCTTTTGCAAGAAAGCTTTCAGCCTTTCACCGTTCAGTATGCTCTTACGTGTGTGTTTGTCGTGTACACCTTCTATTAAGTTTGTGTATGTTCCTCCAATAATCAATGTATTGATAGTTTTTATCTTGAAGGGGTGCTGGATCTTGTCAAATGCTTTTTCTACATCTGCTGAGTTAATTTTCTGATTTTCACCTTCATTCGATTAGTGTGGCATGTCACATTTATTGATTTGCAAATGTTGGACTTGATCATGTTGTATGATCCTTTTTTGAGTTCTGATAGTTTTATTATAATCTGCCTTGGAGAAGATGATTTGAGTCTGAAATGTTGGGGTGACGTATTAGCTTCCTGAACGTGGATGTCTAAATCTCTCTCCAGATTTGGGAACTTGTCAGCGATTATTTTTGTTAATCAACTTTGTTTTCCGTTCTCCCTCTCTTTTCCTCTGGTGATCCAATAATGCACAGCTGTTTTGGTTATGGGATCCCATAATTTACATCGGCTTTCCTCACCCCTATTCATGCTTTTTCTTCTTGCTCCTTTGACTGGATGATTTCAAACGTCATGTTTTCTTCTTCACTACTTATTGCTTCTACCTTGTTGAATCTGATTTTGAAGCTCTTTATGGAATTTTTCAGTGCAGTCTTTGTGTCTTTAACTCTAGTATTGCTGTTTGTTTTGCCTTAATGATTTCTATTTCTGTGTTGATCATCTCATTTGTTCTTGCACGATTTTCCTAACTTCCGTTAGTAGGGATCTGAATTCAATAGCTGACTGAATTTTGCAAGAGCAGTGTTCTGAAGCGTTGGTCAGATAGTTCTTATATCCCCATTTCTTCTTCAGACATTGGAGTTTTATAATTCTCTTTGGTGGTGTTATGGGTCTTTGATTATTCACAATCTTTGTGGCGTTGCTGTGAGGTCAGAAAATTTGAGGAAGTGGGCGCCTCTCCCAGGCTTTACTGACGGGCTTGGGCACAGTGAGCCCATCTCGGGGTTCCATGTGGGCCATCTGGTGGGGTCCCGGGGCAGGCTTGCTGCTGGAGTCCTTGGGCAGCCCGGTGCTGGGGTGAGTGGAAAGCTTGGTGCATGTCATCCAGTCTGGTCCTGGGCACAGCTGGGACCTGAGTTGGTGAGTACCAGCCCTGGAGCATGGGTTTGCACGTGGTGATTGAGAACCGGGGGTGGCAGGAGTCATCCGGGGCCACGGGAGTTGGTTGGTGCTGAGGTGAGCTGGGAATCTTTGTTCACGGGAGTCTGGCAGAGCCAGGTGTCATGAGAGACAGCATGTGCTGGAGTGGGTCAGAAGTCTGGGATCCTGGGAGCCAGCTGGGAGCCAGGAGCTATGGGATGAGCCAGGGGTCGCAGGAGCCAGCAGGTGCCGTTTTAAGGTGGAAGCCTGGGTTCCTGGGAAGCTGTCGGTGCCTGGTGCCTTGGGAGCTGTCGGGGGCCACCTGAGTCAGCAAGCACATGTGTTAGTTGGGGACCTGGTTTTGGAGGGGCCTGCCAGGAGCCTGTTTCCCTGGGAGCTGCCTGGGGCTGCTGGACCTGTAAGGTGCCCTGGTGAGACATGGGCCTGAGTTCCCAGGAGCCCATCGGGAGCCTGGTGCCCTGGGATCTGCCTGGGGTCGCTGGAGTCAGTAAATGCTGAAGTGAGCTGGGGTCCTGGTTTGTCAGAACCCACTGGGAGCCCTGCCATGGAAGCTGCCTGAGGCCACGGGAGAAGGCAGGCACTGCATCAGCCACAGTGTGGATCCTGCACTACCCACCAGGAGCCTGGTCCCAGGGACAAAACTTGGGGTCACGGGAGCCACCTCGGGCTGCTGAAGATGGCAGGCACTAGGCTGAGATGGGGGCCTGGGTTTCTGGAGCCTGCTGAGTCCCTGGTGCCAAGGACTCTGCTTGAGGCCACTAGAGCTGGCGTGAGCCAGGGTGAGCCAGGGGCCTGCGTCTGCAGGAGCATGCAGGGCGCCAGCAGGTGCATAGGAGTCAGCCTGCTGCTGGGCAGGCCGGCTCTGCGTCTGCGATGAAGTCGGGCCCTCACTCCCTCTCCTCCTTGTGGGAGATTTGTGATCACTGACTCAGCCTCCTTCTCTGTCACTGGTCTCTTCAGTTGTCTGTTTCCTCATGGGTGAGACTGGGTAGGTTGCTTCTAGGAACTTACTCAGTCTGCTGGGTCACCCATTGTGTTAGTGAGCCAGAGCTCAGAAGCATCTCTATGATCTTTTTATTTCTGATGCATCAGTTGTAAGACCTGCTCTTTCAATTCTCATTTACTTGCTTCTTCTCTCTTTACTGAGGCATTCTATCTTCTAAGCATTGGTCCATTTTCTTTTTTCAAAACATTAGCTCATCCTTTTGATCTTTTGCCTTCCTCCTCTACTTCCTTTTTTCTGTTCTCACCTTTGTGACATCCATCTCTCTGCTAACTTTGGGTTCAGTTTTCCCTTTTTCTAGTGCTGTGTGTTGTCAGTTAGGTTGTTAATTTGAGATCATTCTTTAAGATGTTACAAGTTAATCACTGTAAACTTCCCTCTTAGTATTATTATTGCTGCATCCCGTAGTTTTGTTGTGTTTTTAATTCTTTTTGTTTGTCTTGAGCTATATTTAAATTTCCCTCTTGATTTCCTCCTTGACCTAATGTCTGTGTAAGAGGCTGCTGTTTAATTTCCATCTCTCAGGAATGATGCAGGTTTCCTTGCGATGTTGATTTCTAGTTTCATGCCATTGTGTTCAGGACAGATACTTGGTATAATTTCAGTCGTCTTAATTTTGTTAAGATTTGTTTTGTGACCTCAAACATGATCTCTTCTGGAAAATATTCTGTGTGCTCTTGAGAAGAATGTGTATTCTGCTGCTCTTCAATACAATGTTCTTAGTATTTAATGTCATTTATTTCTGCCGTTTCCTTAGTTTCTGTCTGGATGTTCTATCCATTGTTGAAAGTGGGGTCTTGAATTCTCCGACTTTTAACTTGTATAATGTAGTCTTCAGAATACATAAATATCTCTTAGAAGTCAGTAATAAAAGAGAAATAAAACAATTAAAATAGGCAAACGGTTGAAATAGACATTTCTCCAGAAGATATCCAGATGGCCCATAAGCACAAGAGAGATGCTCGATGTCATTCATGATTAGGGAAACGGAAATTCAAACCACAATGTGCTACTGTTTCGAACTCAGTATGTAGGCTGTATTCAACATAAAGGAAAATCACAAGTGTTGGTAAAGATGAGGAGCAAGGGGAGCCCTCATACATCACTGGTGAGAATGTAAAATGATGCAGCCACTGTAGAGAATAGCCTTGCATTTCTTAAGATCTTCGAGCAATCAGTACCATTGAGCTGGATAGTCCGTTGTGAGGCAGCTCCAAAAGAACATGGAAAACATATGGTCACTCACAGGAAAACCTGTCCATGGACATTCAAAGCAGCAGTATTCGCAGTAGTCCAAAAGTGAAAGAAACCCAACTTTCTACCAAATTATGAACACATAAAGCAAATGTGGCATATTGATACTATGGGATATAACACAGCCCTAAAAAGGAACAAAGCACTGCGACGTGCTCAGCCCTGGATGATCCTTAAAAAAAGTGTCTAATTGAAGTGGTACACAAAGCCACGGGTTCTTTGATTCCATTTGAATGAAATGTCCAGAATACCAAATCCGCAGGGAGAGGAAACAGATGAGGTGCTTCCATGGCCTTGGGTTAGGGCAAAGCACAGAGGGAGTGAGTGTGGTTTCTTTTCAAGGTATTAAAAATGTTCTGGAATTAGATAGTAGTGATAGCCACACAACATTCTCATTGTCCTAAACCTCACTGACTTGTGTACTTTCAAATACTTAAAATGGTGTATTTTATGTTGAGCAGATTTTCTTCAGTGAAAATTTGAAATTAGGGTAATTCATGCAGCTATTAGGGGTAAGGCACGGTGTAGCCCTGAGAGTAAACAGCTGATTAGGGTCTAGAGGCAAGTACGAAAATCACACAAGCAACAGTCTGAGATCCAGTCCATAGTCATGGTCTCCACCTTGAAAAGACCAGCCAAGAAAATAGCTCAGTGGTCTTGGGGGCCCTGGGAATCTGTTCAGAGATCTCGGTTATACTCGACAATATTCTCACCTCTTGGACCCTCTGGTGTAGGTAGGTTTGAACTTGTCAGTTGTTGATGTACATGCAGGTGGTAGACCATGGGAGGGCCCCGACCCCTCCTTCCTTGGCCAGTAGAGATAGTCTGAGGCCAGGTGGTTTCCTAAAACCATTTGGCAGAGACTTAGGCGACTGTCCTACAAGGAGTAGAATAGAGTCTCATGGAGCTGCTGTCCGTGTTGGGTTATGTTTGTCCACACTTCTGGGTGGCCTCAATTACCTGCTTTTCTGTGGCTAGGGCCACTTCTCTATGCTAGTCCAGTCATCCTAGTAGAACAGACATATCTCTTTGGGTCGGTGGTAGCCTGTCAGGGCAGGAAACTCAGGGACTTGTGGCCTGTGGGGTGCACCTCTAGGGGCAGGTCGGTGGAGACAATGATGTACTGCAGAACATCGCCTGGGGAAAGCTGGTCAGAGGATGTGGGGGAGAGCGGGGTACCAGGGAGCGCCTTGTGACGTGCGCCCACAGGAAGACCCGAAAGTGGACGTTCCCACTTTAAAATATTCACCGGCTCTTGGTGGTCAAACCAGTGATTGGTGCCCATCCACTGGCTCCCTGTGCTCTACGATTCCAGGTGATACAATCAAAGCGTGTGTGGGCCAAGAGCTGCTTGTGCCCGGGCACAGAATCACCAAGGTGGCCTCAAAGGCTCCCCCAAAATGACTCCTCAAAAAACAGCTGGGGCAGAAAATGTGTGGAGTATTTTGAAGGGAAGCTTGGGGCAAAGATGCTGTTCGATGGAGCTGGCTAAAATTGAGTTTCTCATCAGGGCAGGCACTTCAGCTGGGGTACCGGTGATTGGAGGCCATGTGACAGGCCCACCAGTTTCTGAGTCCCGATGCTGGGCAGCCCGCTCAGCCCACTGGACTGATGAAGTGGTGCTTACGAAGCCTCTTGCTGGCCTTGTGGAAAGCAGGGCAGTGTGGTGGGAGAAGTCGTGACAGTGTCAGAGGGAGTCATGGCGGGGATTGCGGTGTGGAAGGGGGAGAACTGGAGGCAGGGGCGGTGGATGTGTGACCAACAATGGTCAGGAAGGGAAACCCGGGTGTACCTGGGGCCAGCAGGGGGCCAGCAGAGTCATGTGTCAAAACCAGACGGCGGGCCCCAAGAGGAGCCTCTTACCCACCTCACCAAACTGAGTCTTGACTTCATTAGATTTTCGACTCTCCCGGACACAGAATCTTAAACCAGTGGATTAGGAATCCCCCAATCAGCACTAGGTAGGTATTCCACGTCATAGACTGCTGCTGTCCCCTGAGGAAAGTAACCTTGCAATAACCGAGCGATCTTCCCGCCTGCTGTGACTTCTTTTTCTTCTCCCTTCTGCCTTTCAAAGTCTTTCATTCTGTACAGCTCCTTGGAGCTGCTTTCTATCTGCTAGATTGGATGCCTCCGGATGCAGGAATTTGTGAATAAAGCAATGAAGTTCTTTAGACTTACACAGTTGTATTTTCTTTCTTAACAGCTTGGTGGCAGCAGCGGGATTCGAAGGAGACTTCTCATGGCTTCGGGGATGAGAAACACATGCATTGGTACCCATGAAGCCTTTGGATTCTCCGTCTTTTTTGCTGTCTCTGAGGGCTGTGGGTAAGTGTCTCGTGCATCTCAGCTCCACTCTCCCTGCATTGAGCTCCTGAGCTAAGTGACTTTCCAGGCGCAGGTTAACGGGCCAGTGTAGTCTGACAGGATGCTCTAGCAGAGCATCTGTCTCAGCCCTGGGTTCGTCCACAGTGCCAGTCAAAGTGGTAGCAGGCAGCTGGAGCTGGCAGATGGTTCCCTGAGACACTGAGTCTCTAGCCCTTGGTTAGTCCACAGTCCCAAATTTGGTGGGGTCCGCTGGTTCTGCCTGCAGTGCCGACTGTTAGGGTCTGCTGGTTCCGTGCGTAGTTCTGGCCAGGGGAGAGGGTGGCACAGACGTGTGCTACATCCACACCCAGTCCTTGAAAACTTCCCACATGCATTTGACACGCATTTTTCTCTCCCTTGACTGGATGCAGATGTCGATGAGTTCTGAGGAAACGCTGAAGGCACAGTGTGGAGGAATTCTGGGACCCTGCGTGACTACTTGGAAGAGTGCTGTCCCCTCCACCTGAACAACCACCCGGCACTACCAGAAATGAGAGGCGTCCTGTGATCGTGGATTGGAAGCCTCCTTGTTGTTAAGATGTCAGCTTCCTCCAAAGAGATGAACCAATTAAATGCAGTCCTTATCAAAATCCCAAGGACATTTTGTGCTGAAAGACACCCATCCTAAAATTCATATGGAATCTCAAGTATGCCCAGATGTCTAAAATAGTCTTGAAAGGAAGTACTAAGTTGGAGGACTCTCTTTTTACTGATGTAAAACTTGCTGCAAACCTACAGTATCAAAACAGCATTGTAACGGCATAAAGACAGACACATAGAGCATCGGAACAGAATAGAGAGCCCAGAAATAAGGTGGCCAAGGTTGTTCAACGGGGAAAAGACAGTCTTTTCAACCAGTGGTTCCTGAAAAAGTGGATATTTTCATGCAAAATCTAAACTTGGATTCTGACCTCACACCAGATATAAAACTTAATTCTCAATGGATCAAGACCCAAATGTAAGAACTGAAACACTTTGAGGAAAACATGGGACAAAACGTTTCACAATAGGACTTGGCGATGATTTCATGGATATGACACTCAAGGCATGGGCAATAAAAAACAGAGTACAGACGCCAAAATTCGTGAATATTAAAACCTTTTCTGCCTCTGAAGACAACCTCAACAGAGTAAAAACACAACCCATGCAGCATGGGAGCCCATATTTGCAAATGATCTATCTGACAAGGGCTGAATATCCAGAATAGACATAGAACTTCTCAACTCAACAACAAAAAAACAAACAACCCAAATCAAAAATGAGCAAAGTACTTGAATAGACTTTTCCTCCAAGAAGATACGCAAATGGTCAACAAGGATCTAAAAAGATGCTTAATGTGACTAATCACTGGGGAAATGTAAGTCAAAATCTCAATGAGACATCACCTCACATCCATGTGACGGCACCCCCAAAAATCAGACAGTGAAGAAAGGCATGCTGGCAAAGATGTGGAGTTATTGGACCCACGTACACTGTGGCTGGAATGTAAAATGGTATAGCTGCTGTGGAAATCAGCATGGCATTTCATTAAAACAATTAAAAATAGAATCACTAAATGACCCAACAATTCTACTACAGGATATATACACCTCAGAGCTGAAAAGTTGGTCTCAAAGACATATTTGAACACCCATATTCACGGCATCATTGTTCATGATCGCTGAAACGTGGAACAACCCAAGGATCCATCCAGGGATGAATGGAGAAGCAACATGGGCATGTATATATATACAATTGCATGTTATTCATCCTTAAAAACTAAGGATATTCTGAGATATGAGACAACATGGATGAACCTTTAGGAAATTATGCTAAATGAAATCAACCAGTCCCAAAAATACTGGCCTTGTGTGACTCCACTTATATGGCATTCCTGAAATGGTCAGATTCAGAGAGACGGACAGCAGATGCTGTTGGCCAGGGGTGGGAGCAGGGGAAGGGGAGTGACCGATGAGTGGGGACAGAGCTTCAGTTCTGTGGGGTGACAAGAGTTCTCAAGATGGACTGTGGTGATGGCTGCACCACCGTACGACTGTGGCCAACACACTGAAGATGCGCGTAAGGAAGTCAATGTGCTTGATGGCGTGCACACAGAAAAATGGGCCAGACGGTAAGTTTCACATTATGTGCGTTTTAAGCCAATAAAAATAGATTTTCTGTTAAAAGTGCAAATACAAAGAAATGAGCAGAGGATGATTTAGTGTTTCCATTCGTGCCCTTCCATTCTGACCCTGGTGTTTGTCTCAGCCCTTGTACCTGAGGCAACTTTGATCAGACAAATGTTTTCATTCTGGGCCTAAGAGAACCTTGAAATCAGAATTATACAGAACTCTGCAAAATTTTTGTGACCATGTATTTTTCAGAGAAAACATAGTAAGACATTTTTAATATTAAATTTAAGTTTGTTTTATATCAGTTTCAGGTCTACATCAGAATGATTCAATATGTGTGTATATTGTGAAATGATCACTATAAGAAGTCTGGTTGACGTCTATCATCAAGAGTTACAAATGTGTTTCTTGTGATGAGAACTTCTAAGATTTACGCTATTAGTGACTTTCAAAATGCAATATAGTAGTATTAATTCCTTGACTGCTATAAAATAAGCACCATAAAACAATTCCAGTGTATCCATTTTGTTATTAATTCACTGAATCTATTTTTTCTCAGAATCAATTAATTGTTATGCAAATGACTGAATTTCTTTTAATCTACATCATAATGTACTGACTACAGGTTCTGACATTTTAAGTTTTGTTTAGGTGTTATTCTTTCTAGCAAGTAAACTTTCCTGAATCTTATCAGTCATATCAAAATATATTCGGATGTATTTCTTCTTCCATCGATATTTAGTCACTGATAAAGTTCACCGTGTGCCATTTTAACCATTATCAGTTTTGTGTGCTGAGGGTGATTTTACCCAGTAATAGACACCGTGTAGGTTCGAAGTCTCCTTGGAGGATAAACAGTGGGGGGAGGTCAAAGCATGGAACTTGTTTCATTTGCAGAGGGTCCATTTTGACTTTGCTCTTACAAAACGTGTTCTTTGTCCATTTGGGAATCTGAGGCCCAGAAAGTTGGAGGGACTGACCCAGACCTCAGGAGGGGGTCAGAATCCAGAGAATCCGGCAGGGCTCTGGCTTCCTCGGCCAAGGCTCAACCCCTTCCCTTCGGGTTTTCTTTGGAAACAGGGACCTCATGGTCCTAGGGGAGCCCTGCCCACCCCGTCCATGGGGGGGCCATCTTCCTGTTCGCATCCAATCATGCACAGGCACACTCACACCGATTTCTCCTGTGTGGACCATGCAGGGACCCCAGGAAAGAGCAGACACCAGGGAAGTGACAAGAGGCCGAGGAGAAGGCAGTTGGAGGCAGCTCTGCCATGAACAGTAGCATCCGTCCTCCTGGCTACATGACCAGAAGGCCCGAGACGGACCGAAGAATCCCTGAGGTTTCTAGGTGTGTACCTGTTCCAAGGGCATCCCTGACCCAGCCTGGAGGGCACAGGACTGGGGAGCTGGAGTCCACTTCTGTGGGCACCTGCTACTCTGAGGAGCCGTTCTCCTCTTGTGTAGACATTGGGTAGAGGAGAGAAGACCTTGGTGTCCTCCTGTGTAAAGTGGAGTGCGTCCAGCGGGTGACTCCCTGGGTTCCGTATGATGCTCACGAAGGGTCTATGGCCCTTGGTTCTCCATCGATGACGCCCTGTGCTCTGAGCACCTGAGAAAATGCTTTCCCACCTGCAGGAGATCCTTTAGAACTGAGAGAGGTTTGGGGGTTCGGGTGGATGAGAACTTGGGATAAGGAAGAACATGCCAGAGCACTGTGAACTAAGGCCAGAGTCCAGGGACAAGACCAGTCCTTGTTGGACCCCCGAGGTCCTCAATTGGCTGGAGAGGAGAATCATTGCCTTGGTTGAGGTCAGGATGCCTCCTGAGAAAAAAGGACACCCAAGTCGAGGGACAGAAAGATGAGGGAGAGGGAGGCTCCTGAGGTTCCTCCCACGGCCTGGAAGCCTGCAGGTCCTGCTCCTTTACCCCTGGGACAGTGGGGAGCCTCTGCCTTGAGGACACCCAAAGAGACTTCCTGTGTGGTGGCTTCTGCCAGGGCTGCAGTGCTGGTGCTGGCCACCAGGGGGCAGGCAGCCTCCAGCGTCAGTGGTGCCCAATGAGGTTGGGTTTTCACTGTTGTCACTTCTATTGGGATGTAATTGCCACACAGCACTGCCTAAGTTAACACTGCTGTGTGGTACATTTCAAAATTGCTAAGAACCAAGAAGCTAAACTTCTCATCACAAGCAAACACTTACTTTTCTGTTTTCGGTGACGGATGTTAAGTGAACTGGTGGTGTCATTGCGCAGGCTGTGTGCATCCAGTCCCTGTGCTGACTTCTTAAACTTACACGGCGCCCACTCAGCCTGCCTCAGCTGCTGGAGCAGTGAATAGCTGTGCAGAGGCCTTTCCGGCTGTGCCCCGCCTCAGAGAGAACTCACTCCTCCTGGTACTAGCGCTCCTCTCCACAGTCTGACTTGGTGAAGAGCAGGAGGAGGGGACACGAGTTTCACAATTCTTCACTCAGCGACTGTGCACCGAGCACTCACCCTGTGCCAGGTGCTCAGGTGGGTGTAAGTGCAGGGCTGACAGTGACTGAGTGGTCCCTGCCGGTCAGGAGCTCACACTCTGGAGGGGACAAGGACAAAAGCATGAAAGCAAAGACATGAGAGGGGAAAGAGCCAGCGCTGAGGGGACATTCAGGGGCCTGTGTGGGAGGGCTGGGGGTCACCGGGTAGGGGTCTGAAAGGCCTCACTGGGGTGACATTTCCTGGGACCAGAATGACAAGAGGGAGCCAGCCCTGCACAAGTCTGGGAGCGGCGTGTCAGGGAGAAGGCACCCCTGCTGTAGACGCTCATGGGCAGAAGGGGGTTTGGCCAGAGGATGTGAGAAAGATGGCCAGTATGGCTGGAGGGAGCCTGGGGGGAGAGAGGAGGCGGCGGAGGGCAGGGCCAGATCCTGGGGCCTGAAATCACGGTTCCAGTGCCTTGCATCTGTAAACGGCAAATGCCTCATATCTCACAATTTTTGTGGTGGAGGAATCAGACATAGATTAGCTTGGTTCTTCTGCTCAAGATGCCTCAAGGCCGCGGCAGCGGCCTCAAGTGATGCTCGACTGGCAGAGAATTTCCTCTCAGGTTCACTCAAAGGAGTCGAGGTGCACTTTGGACTCAGAGCATGGGTTCCTTTCTGTCTGTTGGCCTGGGTGCTGCCTCGGTTCTCTCCCATGTGGGCCTCTGTGTATGGCAGCTCAAAACGTGTGTGCTTGATTCCACAGCTCAGGGACAGGAGAGCGAGAGAGACACGGGAAAGAGAGAGAGACGGAACTTAAGAGAGGGAATAAGAAAGAAGTGAGAGACTTTCTGTGTTTAAAATTTAGACATGACACTCGTCCACATTGGCTGTGTTCTGTTGGCGAGAGCCAGTCACTAAGCACTCAGCGGTCACACAGGAATCTGTGAGGGATGTGTGTACCACGGGTGGGGATCTCTGGGAGCCACGGTGAAGGCTGCCCACCTCACAGATCAAGATGAGGCTCTTGGGTCTCTTTCTAAACAGAAGAGGAAACAATGGAGAGGTTTGAATCCAGAGGATGACAGTGTCTGGATTTCATTCATCAACCCTCTCCTTGTGCTGACATTGAAATGAGGCCAAGAGAGGAAGTGCCTGTTGCAATAGCGCATTGCTGAACCCAGGCCTGGTTTGAGTGGTGTTCATGCTACATCCCTTCTCGTAATTCTTCCATCTCTTTGTTTGTGCATTCCTTGCACTTGACACCACCTCACAGGTGGTATGGATATTATTTCATATACACCTGTTGATGTCCCTAGCAAGTAGATTCTAGGCAGATTCCCCTTGGGCAGGTTTGGAGACTGGGGAGGCCCTGAGAGGCACAATGAGTTTTCCAGGACAGAGAACTGGTAAGACAAAGGAGGTCTGAATTCTGCTCTGCCTCCTCAAAGCTGGGACCCTCATCACATTCCCAGGGAGCTGTGGCTGGGGCTGTGGAAGCTCCTCATGTAGAGTTAAGAAGAAGACATGGGGGTGGTTTGGGTAGGTCCGATTACAGGAAGCAGCCCAGGTAATGGAATCTTGAAAAAGTGACCTCACTTCCTTGGCGATAGACCCCAACAGATTTAGAACTCTGGTAACCAGGCAGTTAATTCTAGAGACAGACCCCTAGCCAGTTCATTTGACTGGCGACACTTCAGAGTACAACATGTTTACTTGTTGTGTACCAGTTTTCAGAGGCTCTAGGCTCAGGAAAGCCCAGAGTGTGAGACTGTTGTGTTGTTGTGGACATCGGATCAAGCCTCATGGCCAATTTGGCAGGAGGTACCCAAAGGTAATGTGGGGCAGCCCAGGGCAGCCCACTGTAGGGCAGGACACAACTCGGATCCCACCTGAGCAGCCCCATAGCCCTTGCACCTTGTGTGAGGGTTTGTGTGTGAGTGTCGGTGTGTGTGTGTACGCGTGGGCGCTGTGCGGGAAGGCAGCAGGTGAGGAGTGGGTCCCTCCTGGGCAGGAGGAGAGGGTTATGTGCTGTCAGCCAGGTGAGTCTGTCATATTGATACCCCGGGGCTTGGCTGGCAGCCTGAGCAGCTGGGTGCTGGGATCAAGCTGCTCTGCCCTTGTGTTAATCCTGAGGCGTAGAAGTTTCATCTAGTTCCCTCCCTGGTCAGATGTCTGTGCAGACGTCCCTCTGTGCCTGAATTAGGGAACAGAATTCCTCATGGGGGTGTCCCCCTGTGGCGATGTGCAGGCAGGCCCCTGATGCCTCCTGGCCCATCTGCCGGGCACTGTCTTTCCAGAACTCCACGCAGGAGATCTTTGAAGAGCTACATGATGGGTTCGACTTCTCTCCCTCCCTAGTCAAGGGGCAGGAGCAGCAGGCCGCCAGCAGCATCCTGTGCTGGTCTGAGGTGAGAGCAGGAGCAGAGGGTCTCCCCGCCCACCACCCCAAGATGTCCAGGTTGGGCCTGGAACCCAGGTCCGAATCTGAGCACACCCCTGGTGCCCTCACAGGGCTTTCCCACTGAGTGTCCTACGGCCTTACTCCCAAAGGAGTCTGGGCCTCCTCTCCTCCCCAGCCAGCTGAGGGCTCGGGTGGAAAGACACTCTCCACATGTTTCTTGGAATCGTAGAGGAAAGGTTTACTGTTGTTGTCACTTCTCACGAGGCCATGAGGACCTTAGCATTTTGCTCCTGTTTTGATTGATGTAACTTCCCGGCTGGGAAGCTGTAGCACTCAGCGCCACTGTCCTTGCAGACCTGCTCCAAGCCTCACAAATCATCACACTTGCTAGGCTGATTACACACAAAGAGCATGGGCGTGGATTACAGGATTCTATACATTTCTCTGCACCTTGTCATCTCACAAAACACTTCGAATCAGAGCAGTTTGTTACGTGCTGTAAAACTGGTGAGTCTGTGATATTCATACCCCAGGCTGGCAAGCTGAGCAGGTGGGTGCTGGGGATCAAGCTCCTCTGCCCTTGTGTTAATCCCGAGCCTTAGAAGTTTCATCTAGTTCCCTCCCTGGTCAGATGTCTGTGCAGATGTCCCTGTGTGCCTGAACTAGGGAGCAGAAATCCTCATGGGGGTGTCCCCCTATGGCGATGTCCAGCAGGCTCCTGATGCCTCCTGGCCCGTCTGCCGGGCATTGTCTTTCCAGAACTCCACTCAGGAGATGTTTGAAGAGTTATGTGTTGGGTTCGACTTCTCTCCCTCCCTAGTCAAGGGGCAGGAGCAGCAGGCCACCAGCAGCATCCTGTGCCGGTCTGAGGTGAGAGCAGGAGCAGAAGGTCTTTACCCCCACCCCCCCAAGATGTTCAGCGTGGGCCTGGAACCCAGGTCTGAATCTGAGCACACCCCTGGGGCCCTCACAGGGCTTTCCCAACGGAGTGTCCTACGGCCTTGCTCCTGAAGGAGTCTGGGCCTCCTCTCCTCCCGAGCCAGCTGTGGGGTAGGGTGGAAAGACACTCTTCACGTTTCTTGGAATCATAGAGGAAATGTTTAATGTTGTTATCACTTTTCACGAGGCCATGAGGACCTTAGCATTTTGCTCCTGTTTTGATTGATGTAACTTCCCGGCTGGGAAGCTGTAGCACTCAGGCCACTGTCCTTGCAGACCTGCTCCAAGCCTCAGGAATCATCACACTTGCCAGGCTGATTTACACATAAAGAGGATGGCTGTGGGGTTACAGGATAATATACATTTCTCTGCTACTTGTCATTGCACAGAACACGGCAACTCATTGTAGGCCGCTCAGGTCAGGAGCTGAGGCCTTAAGTGACTTCATCATATTCCACAGAGGTGGACATTTTGCACAGTGATTCAGCCTCTCGATGCTGTTGGACCTTGACATGACCCAATTCTGTTGCCATTTGAGCCAACACTGCAGGGCACACTTTAAGCGTGTCCGAACAGACTCTAAGTTTTCCAGGTCTGCCATGACATAGAACCGCAGATTGGCGGAAGGTCACTAATCATCTCTTTGCTCCTGTCTGTGGTGGGGATGTTCATTGATGACTCCCTGGGATAATGCTCTTACCTCAGGCTCTTAATGCACAGCGGTGCGATTGTTCCTCAGGTCACAGAATGCCTTGAAGGTACTGAGTGTTTGTCATTCCCCTAAAAATCAAATTGTACTTTTAAGTCTAAAACCATTTTCAAGGCGGGCTCTCGTCCCTCTTGCACAACT
This sequence comes from Equus caballus, assembly GCF_041296265.1. Classification (NCBI taxonomy): domain Eukaryota; kingdom Metazoa; phylum Chordata; class Mammalia; order Perissodactyla; family Equidae; genus Equus; species Equus caballus. The sequence goes on from NC_091702.1 coordinate 5,814,783, forward strand.
TCCTGAGGTGCTGGGAGGTTCTGGTCTGAGCTCCAGACCCTGATGCCCCTGGTGGTTCATGGTGACTCCACTGACTCTGTGTCCCTCCTTGTCCACGTGGTATGCCAAGGAACCCACCCTATCCGTGGCTGAGGCCCGCACGATGCTGACCCTCAAGGCAGGCGCAGTGCAGAAGGTGGTAGGCTGCCTGCAACCATCTTTCCACGGCAGATCCATCTCCGTCACCACCTTCCCGTGTGTGTACCAGGCCTTCTACCCGACCCCACAGGTCCTGGACCAGCTGCTCCAGAGGTGAGTGCCCACCCCTCCACAGCACAGCAGGGAGTCTCCCACCTAATAAACGTGTGCCTTGGGAACGTCCCCACACCTCTCTGAGCGTCACCTTGCTCATCCAAATAGTGGGGTGGTAAGAGGGTAAACCTCACAGGGTCACTGAAGGAAATCACGGGAGAAAGCACGGCAGACGCTTGCCTGGTGCCGGACTCCACAGAAGGGGCTGCTGCTCATGCTGCGTGTCCTCACGCTTACAGCTTCCGTCCCCAGTGAGGAGACTCCCTGCCTCTCCCCTCGCTGGCCTGTGGCCTTCCTGAGTGTGGAAAAGTACATGAAAGCAAACTGTTTTCCTATTGGCAAGACAATTTAGCGAGTCCATCTAGCTGATCCTGGTCCTTGACTTCGGTGCGGCCAGAGCAGTGGTCTCTGTGGGCAGCAGAGGAGGTGCAGGCCCACTCAGAATTCTGGGAAGGCTCTGGATGGGGTTCATTCATTCAATACTATATGTTAAGCTCCTACTACATTCATTCCCTTTCCTACACACTAAGGATGTCCAATGAAGGAAGCAGACACTATCCCTGGGGCTCAATTCTAGCCTGAGAGCTAGAAGCTCACTTCTGGGCATCGTGAGTATTCATGCCCAGAGGACGTTAGATGTCACACCCTCTTGGCCTCCTCTAGATATGGACGCATCCTCTCATAGTCAGACCACGATGACAGACTTCAAGGACCAACTAAGACCATGAGTGGTGTTGGGTCCAGCGGGAGGGCCTCCTGTGTCCACAGAAGGGGCTAGGAGACCATGGGGACTGTGGCTATGGATGGACTGGCAGACCCTGGATCTCACACCTCTTGGGGTTTCTGTGGGAGGCCTGAGGTCTGCGGTCTTCCCTACAGGAGGAAATGAATCAAAGAGACCTGTTCACGGGGTCGCAGTCCCGCCATGGGAAGCAGAGGAGAGGCTGGGCTGAGTCGGCCACTGAGAGACTCCTCGCTTCCACACTTCCCTCTCCCTCTCCCTGCCCTCTGCACATGCACCTCTCCTAAGCACCGCCACTGGGGCCCAGAACAGTAGGTGGTGAGCAGCCTGGTCACAAATCTGCCTCCAACCTCAGTCCTGATGCTCGAGCGTGGAGGATGGGGCAGGCTATGTCCAGGCCCTTTGGGAAAAGAGTGTCAGGTGGAAGACCAGACTCACACAGGCTCTCTGTTAGATTGGCTGATGACCAGGCCTTCCAGTGCAAGGACAGCCACCCAGGGATTGGAGTGGCTGGTCCACCCTCTGGGGCTCAGGCACAGAGAAGGTGCTGTGGGAACACCGTGTGGAACAGCAGGCCAGGCCTGTGACTCTCTTCACACATGCCTCTCCCCAGTGCCCTCTCTCCCATCTGGGGCCCCCGGCCTCAGGAGAACTCCCAGGATATGTGGCAGATGCTGCGCCACTCCAGGATCAATCTGACGTTGGCGTATCTCCAGGACCTCTTGGCTGGCTCAGTCCTCAAGCACCAGGCCACCCCTCTTCTCATCCAGGTGGACCTTTTCCAGGCCACTGAGTTGGAGACAGAGGGTAAGGGAGACTGTAGGCTTGGAAGACTACCCCAGTGGGTGGGTCACGACTGGGGATTCATTTAAAGACAGTGGGATCTTTCCTGTTTGGGGAAAGGCACATGGAAAGCAACTTATGTAGCTGACCCTTTCTCTTTCTCCAGCTCCTGCCCCAGCTCTAGCACTTCTGCCAGATGCAGAGGCAGAAAAGGGGTCACATCTGGAGCTGGACGGAACTCCAGTTCTATTTCTGCCATCACTTCTAGCGCTGGAGCCGCCAGCAGCGCCCTCAGCTGCTCCAGACCCCGAGCGAGTGCCATCAGCAGCCCCAGCCCAAGTGCCAGGTCCTGAACTGGACTCAACGGGACCAAGGGGCCTGCTGGGATTTCCACCTCAGGCTCCAGTAACAGCCGCAGAATCAGCTCCGGTTCCAGAGGCTTCCCACCCCTGTCGAGTGACCGGGAAGAAGCAGCCCGATGGGAAGCCTAGCCTCATGGCCTTCTCCCCAAGGGATGTGGCAGAACAGCTGACGGCCATTGACGCGGTGAGCACCCGGGCTCTCAGGGCGGGGTGGGGCAGGCCACCCCTATGCCATCAGCTGGCCCAGACCTGCTTTTCCCTGTGGCGGCTCCTGTGACCTGGGTCCCAATCCCAGCTCCACCACTTCCCAACCATGGGATCTGGGCAACTCCCCAGCCTTCGTGTTCCACCCTCACACTGTAGAGATGGGGACCAAGAGGCCCTGCTGGACAGAGGGGCTGAGCACATGGAGTGAAGCAGAACACAGAGGAAGCCTGGTGGGGCCTGGCCCGAGAGGTCGGGGAGGAGAACTCACTGTGTGCAGCCAGGAACTCAGGCGGCCCAGCCATCTGCTCGGGATGCTCAGCAACCTCAGCATTTGTGATGCACCAGACGTGTACTTCACTAAAAGGGAGACAACCTGACAAAGCCCGTGGGTGTAGCTGGCACACGGGAATGTGCAGCGGAATGGGGCCTGGGACCAAGGATGCTCAGGATGCAGGGAGATGCCCCCTTGGGAGGAGCCAAGCGGAGCAGCCCTCTGGAGCTTGCAGTTTGTGGGGGTGGGCTGTGTGTAAATGCTCCTGTCCTTTCCCCACCAGTCTGGAGTCCCGGGTCCTCCTGTGCTGGGTGCTCTCAGTGGAAGAACAATGAAAGCGAGGGGCTCCCACCACGCTGAGAACACATCCTCAGCTTCCTGAGCCCCTCCTTAGACCGGGGACTCCTGCTTGGACACTCAGCTGGGCTGTGGCAGGGCTGAGTGACACTCCCCCTCCTCCCCAGGAAGTGTTCAAGAACGTCGAGCCCTCTGAGTGTCTGGGCTCCACCTGGGGCAAAAGAAACCGGCCCGGACATGAGAACGTGGCACCCACCGTCTGGGCCACAGTGGTGCAGTTCAACAGAGTAGTAAAGTGTGTCATGACGTCCTGCCTTGGGGACCCAAACGTGACGGCCCGGGGCAGGGCCAAGGTTCTGGAGCGGTGGATCGAGGTGGCCAGGGTATGCGGGGGGAGACCCTCTCCAGAGCCGTGGAACTGCCCCTTCTCCTTGCTCAGCTCTCAGGACTGAAGGCTGCACTCTAAGCCCCTGCACAGTCGCTAGGTCCTTCCTGTCAAGGGCACACTGACCTTGACTCGCATGTCCCAGTGGTGGGATGCTCACTTCCTCCCTGGCTCCTTCCTACTTTGAGCGAAATTCCTCCTCCTGGAAGTGTTACTCTTTGGTCCACCTGTGGCCACCCTGGTGCCCTGGCCCTCTGTCCCACTCAGGAGGGGAGAGTGGAAGGGAGGGGGACTGAAGCCAGAGCAGACAGGGCTCCTGCTCCCCCTCCCAGCTCCTCCTCTCCCTCCTCAGGAATGCCGAGCCTTGAGGAACATCTCCTCCCTGCACGCAGTCCTCTCGGCTCTGCAGAGCGTGCCCATACACAGACTGAAGAAGACCTGGGGGAAGGTGTCCAGGTGGGGAGGCCTCTCCGCAGGAGGACCAGGGGGAGGAGGGCGCTCCCACGTGTCTGCCATTGCCCTCTCGTCGGCTGGAGCTTCCTGGGTGTCAGTAAGCCCTGGGCACAGGGCCTGGCTGGGTGTGCAGTGTCCCTGATCCTCACTGGCAACTTAGGCCCCCAGTTCTGCTTCAGGAATCAGGTTCCCTGGCTGTCACATAGTAGGTTGAACCAAAGTGGAGATTTTCAAGTGTTTGCCATACAGCAACAGAACTCTGTGCCCAGTGGAAAACCAAACTGGTCAAAATACAGCTGCTGCATAGAAAAGGGAGTGACAGCCCCAGGTGACCAACATGAGAGCCCCCTCTGCAGTCCCATGGTGACGTCAGTGCTCAGAGGACCCCCACAAAAATCCTCATTCAGGCAGTTTGGATTTTCCAGATTCTCATCGAGAAGGGACTTGCATTTATGCCCCCTGCCCCATTGTTCCTGAGTTTCTCCTTCCTCCTTTCCCCCCTCAGGAAGAGCTACCGAAAATTTAAAAAGCTCTGTGATGAGGACAACTCCCTTAGCTGGGAGCTGCTCATCAAGGTAGAGTGGAGGCTGGCATGTGGAGGGAGAGGCGGGGTGTGGGGAAGGGGGACGGGGCAGGATGTGGACGGTCATTTCTCACTTGAAGTTTCTGTGTACAATTCCAGTCTTCCCTGGATGAACAGGAAGATGGGGTATGTTTGTTCCAAGGGCAGGTGGGGGAGGTGTTTGTGGGGTGGGAAGCCCCGGTCATGGCAGGAAGTGGGGGTGTCTGGGCTGATCCCGGAGGGGATGCTGAGCTGGCCGGTTGAGCAGGGGCTGCCTTCCATTTTGGTCCACGCTGTCAGCACTTAGATTCTTCCATGCTGTTGCGTGCATGGGGTGGACGGGCGTATGTTCCTTCCGTGAACCAGCTCAGTGTGTCTTTAGGAAGCCAGGCCCCCACTGCTCCTTCTGTCTTCACCACTTCTCCACGAGGAGGGCACCCTGCCTGCCCTCGGGATGGGCACTGCCAGGCATTCCCCCAGGCCAGGTGGACAAATGGGCTGCCCAGCCTTGAGTCTGAATGACTGGAGCATGACAGATGTTTGTGCATGTGTGACTCCCCACTGGCCCTACCACGGTCCCTCCTAGTCTGTCCCTGTCAGGAACACTCACCTGGGTCCTAGTCAGCAGTAACTGGTGCCCAGGTGGCTTATGGGAAGTGTCCAGGAAACTGGTGGTGCTCAGTGGATCTTTCCTGAGTGGACCTCATAGGCTCCACATGAAAGAGAAACCGAAGTGTCCTCTCAGCCCCGCCCCACCCTTTCACGCTGGGTGGGGTGAGAGCCAGAACCATGTAGACTGACGCTGAGTCCTCAGGAGACCCTGCAAGGTAGGGGGAGTTGTCACACTTCCCAGCTGAGAAGGCTGACTCAAGGAGGACAGGCGTTCGGCCCAAGGTCACACAGCGAGAGTGTTGGAGCTAGGATTGTTCTAGAATCAGAGTGTGCTGGAGGATGGAGTAGCATGGGTACCAGCTGACTTGGTTCAGACGTCCAGGGCTGAGGTCAGAGGGGCTGAGGAGAAGTGGGGTGAGGGGAGGATGGCCTCCTTGACCCTGTCCTCAATCCTGGCAGAAGCAGCCCTCCAAGTTTGCCACCCTGCTGAGGACTCTGCAGAGAGGCCGGAAGAGGCAGCAGCAGAAGGTGAGTGCGCCTGTGGGGAGGGGCTCCAAGGTCAGAGGAGGGGACTCTGCCCTCCCAGCTGGGGGCTCCAATCCAGAGAGGGGGCCTTCCTCCTGCAGCCCTCCTCCTGTTGCCGCAGAGCCTGACACCCGCCCTTAGAAGTGACCAGGAGGAGGGCCTGGGGAGCTGCAGCAGGATGGGTCGGGAGAGTGGCGGGGCCAAGGATTAAAGGCCCTGTGACCAGCCAAAAGCATGCCCTGGGAGGTGACCAGGAGGAGTCTGGTGTTCTTGGAGGGTGAGGGGTGGGGATTGAGGGCTGGCTATAAAGGATTTGAGGCTGCTCCGTGTGGGGACCCTGGGCTGGGCCAGGAGGCTGAGCATGAGGAATTTTCAGGGGAGGGTCATGGGGACACCTGAGACCAGGGCCTCATCCCATCTAATCCCAATGGCACAGGGCATCGTCCCCTTCCTGGGCAGCATGCTAACTGACCTGATCATGCTGGACACTGCCATGGAGGATTACGTAAATGTGAGTGAGGCCGGGGGCCAGAAGGGGATGACCAGGTTGGGACTTGGGAAGACACAGTCCCAGTACCAAGACCTGAGTGGTCAGAATGTGGTAACTTCCTGTCGTGATAGCCTCCCAGGCTCCCCTGTGGGCTGGGACAGTGTGCCCCTCTTAGGGATGAGGGAACGAAGGCTCCACGTGGAGCCCGTCCCGGGTCCCCAGGCTGGCGAAGCAGCAGAGCTGCCCTCCTGCAGAGCCGCATGGGCTTTGTTGGAGGCGAGAGAGAAGTCAGCCTCCAAGTCAGGCAGCACACTGCTGGAGCTGTCCCTTCCTGCCTGAGGACTCAGCCTCCCTGTCCGTCATCAGAGGGGCTTGGGCTACAGGGTCTTTGAGTGTCGGCCCCCATGTCCTCCCTTCTCTGGAGCCCAGAGCCTGGCCTGGGTCCAAGTCCTGTTTTCTGTCAGGCCCAGCCCCCTCCTGGACCTGGAGCTGGGCACCATGAGAAGGGCTGTGCACGGGGGCTGGTCATAGCTAGGGGGCTCGTTCTGATGGACTTTTGCTGTCTGCCTTCCAGGGCAATGAGATCAACCACGAGAAAAAGAAAAAGGTGAGCAGCTGTGGCCTTCCATGTCAGGGAGGAGAGGGGCGTGGAAACCAGGGACGCCCCTGGGCGGAACTCTCCTGGGCACCGCCCGCTGCATCTTACATTTACTGAGAGTGTTGGATGACAGAGAATCAGGAGACCCATCCAGTGGGGGGGTGGGGGCAGCGGTGGGCATCAAGCAAAACTTCCTGCGGGAGGGGCTTCTACCCATCTCTGAGAACAGGTAGGTCCTGCGTGGAATTGGAGGGAAGGAGGGTCCCATGTGAGCAAGGACCCAGGACCAGCCCCTTGCCCCACTCCTCACCCCCTGAAGACCCTGCAGCATCCCCAGCAGGCTCTGTCTGCATCCTCTCCTCCCTCTGGTGCCAGGAGCACAAAGTGATGATGGAGATCGTGCAGCTCCAGGAGGCTGCAGAGAATTACAACCTAGAGCCCCAGGAGCGATTCAGGGCCTGGTTCTGGGACATGGAGCAGCTCAGTGAGGACGAGAGGTGAGGCTGGACAGGACATGGGGAGGAACAGGTGCACTCTCCCTGCTGGCCAGTCCGGAGAGCCTGAGTCCATGGCTCCCTTGTCAGCCCTGACCTGTCGCATGGCGATGGCTGGGGAAGCTGGGCTCCAGCTGCTGGGCAGATGCCGGGAGGGACACCAGGGCTGTGGATTGTGGGAGGCTCACAGGTGCCACTCTATCCTGTAGCTACAGCCTGTCCTGCCAGCTGGAGCCCCGGTGCTAGTTGGCCAGCAAATCTCTCCAGGCCCAGAGAGCATGGCCATCATGAAGCTGAGGAGGGAGTGAGTGTCCCGTGGTCGTATGACCTCTTCCTTAGCAGTGGGAACCCAGCTGGGTCACTCGGGGTGCACGGGCCCCACCGCCTGCCACCCTTCTCCGAGGCCAATTTCTATCTCTGTAGAGGTGAGAATCACTGCTTGTAAATAGTTCATGCCAGATTTGCATACCGTTGTATTAAAGTCCTGTTTCTCTTACAGCCTGGGAGTGGTGGTTCTTTCACATTCTGTGCTAATTTAAACGCTGTCCAGACTCTCAGATTCCTCACTGGAGTAAGACATTTTGCAGTCATCTGATTATTGTGTGTGGGAGAGGGGGGAAGGTGCAGCCCCTCCCTGGCTGCTGAAGGAGACCCCCAAGTGCCCCTCCTCAGAGGACAGGTCCATGTCAGCATCATGAAGCTGGGCCAGGAGCAGAGACAGCCCCTCAGACCCCTGAGATGGGAGGTCGAGGTGTTTTCTCAGGCCGAGCATCCACCACGGAAATGTGGGGGGCCCTAAAGCCACCACTTGCCAGGCCCACTCTGTGCCCCAGGAGTGGGGCTGCCCGTCCACACTCTGGAGGGAGAGGGAACATTTCCTGCGTCTCTTGTGGAGGTCTGTCTGGACCCCATGTTTGGAACTTGTAGTTTCTAGTTCAGCCTCTGGAAACGCATCAGCTCTAAGTGGGGAAAACATGTAGCGATCAAACCGTGCGTGTGGAGAGGACAAGGCCAGGGGAAGGTCATTTGTGCAGGGACTTTGGGCAGGCAGGACTTCCCCTCCTCAGTGTCCCCTGGGGCCCGTGCTCACCCTTTCCCTGGACAGGACTACTGCTGGGACCATGTCCCTGGCTCCGAAGTCGTCTCCCTGCTTGCCTCCTCTCCAGGGGAAGATTTGTGGTGCAGCCTGCCAGGCTCCAGCTGGGCCCCGTTCCTGACACTCTCCTGCTCCCTGTGACCCAGGGCCCCAGCCCCTGCGCTTCCTTCTTCACTCTTGTCAAGTCAGAAGTCCCCTCAAGGCCCCACCCTCCCTCAGGTGCCTCAAGGCCACTCCTCCCTGGCTGGGCCCGATGGATCCTGGTGAGCTGTGATTTGCAGGCTAAGGCCATAATCCTGGCTAGCGAGTGCACTTACACTCTCCCTTGCTGTCCAGAGTGACTTCTGGGCCACATGGTTCTGAGGTCCATGGTCTCACACAAGTGCCCGTTAACACACTCAGCTGTGTTGTTGCCAGCTCAACCTAAGGGGCAGCTGGCCCAGCCTCTATGGCGTGCAGCCCCTGGACGGCTGTGCTCTTTTCCACAGTTGAGCTGTGACTGTGTCCCGGGGGTGTGAGCCTTTCCTGTTGGGAGCATTGAAAGCTGAGACATGAGAGGAGCGTGGGTGGGGGTGCAGCGGGGATGCCCCCAAAGTGATGACCTCTGGACATGCGTGGACATGTGAAAATGCCTTAGCAGTTAAAATACTGAAATGCTTCCCATGTGGGCGTAAACAGACAGCGCCCTGAGTTCAGCCCAAGAACCCATCCGCTGACCAGGAGCTAAAGGGTTACCACCTGATGCTTTGAACGTTAGCCCTGAAAAATCTTGTAAGACAAGGGCCAGAGGAAGAGCTTGGCACTGCCTGATGGCCGCAAGTGTCACCCAGCTCCCTGCAGGCTGGACTCTGCCAGGGCACCTTCTCAGGACAGCCAACCGCTGAGGATAAACACTGCTTCCCAGTAGCCCAGGCCCTTCCTGACACGGCACAGCCATCCAGGAAAGAGAGTTGCCAATGGAGGAATGGCTGTCCTTCCGCTCCAAAGGGAAGCAGAAGTGCCAGGTGCCAGGGCTGGGCCAGGGCCGGGATGAAGGCACGGGTGTCCGATGGGTTTCTCCTGCAGGACTGTGGGGCTCCTGCGAGGCCAGCCTGCATGGAGCGACCTTTAACATGTCCCATGCCCATCGTGTGGCAGCGGGGGACAGCGCATTGCATCCTTGGGCATCCATTGGCCAAAAGTGCTGACAGTCCCCCGGAGAGACCCATGTTTGCAGTGAGGGACCCCTAACATGCTGTTGGGTTTTTTTCATTCTCAGCTTCAAAATATCTGTTTGGTTCTTTTTTGTGTTTTTTGGTGTTTCTTGTTTCTGAGCTTTTCATTTTGTCCTGCTCTTGCTTTCCTCATTTCACTAAGCAGTTGGCTGTGTGCTCTTGTAGCTCTCTGTGCTGCTTCAGAATGATTCTTTTGATCCCTTCTTCTACAGTATTCCCAGGACGCTGCTTTTCATTGTGTGCCCTCCACATGGGTCCACTTTGGAGCCGGTCAACTGAGCAGACTGTTAAGCTCTCTGTCCCCCCGTGAGACACACACTGAACAGAGAACCTCTGCCGAGTGGGGCCCTACCACTGCGTTCCACTTAAACCTACTGTACGTTCCTTCCAGCATTCTCCCAACCCTGCCTATTCCGGTTCTTCACAGTGTTGCCAGGTTCCCGTCTGTGGCCCAGGAATTGGACCAGTTCTTCTGGAGTGCAGCGCAGTTCCTCGGGGCCCAGTTTGCGCCTCACCCTTTGGGACCAGCTGGGAGTCAGGTTCACCTGGATGGAGTCTTGGTCTGCAAGCCAAGGAGGCTGCTGGGCGTAGTCCTGAGGAGGAGCGGTGTCTTGCCAGGCAGTGCCCTCAGGGACCCTCAGGAGGAGCAGAGTGATCTCCTCAGACAGGAGGAGGAGGGCGCTGCTTCTATGGACAAAGAGACGCTGCCCATCTGTGGAGCCTGAAGCCCAGCTCACCCAGGAATGGCCTGTTGTCCCCGTTCCACCCTCAAGACCCCACTCCTTCTAAATCGACGCCATCACTTTCACTGCTGTGCGGACGGGAATTCCATTTGGGCTGTGATTCAGCCACTTGCAGGCAGAGACTCTGGGTTAGGTTTTCCGAAATCTCAGCTCTGAAGCTACAGGAAATAAGTGTTTATTTCAGGGAAGAAGGAGATGCTTCAGGTCCATTACATGGTGCTGGAGCTGCGAATTGGACACCTGGACTCATCTCTTTCTTTCCTCACATAATCAGTGCAGTTAGGAGCAGTTAGTTAATTTCATTACATTAGTTAGTCCAGAATGATCTAAAGTATCAAATCCACGGCCACCCAGAACCTTGCCTTTTATAAATATTTGATTAGGATTACACAATGGTGATATTTTGTATATCCCTATTGCCAGAAATTGCCATGGACCATTAGTTTCCTCTGAACACTGGAAGTAGGGCTGCTAGAACGTTTAAATTTAATCAAATTAGAGAGCCAATTACAGAAACAGAACCATTTTAGAAACACATCTTTAATATTCTATTCCTCTAGAACCATCCTTGGCACCACAATCTGTATTAGAGCTCTCCAGAGAACAGGAACATATATATGTATAACATGAACATACACATGTATGAACATACAGCCATGCCTCCCTTAACGACGGGGACATGTTCTGAGAAATGCATCGTTAGGCAATTTCGTCCTTGTGCAAACAGCACAGAGTGCACTTACACAACCCTAGACGGTGTGGCCTACCGCCCCCGAGGCTCTGTGGTACTAGTCTTATGGGACCACCATCGTATTTGCAGCCCGTCACTGACCAAACGGTCATATGCAGCGCATGACTGTACATGCATGTGTATGCATACGTGTACACGGGCACACAGCGAGAGGTTTATCTCACGGAGTTACTCTTGTGATTGTGGGAGCTGGCAAGTTTGAAGCGACCGGAAGGTCAGCAGACTAGAAATTCAGCAAGATTTTAAGCTGCGACCTGAGGCATAATTTCTTCTTCGCCAGGAAACCCTAATTTTTCCTCCTATGGGTTTCAACTGAGTAACTGACACGCCCCCACGGTTTAAAGGGTGATACAGGCCTATTTCATTTGATTGTGCTTCCCAGATGTTGCATCTTTTACAAGTTGAAGGTTTGTGGCAACCTTGCGTTGAACAAGTCTGCTGGTGCCGTTTCTACCACAGCGTGTGTTCACTTTGGGTCTCTGGGTCACATCTTGGTAACTCTCACAGTATTTCAAACTTTTTCGTTACTATTCTGTTTGTTGTGGTGACCTGTGCTCAGTGATCGCTGATGTTACTATTGTAATTGTTCTGGGGCTCCACGAACTGCGTCCATATAAGACAGCAAACAATCAATAAATGTTGTGTGTGTCCCCACTGCTCCACCGACCGGCTGTTCCCCCGTCTCTCCCTCCCCTCAGGCCTCCCTATTCCCGGAGACACACCAATGTTGAAATTAGGCCCATTAGTAACCCTACAGTGGCCGCTAAGGGTTCCAGTGAAAGGAAGAGTCGTACATCTCTCACTTCAAATCAAAAGCTAGAAATGCTCAAGCTCATACAGAAGGCGTTTCAAAAGCCAAGACAGGCCCAAAACCAGGCCTCTTGCACCAAACTATTAGCCAAGTTGTGAGTGCAAAGGAAAACTTCTTTTCCTTTTCCTTTTCCTTTTCCTTTTCCTTTAACGAAAATTAAAAGTGCTGCTCCAGTGAACACACGAATGATAAGAAAGCAGAGCAGCCTCGTTGCTGATATGGAGGAAGTTTCAGTGGCCTGGACAGAAGAGCAAACCAGCCACAACACTCCACCAGGCTGAAGCGGATCCAGAGCCAGGCCCTCACTCTCTTCAGTTCTGGGAAGGCCGAGAGAGGGGAGGAAGCTGCCCGAGAAAGTGTGATCCAGCAGAGGTGGGCTCATGAGGTTTAAGGACAGAAGCCCTTGCCATAACCTGGAAGCGCAGGGGGAAGCAGCAAGCGCTGCTTCCACTAGAAGGGGCAGCACATCATCCAGAAGATGTGGCTCGATCATCAGTGAAGGCAGCTACACTCAACGACGGACTTTCAACATAGACGAAACAGCCTTCTACTGGAAGAGGACGCCATCTGGGACTTTCACAGCCAGAGAGAAGTCAGTGCCTGGCTTCAAAGCTTCAAAGGACAGACCGACTCTCTTGTTAGAGAGTTAATGCAGCTGGTGACTTTAAGTTGGAGCCGATGCTCATTGACCATTCTGAAAATCCAGGACCCTTAAAAATTATGCTATGTTTGCTCTACCTGTGCTCTATAAATGGCGCAACAAAGCCTGGATGGCAGCACATCTGTTTACAACATGGTTTAATGAATATTTTAAGCCCGCTGTTGAGATCAACTTCTCAGAAAAAAAGAGTCCTTTCAAAATATTACTGCTCATTGACAATGCAGCAGGTCAATCAAGAGCTCGGATGGAAAGGCACAATGAGATTAATGTTGTTTTCATGCCCACTAACATGACATCCATTCTGTAGCCCAGGGATCAAGGAGTAATTTTGGCTTCCAAGTCTTATTGTGTAAGAACTGCATTTTGTAAGGCTATAGCTGTCATGCATAGTGACTCCTCTGATGGATCTGGGCAAAGGGCATTGAACACTTTCTGGAGAGGATTCACCATTCTCCATGCCATTAAGAACATTCGTGATTCATGGGAAGAGGTCAAAATATCGACATTAACAGGAGTTTGGAAGAAGTTGACTCCAACCCTCATGGATGACTTCGAGGGGTTCCAGAACCCAGCGGAGGAAGTAAGTGCAGATGCGGTGGAAACAGGAGAAGAGCTAAACTAGAAGTGGACCCTGAAGATGGGACTAAAGTGCAGCAATCTCCTGATAAAATGTTCATGGATGCGCAGTTGCTTCTTATGGACGAGCAAAGAAAGTGGTTTCTTGAGAGAGAAACTACTCCTGGTGAAAATGCATGAGGACTGTTGAGATGACAACAAAGGATTTAGAATGTTACATAAACTTGGTTGATAAAGCAGAGGCAGGGTTTGAGAGAATTGATCCAATTTTGAAAGAAATTCTACTGTGGGTAGAACACTATCAAACAGCGTCACATGCTACGGAGAAAACATTCATGAGAGGAAGAGTCGATCAATGTGCTAAGCTTCATTGTCTTATTCTAAGAAATTGTCACAGCCACCCCAACCTTCAGCAACCACCACCCTGATCAGTGAGCAGCCATCAATGCTGAGGCAACGCCCTCCACCAGCAAAAAGATTACAACTCACTGAAGGCTCAGACGAGGGTTAGTGTTTTTAGCAATAAATTATTTTTTTATCAAGGTATGTGCATGTTTCAAAAATATAGTGCTACTGTAAACTTAATGGACAACAGTGTAGTGTAAACGTAACTTTTATATGCACTGAAAACCAAAAGATTCGTGTGACTCGCTTTATTGCGACAGTGGCTTTATTGGGGTGCTGGGGAACAGAGCCTGTGATGTCTTGAGCTCCGCCTGTGAAACTTTGGCCTGGACACCTGCTGTGCGACAGTCTCAGGTTCCTCACCTGAATGACGGGGATGACGGTGCTTAGAAAAAGAGGCACCTAAAAGAAAAAGAGAGGCTTTATTTGGGATATTCGAATTGAAGTTTGGGGAACACAGGTTCTGGCAGCAGCCAGAAAAGGGTCCCCCAAGTCATAAAAGTCAGGAGTTTTTATCATCACAAAGGAGAGCCCAGAGCAGCCACCTCACTGTTTGTCAGGGAGGGTCCATTCATGTCATAGCTCATGGGCTTGCTCAAGGGCATCTGCTTGTGACTAGAAAGAGTATATTTTGGCACAGTTCTTCAGACAGTCGTCTCTCAGCAAATAACTACCTTTTGGTAAGTCAGCAATGTCAGCACAGTTTCCTATTTTTAGCAAGATGGAGTCCAGGGTACAAAATGGAGTCATGGTTGTCAACTCATTTCAGGTGCCCACCATATTGGGAAGTACATGATGGGTCAGAAACGGTGGGTGCTTGTAACAGCTTCCTGTTGCTGCTGTAAGAGATTATCACGGACCTGGAGGCTTCAAACAACACACATTCACTGCCTCACAGTTCTGGGGATCACGGGCCCAGGCGGGCTTGGCTGCCTCCTCTGCCCCACGGCTCAGAGGGCCAGAGTCAGGAGTGAGCCAGCTGCGATCCTATTTAGAGGTTCGGGGGAGAATCCTTTTCCAAACTCACTCTGAGGCACGGCAGAGTGCGGTTCCTTGCAGTTGTGGAGCTGAGGTCCCCATTCCTCGCTGGCTGACGGCCGCGAGGCTCTCAGCACCTGGCCACCTGGCTTCCTCGTGGCCTGGCTCCCCCATCTTCTAACCAGCAGAAGCCTCGAGTGCTTCTCACGCTTCGTGTCTCTCTGACTTTCCCTTCGGCAGCATCTCTCTGCTCCAGCTGGAGAAAGTTCTCGACTTTTAAGGGTTTATGTGATTAGATTGGGTCACAGAGACAATCGAGGATAATCTCCCCATTTTAAAAGCTTTAACCTGCATTTCTTTTTTGAAAATGTTTTAAACTTTTTAAATTGAGATGACATTAGTTTATAGCATTATATGAATACCATGTGTACATCACCATATTTTAACTTCTGTATTGACTACATCATGTTCACCACCAAAAGTCTAGTTTCCGCACAAATGTCACCTTACAAATGTCACTGTACAAATGTCCCCCTTCACCCCTTTTGCCCTCCCCACCCCTTTGCCCTCTGGTAACCACCGATGCATTCTCTATATCCATGTGTTTGTTATGGCTTTTTTATCCTCCGCATATGAGTGAAATCATACAGTATTTGTCTTTCCCCATCTGACCTATTTTGCTTAGCATATGTACCAGAATTTCACCTGCAAAATCACTTTTCTGACATAATATATTCACAGGTTCTGAGGATGAGGGCATGGGAACCATTCTGCCTGCCACAGCGCCAGTCGACACAGAATGGAGTTAACCAGGACTGATAATGATCCCAGCCGATGGTGTGGCCGGGCTGGCGTGTGTGGGATCAGAGGGGATGAAGGTGGAGAGTAGGGTGTGGCTGTATCCAGATATTTGGCCCACTTATTTATTTATTCATTTATTTATTCTGTGCGAGGAAGATTGGGCCTGAGCTAATAGCTGTGCCAATCTTTCCCTATTTTGTGTGGAATGCTGCCACAGCCTGGCTTGTTGCGCGCTCCTAGGTCCCTGCTTGGGATCTGAACCCAGGAACCCTGGGCTGCCAAAGCAGAGCATGCAAACTTATCCACTACAGCACCTGGCTGACCCCTGGCCTATCTTTTAATTGGGTGTTGATTTTCTTCTTGAGTGTCATGAGTTCTTTATGTTTTTTGGATACAAGTCCTTTTTTGCGTTAATTCACTACATAATATCACAGTCTATTTTACAAGTTAAATGTATGATAATGTATGGAATAGAAATGGCAGGAAAAAACTAAACCTGGGTCAAGAACATGAGTTTTTCCAAAACTAGGGGCCAAAGGAAGATGTTTTGCCTGCAAGCCCAAGGAGGTGATGGGGAGGGTGACAGCTATGGCATTTTTCCTTTTTTTTTGCAAATATTTTCTGCCAGCCTTTCTCTCTGGCTTGTCTTTTTCTTCTCTTTTTATTTTATTCTCTTAAGAGTGTCTTTAGCAGAACAGAAATTTTAAATTTTAATGAAGTCCAATTTACCAATTTTTTCTTACACAGATTATCCTTTGGTGTTATACCTAAAATCTCACTGCCAAATCCAAGGTCATATAGATGTTTTTCCTGTGTTTTTACAAGGTGTTTGTACTTTTGCATTTCTCATTAGGTCTATGACCCATTTTGAGTCAATTTTTGTGAAAGCTGTAAGGTCTGTGTCAAGATTCCTTTTTCTTTCTTTTCCTTTTTTTTGGTACGGTCATCCAGTTGTTCCAGCACCATTTGTTGAAAAGGCTGTTCTTTCCCTACTGTATTGCCTTTGCTCCTTTGTCAAAAATCAGTTGCCTGTATTTGTGTGGGTCTATTTCTGGACTCTCTGTTGTTTTCCATTCCTCTATGTATTTACTCTTCTGTCAGTACCATGCTGTATTGATTATTATAGCTTTCTAGTAAGTCTTGAACTAGGGTACTGCGAGTTCTCCAACTTTATTCTGTTCCATCAATATTGTGTTGGCTGTTCTGGGTCTTTTTCTCTCCACACAAACTTTAGAATCAGTTTGTGGATATCCACGAAATGGCTTACTGTGATTTTGGTTGGGATTGCGTCGAACCTATGGATCAAGTTGGAAAGAACTGACATCTTAACAATGTGAAGTCTTCCAACCCATGAACATGGGACGTGTCCATCCATTTATTTAGACCTTTTATTTCTTTTATCAGTTTCATAGTTTTCATCATCTAAATCTTACACATATTTTGTTAGACTTATACTTAAATATTTCCCTTTTTTAGGTGCAAGTATGAATGTTACTGTGTTTTTAATGTCAAATTCCAATTGTTTATTGCTGGTATATAGGAAAACAATAGATTTTTATAGGTTAACCTTGTATCCTGCAATTTTGTTGTAAATGCTAATTAATTTCATTCCTTTTCTTGTGGATTCTCTGGGATTTTCTGTATAGAAAGTCATGTCATCTGCAAATAAAGACGGTTTTGTTTTTTCTGTCCCCATCTTATATGTTTTTTTTCCTTTTTTTGTCTTATTGCATCAACAAGGACTTCCAGTACTGTGTTGAGTATGAGCGGTGAGAGGGGCATCCTTGCCTGCTCCCTGATCTCAGGGGGAAAGCTGTGAGTTTCTCCCCATTAAGTATGATGTGAGCTGTAGGTTTTTGCAATAGATGCTCTTTATCACCTTGAGAATGCTACCCTTTATTCTTAGTGTTTGAAAGTTTTTATCATGAATGGGTGTTGGATTTTGTCAAATATGTTTTCTGTATCTATCGATATGATCATGTGATTTTTCTTCTTTAGTGTGTTGATTGATGGATTACATGAATTGATTTTGGACCGCTGAACCAGCCCTGCGTTCCTGGAATAAGCCCACTACGTCATGGTATATAACTCCTTTTTTACATTGTTGGATTCAATTTGCTAATGCTTCTTAAGGATTTTTGCATCTGTCTTCATGAGAGATATTTGTTTTTAGTTTTCCTTTCTTGTACCCTGTCTGGCTTTGGTATTATGTCTGGCTGCCCTCATCGAATGAATTAGGAGATATTCCCCGGCATCGACCTTGTAGAAGAGATTGTAGAGAATAGGTATACTTTCTTCCTTAAAGTTTTGGTAGAATTCACTGATAAACACCCCTAGGCCTGGTACTTTCTGTTTTGGAAGGTTATTAATTATTGATGCAATTTGTTTAATAGATGTAAGCCTATTCAGATTATCTGTTTCTCCTTGTGTGAACTTTCATAGTACACTTGACTTTTAATGAATTTGTCCATTTTACCCCCATTATCCAGTTTGTGGGAATAGAGTCATTCATATTATCCCTTTATTAACATTTTACTGTTCATAGGATTAGTAGTTATATCTCTCTTTTGTAGATGATATTGGTATTTTGTGTCTTCTCCTTTTTTATTTCTCACTTAATTGGGCTAGGATAGTCAGTGTTGTTGATCTTTCCCAAAACAAAAGACAAAATACCCTTTGACTTTGTTGATCTTTTTCATTTCCTGTTTTCAATTTCATTGGTTTCTGCCCTAATTTTTACTTTTTCTTTTCTTCTGCTTACCGTCAACATACTCACTCTTCTTTTTCTACTTTCCTAACATGAAAACTTAGATTTTTAATTTTAGGTATTTCTTCTTCCCTGACATATGCATTCAATGCTATAAATTTCCCTCTGAATGTTGGTTTTCCTGCATCCCATAAATTTTGATGAGTTGTATTTTTCATTACCTCTTAGTTTAAATATACTTTTATTCCTCTTGAGGCTTCCTCATTTTCTCACTTGATATTTAGAATGTGTCTTGTTTAGTCTGCAAATACTTGAGAACTTTAAATTATCTTGCTGTTACTGATTTCTAGTTTAATTCTATTGCATTGAGAACATGTGTTGAATAGTCACTGTTTTGTTAAATTTGTAAAGATATGTTTTATGTCTCTGAATGTGGTCTATCTTGGGGAATGTTCCACGTGAGCTTGAGAAGAATACGTGTTCTGCCATTCTTGGATGAAACAGTTGTTAGTCAAGGTTCTTCAGAGAAACAGAACCAATCGGATGTACACATATACATATGTAAAGGACACTATTATAGGTATTGGCCCCCAAATTTATGCATTGCAAGCTGGAAAACCCGGAAAGCTGGTCGAGTACTTCGGTCCCTGTCCAAAGGCCTGAGAATTGGCAGAGGGTATGAGGGTCAGGGAGTGGGGGCGATCGTGTAAGCTTTAGTCTGTATCTGAAGGCCAAAGGACCAGGAGCATTGATTTCCCAGGGCAGAAGACAGAGGTCCCAGCTGAAACAGGGAGAGCACATGTGCCCTCCTTCAGCACTCTGTTCTATTCAGTCCTTCAGTACCCACCCATGTAGGGGAGGTCATCGGCTTTACTCAGTTCAGCAATCAAGTGCTGGTCTCTACTGGAAACCCCGTCACAGACACACCCACAAATAATCTTTTACCAGCTGTCTGCTCATCCTCTTACCCCCGTCAAGTTGACACAGAATACGTGCCATGAGAGTAGTCTATAGATATCACTCCAATCTGGTTGATTGATGGTGCTATTGAGGTCAACTATGTTGCTGATTTTCTGCCTGCCGGATCTGTCCATTGCTAATAGGCTGATGCTGAAGTCTCCAAATATGATGGTGGATTTGTCTATTTACCCTTGCAGTTCTATCAGTTTTTGTCTCACACACTTGGATGCTCTGTTGTTAGGTACACAGATAGTAAGGATTATTACATGTTGAAGTATTGACACCTTTGTTATTACGTAGTTCCTTATCCCTGATCACTTTTTTTGTCCTAATGTCTGGTTTGTCTGAAATAATATAGCTATTCCAGGTTTATTGTAATTTGTGTTAGCAGGACATATCTTTCTCTATCCCTTTACTTTTAATCTGTGTTTATATTTAAAGTGGGTTTCTCATAGGCAACATATAGTGTTTTTTTCTGTTCTCTGACAGTCTCCATCTTGTAATGGTGTACTCAGACCATTCACATTTAGTCTGGTTATTGCTGCATTTGAATTAATATCTGTCACGTTTGTAATGGCTTTCTACTTCCTTCTTTTCTTCTTCTTCTTTTCTCCTTCTCTGCTTTAAACTGAGCACTTAATTTTATTTCCTTTTGTCTTCTTTCTTAGAATATCAATTATAGTTCTTTCTAAAATCCTTTAAGTGTTTGTCTTAGAGTTTGCACTATACATTTACAAGTAATCTAGGTCCACTTTCAAATAACACAATACTACTTCTTGGGTCGTGCAATTCCCATGTAACAGGATATTCCCAATTCCTCTCCCACATTCCTTATAGAATTGTTGCCATTCATTTCACTCATGCCTATGCTGTAAGCACATCATTACTATTAATTTGAACAAACTTTTATCTCTTTGGTCAATTAAGAAAAAGGAGAGATTTATTTACCTTCATTGATTCCTTCGCCAATGCTCTTCTTTACTTTATATAGATTCGAGTTTCTGACCTATATCATTTTCCTTCTTCCTGAAGCACTTCTTTTAATATTTTGCATATGGCATGTCTTCTGGCAAGCAATTCCCTCAGTTTGTGTTTGAGAAACTCTTCATTTCCTCTTTTCCTTTTGAAGGATGGCTTCACTGGATGTAGAATTCTCCTCTTCTCTTGCGTGTCTTCTAATGAGAAGGGCACTGTAATTCTTACCCTTTTTGAACTAAAGTAAGGCTTTAGTTCCTCTCGGTTCTTTCAAGATTCTCTTTGTCTTTGTGTTTGTTCAGTTTAAATATATGTCTGTATGTATATTTTTTGGAATTGGTTGTTTGTGGTGATCTCTGAGCTTCCTGGATCTGTGTTTTGGCATCTGTCATCCATTTGGGAAAGTTCTCAGCTATTAATACTTCACATGTTTGTCTTGTCCTCTCTCTTTCTTTTCCTCCTGTTATTTCCATTGTGGATAGGTATCACTTTTGTAATTGTTCAAAAATTTTCAATATCCTGTTTCCTCCCTCCCCCGTTCTTTTTCTTTTTGGATTTCAGTTTGGGAAGTTTCTGTTGGTGTATGTTCAGATTCCCTGATTTTTTCCTCAGCCTTGTCCATCAAAGGCATTCTTCATTCTCTCACAGTGTTTCTGGTGTACAGCATTTTCTTTCGCTTCTTTCTTACCACTTCCTCTCTCTTCTTGCATTAGTCATCTGTTGTTTCATGTTGTCCATTGCTTCCATTATTATCCTTAGCATATTAATCACAGTAATTTTACAGTTTAAGTCTGATAATTCCAAAATCTCTGCCATATCTGAGCACGGTTCCGATACTTGCTCTGTCTCTTCTGACTGTGATCTCTCTCGCCTTTAGCATGTCTCGTTTTTTGTTTGAAAGGTAGACAGGCTGGATCAGATAATAGAAACTGATGGAACTAGGTCT
Source organism: Equus caballus (assembly GCF_041296265.1). Taxonomy (NCBI): domain Eukaryota; kingdom Metazoa; phylum Chordata; class Mammalia; order Perissodactyla; family Equidae; genus Equus; species Equus caballus. Next base: position 5,835,479 of record NC_091702.1, read on the forward strand.
TTGGCTTGAGGTATCATGTTAACCTGGCTAGCATTCTGGCTGTGTCTAATCTCTACTGTAGCGGCCACTGTACATGACAGGGCATGAGATTCCACTAATGTCCTTATTTTTTGTCTCCTCTCTTGCCTTTGAGCTTCCTTATGAACTTTTTCGTATGGTCTGTACCTTGTGGCTTTTCTGCTTTTATTAGTGGGTCATAACATATTAGAAACTATCAATCTGTAAAAAACCTCACTCTGGGCTCACTGGAATGATGATAAAAACCACCAGGGCATCAGTAAGAACTTTGTTTTATAGCTGCTGTTGAATTTATTCCATCAGGAAAACAGGTAGCACTAAACTGGGGTTTGGTAAGAGTTCAGGGTTTATGCAGCACGTGTTTCTATTTAAGAGCTCTGATTCTTCACATGGGTTGGACTGAACTGTCAGAAGCATAGTCAATGTAAAGAATATTACAGACACGCCAGGTTTTGTCTATAGTCGCCTCCCTCACTTATCCATGGACTTCGTGTCTTCTTTGCCATAGGAAGTGGAGAGGCTGCCGGTTGTTTAGCCTGTGCCTTTGTCCTCACAAGCCCTGGGTGGACTGAGTGGGAGTCAGGTACGCAGCACAAAGATGCTTTATCTGGGACCCCTGTTAGTATTGTCCTAAGTTTTCTTTTATCTTCCTCATTCCTGTTTCTAATGTGGATACTCCCAAATTAGTTCTAGGTGATAGTGTTTTACTTCTGCTGAGGGTGATCTTTTATTTCCCTGACCTCTTTCTTTATTTAGGAGATATTTTACTTTTTAGAGTGTTTGGAAAATACTATATATTTCAATGAATATTTGCCCATATATAATGCCTGCCATCTGACATTGCTTAAATTGGTACCTGTGCAATAAAGAGGAAATACATTTTTCTTTACTTTAATTTACATGTTCTACATGCGCTTTGCTGCTCCTTACTTTATTCCTAGGAGTTACCCAGTAGAATTGAACTAATTAGCCATTTTTATTTCTATGGAAACACTAGAAAAAAGTGTTTGTGGCACATGGAAATTGTAGTTAACTTGGTCCTCCTAAGCATTTTTACAAGAACTGCCTGGCCTAAGTCTAGAGAAGGGGCTCTTGGTTTATTTACCTTTTGTTTGTTCCACCCATTAATCTTCTTAATTTTTAAAAAAAGTTTAATTATTTTAATGAGTCATATTGGCTTATAACATTGTGTAAAGTTCAGGTGTTTATCATCAGGAATTAGCTTCTGTACAGACTGAGTCATGTTCCCCAGCAATAGTCTAGTTTGTATCCATCACTGTGCATTTGTGTCACTTTATCTCTTTGGCCCTTCCCACACCCCCTTCCCCTCTGGTAACCACTAATCTCTTCTCCTTCTCCATGTGTTCTGTTTATCTTCCACATATGAGTGAATCATATGGTGTTCATCTCTCTCTGTCTGGCTTATTTTGCTTAGCATAATACCCTCAATGTCCATCCGTGCTGTTATAAATGGCACAAATTGTCTACTTTTATGGGAGGGTAGTGTTCTATTGTATATACGTACAACATCTTCTTTATTCATTCTTCCGCTGATGGGTATTTGGGTTACTTCCATATCTTGGCTGTTGGGAATAATGCTGTGATGAATACAGGGGTGCATACATTTCTTTCCGTTGTTGGTTTCTTGATCTTTGGATTGCTACCCAGTAGCAGGATAGCTGGATCATATGGTATTTCTATTTCTAATCTTTTGAGAAATCTTCATCCTGTTTTCCATCGTAGCTTCATGAGTTTGCATTCCCACTAGCAGTGTATGAGGGTTCTCTTTTCTCCACATCCTCTCAACAAATAACAAGATGTGTTATTTCTTGTCTTGTTAATTATAGCCATTCTGATGTGTGTGAATTGATATCTCATTGCAGTGTTGATTTGCACTTCCCTAATAATTAGTGATGTTGAGCATGTTTTCATGTGGCTCTCTGGCACCTGTATATCTTCTCTGAACAAATGTCTGTTCACACAATTGTATATATAGAAAACCCTAAAGAATCCCAGAAAAACTATTAGAAATAATCGAAAAGTACAGCAAAGTTGCACAGTCAAAATACAAAAGCAAGATACAGAAATCAGTTGCATTTCTGTGCATTAGTAATGAACTAGCAGAAAGAGAAATGAAGAATAGAATCCCATTTACAGTCTCAACCAAAGGAATAACATACCTAGGAATTAATTTAACCAAGGAGGTGAAAGACCTATACACTGAAAAATGTAAGGAATTATTAAAAGAAATCAAAGAAGACTTAAAGAAACAGAAAGACGTTCTATGCTCCTCAATTGGAAGACTAAAGATAGTTAAAATGTCCATATGACCTAAAAGCAATCTTCACATTGAGTGCAATCCCAACCAGAATCCCGATGACATTCTTCAAGATGTAGAACAAAGAATCCTAGAATTTATATGGAACAACAAAAGACCCCAAATAATCAAAGTAATCCTGAGGTAAAAGAGCAAAGCTGGAGGTATCACGGTCCCTGACTTGGAAATATACTACAAAGCTACAGTAATCAAAACAGCATGGCAGTGGTACAGTGTCAGACACACAGGTCAATGGAGCAGAACTGAAAGCCTGGAAATAAAACCACACATCTTTGGATAGACAGTGTTCAACAGTGGAGCCGAGAACATTCAATGGAGAAAGGAAAGTCTCTTCTGAAAATGGTGTTGGGAAAACTGGACAGCCACGTACCAAAGAGTGAAAGTAGACCATCATCTTACACCAAACACAAAACTCAACCCAAAATGGATTAAAGACTTGAATGTAAGGCATGAAGCCATAAAAACGTTAGAAGAAAACAGAAGCAGTACACTCTTTGACGTCAGTCTTAACAGTATCTTTTTGAATCCCATGTCTACTCAGGGAAGGGAGACAAAAGAAAGAAGAAACAAATGGGACTACGTTAGACTAAAAAGCTTCCACGAGGCAAAGGAAACCACGCACAAAATGAAAAGACATCCCACTAAGTGGGAGAAAATACCTTCCTCCTTTCGGAATGAGGAACTGGTTATGCTGGGAAGGCGGCCGCATCGTGATGTTCTTGACTCTGCAGTGAGGGTGGTCTCTGCCCAACAGGGAGGGCAGAGTCCTCCCTTGTCACTGATGGGGAAGAAATGGAAAGAGTCAGGTGCTGCTGAAGAAGCTGGAAGATAATTTCCAGTTAAAAGTCACCTTTTAATTTTTACTTTCAAATCACATACAAACAAGTTAGACTATGACCAAATATGGCTTATTTCAGCACTGGCGCTAGTGAGATATTCGAAAATCTGTCATCATAGTCCATTATATCATCAAAATGAGGGAGAAAGTCCCACAATCACATAAATAAATAGTGAAAAGTAATTTGCTAAACTTCAGCCAGAATTTTTAATAGAAAGTCTAAGTAACACAGAAATAGAAAAAAATACCTACATATGATAGTCTGTTTACCAAAAACTGACAGCAAAGAGCACGCTAAGTAGCAAAAGACTCAAACTATTTTGATTAAAAGCCGGGGCTATATAGACGTTCCTACTATTTCATTATTATTTGACATTGTTTCAGATATTCTAGATCTGTGCTGTGCATTAGGGTAGCTATTAGTCACATGTGGCTGTTTACATGTAAAGGAATTGAACTTCAATAAAATTCAAAATGTTTCTCAGTCTCACTAGGCACATTTATTTTTTTAATTTTTCTTTTTCTTTTTTGAGGAAGATCAGCCCTGAGCTAACACCTGCTGCCAATCCTCCTCTTCTTGTTGAGGAAGACTGGCCCTGAGCTAACATCCGTGCCCATCTTCCTCTACTTTCTGTGTGGAACGCCTACCACAGCATGGCTTGCCATGCGGTGCCACGTCCGCAGCAGGAATGTGAACCGGCGAACCCCGGGCCGCCGAAGCAAAACATGTCCACTTAACCGCTGCACCACCGGGCGGCCCCTCAGTAGGCACATTGATAGTGCTCTACAGCTACGTGTGCCTAGTGGCTACTGTGTTAGCACAGCTATAGAACGTTTCCATCATCAGAGAAAACTCCATGGGCCATGCTGTTCTAGAGAATGAAGTCAGAGAAGAATATCTGTATATATAGTATGAAAGATGAGATTAAATGATCCATCTCTTTTGCTTAACATATGTTTATATACGTAACAACCCAGGAGATTTTAGTAACAAAAATCTCTAATGAATGAGAAAATTTGGATCCAAGATAAACACACAAAGACTAATTATCTGTGTTATAGCTGTATACACCTAGAAAGGGAAATGAGACAATCATTACATTTACAAGAGCTGAAAAAACAACTCACAAGCCAGACACAGAAATATATCTACTGCCTGATTTCACTTATGTGTGGAATCTAAAATAGTCATACTCATAGAAGCAGAGTGGAGTAGTGGTTCCCTGGGTCTGGGGGGTTGGCGGGAAATGGGGAGACGTGGGTCAAAGGGTACAAAGCTCCAGGACTGTAGGATGAACACGTGCTGGTGATCTAATGCCCAGCATGGTGACTGCAGCTCAGGATACTGAATTGTGTTCTTGAAATTTGCTGAGAGTTAATCTTCAGTGTTCTCAGCACAAAAAAATCATAACTGTGGGAGGTGTGGATGTGTTAATTACCTTGATTGTGGTAATAATTTCACAAAGTATACATATATCAAACATTGCATCTTACACCATATTTATATATATACAATTTGTTTAGTCAAGTGTACCCTAGGAAAGCTGGAAAAAAATGTAAAAATAACATAAAATACTTTGAATAAATTTAACCAGAAAGACACAGGACCTATATGAAGAAAACTATAAACCATCATTATAAAAATTTTATAAATAGAAAACAACTTCGTGAACTCATGAAAAAGATCATGCAGTGTCTTTAATGAGCAGTCTTAATATCATAAAAATACCAATTCTCCCAGAATTAACAAATAAATGTAATGTAATTCTGGTTAGAATCCTTGTGAAATTTTTTGAGTGGGAATTGGGTCAAATGAGTAGTCAAGAAAAGTCTGAAAAATAAGAACTCTGAGGAATACCTTGCCTCGCTGGGTGTCAGGGGATGCTCTGAAGCCAGTGTGATCAAGGTGACAGAATATGAATATAAGGTTAGACAACTCGATCAGTGTAACAGAATAGCATCCAGAGTGAGTTCCTAGGATGTGTGAAAGTTCGCGTGTGAGCAAGGCAATGGATCGGTTCAGCAGGAAAAGCGTAGATGTGTCATCGTTGGTACTGGCACAATGGACTGTCCATTTGGAAGAAAAGAAAAGTGGATTCTTATCTCACACAATTTTGAAAACTCAGTTCAGCCTGCTTAACCTGAACATCAAAGTGAAATGGTCAACATGGCAAGTCTGGTAGAGTGGGTACAGCGCAGGGCTGGAGGAACTCTTTCTAGGGAAGACCGAGTACCCAGAAGCTCCAGAAAAGAGGAGAGACTTATTCAACTATAAACATTAAAAGTGTATTTTTAGAAAGAGAAATATAAATCAGTTTATTCTGATATTTCCAGTTCAACATTAAGATTATAGGGTTTGTACTCAACTTCCTTAATTTTTTTTTTTTTTAAGGATTGGCACCAGGGCTAACAACTGTTGCCAATCTTTTTTTTTCTTTTTTCTGCTTTATCTCCCCAAACTCCCCCTGTACATAGTTGTATATCTTAGTTGCAGGTCCTTCTAGTTGTGGGACGTGGGGCGCCGCCTCAACGTGGCCTGATGAGCAGTGCCATGTCCGTGCCCAGGATCCGAACCCTGGGCCGCCGCGGAGGAGCGCGCGAACTTAACCACTCGGCCACGGAGCCGGCCCCTCAACTTCCTTAATTTTATATTCATATTTCTTTTATGCTGAAATCTCAGTTGCTAATAACATTGATAGAATTATTTCTTTACTTTATTCTATAATATATATCTTACAGCTTAAAAATAACAATTCCAGTATTAACAAATATGATTATTGAATGTCATTTACAATTTCTTTTGGATTCCTTTTGTCTTTGGGGTGTCTCCTACCAGTTTTGTGCAATTACTGTGCCTTAAAGAAACATGGAATAATTCTCTGTGTTGCTCCTGTCAACAGCTGATGTATGTTTAGGAGTCATTTGTTGTTTTTATTGTTTTCATGTCTTAGGAATTTTTGGTGTAATTTTTATAATTGTGAAAAAAATTACATAATTCCAAAGTGAAAATGAAACACATTCGGAGAAGTCTACCTTCCCCTCCTGACCCCCAATGTCCTGTTCCTTCTTCTTAGAGGTAACCATTTTTGTTAGGTCTTAGTTCCTACTGCCATTGTTTATTTTGAAAACATAAACAAGTAGTTATATCTGGTCTTATTTTCCCCTTTTCTTTCGTGAAAAGTACCTCCTGTAACACTGTCCTGAACCTTGCTCGTTCCCATCCTGGTATGTCCTGGAGGTCAGTCTGTAGCAATACATGGAAACCTTCCTCATTTCCCTTGACAGCTGCATGGGGTTCCATTGCTCCAATGCACCATATTTTATCCAGGAAATCTTTTATGATGGACTCATGCTGGCAAAATTTATTGCTGCTGGGTGTGTGGGGAAAAAGTACTCTGAAATAATAGGAAATATCTATTTTGGCCTCTGCTCCCAGTTCCTGGCACAGAGTTCCTCAAACCTTTGTGCTCTCCTAAATGACACAAGCACCAGTAGCATTGTCTGTTCTAGTGTTTGTTCTTTGAGCCTGGTTCCTGACATGGAGATCCTGAATCCTTTGTAATGTCCTGGGTGGTAACAGCATCATTTGTTCTAACGAGGTGACTCTTCGTGGGCTCCTGAATAACTTCAGGATCTGAGCTCATCACCAGAAAGACCAAGGGGTGATTAGAAGTTAGGCACTTTCAGTCCAACCCCATCCTCCAGGAAGGGCAGAGGGGCAGGAAATGGAATTAGTGTCCATCAGGCCTATGTGATGAAGCCTCCATAAAAATCCCAGTAGTACAGGGTTTGGAGAGCTTCTGAGTTGGTGAACACATTCACATGCTAGGAGGGTGGCACATCCCAAACCCACAGGGACAGAAGCTCCTATGCTCAAGGCCCTTCCTGACCTCGCCCTATATATGTCTTCATTTGGCTCTGTATTCACATCCTTTATAATGTCCTTTAATAAACCCGTAAATGTAAGTGTTCCCTGAGTTCTGTGAGCCATTCTAGCAAATTGTCACACCCAGGGAGGGGGTCATGGGTACCCCAGTTGATAGCTGGTCAGTCAGAAGTGCAGGTGACAACCTGGGCCTTTTCAACTAGCATCTGCAGTGAGGATGGTCTCGTGGGACTGAGCCCTTAACTTGTGAGCTGTGGTGCCCACTCTGAGTAGTCGGCGTTAGAACAGAGTTGAATTGTGGGACACCCAGCTGGGGTCGGAGGATGGCTTGGTGTGTGGAGCACCCTCACATCTGGTGTCAGGAGTGCTGTGTGGCAGTGGTGTGAGAGTCAGGAGGCACCCGGGAGGAAGAGTGTTTTTCCCGTACAGGCACCATCACATTGATGGGAGAAATATTTAGCATTACAGCCATGGTAAGCAATCGGGCGAGATGCATTAAAGATTTGAAAGATGCATGTAATATCATCTCATTTTTCCAAACAGTCAATGATCCAAAAAACATACCTACTTTATGTATCTACCTATCTATCCATCTGTCTGTCTAGGCGTATCTACGTATGGGGAAAATAAAAAGATACTCACTAGCTTGTTGAGATGTGGGGAGGGGGTAGAAGTGGAGAAGACTTAGGGTAACCCAGAAAAAGCAAAAGAAAAAAAGGCTGTGGTTGATCAATAAAGCACGCGCATATTCACACTGGTGCATCTAGGAAAAACTGTGTGAATATACATGGAATATTTTAAAAATTATTTAGCAAATATGGGGGAAAAGTTGCCATTTAATATAGCAGTGTAAACTTTTAGGTTGCCCGGGAATGAGGTGGATGTAGAGGCCTGTGTATAGAGAACTTTGCGTCTTACTGAGAAACATAAAGAAGGCTGGACAGAGGCATTGCGTGTTCCCAGGAGGAGACTCGATACTGCAACACTGTCTGCTCTCAAATTATTTTTCCCTGGATTGCAGCTCCCGTAGGATTCTTATGTTGCAATTTGGTGAAATATTCTGTATTTCATGGAAGAGAAACAGCCCACTTTGGGGGACCACAAAAGGCATACAACAGTAAGCAGGACAGCATGGCAGTGGTGCAAGGCTGGGTCGTGGGTGGGTGACCAACTGTCCCAGTTTGCCCGGGACTGAGGGTGCCCAGGACCGGGGCTGCCGGCGCTAAAACTGACACAGTCCTGAGCACACTGGGGTGAGTGGTCGGCGTAGCCGTGGGAAAGAGCGGGCAGCCCAGAAGCAAACGTTCACAGGGAACAGAGGGTCACACATCAAGGGGCAAAGGAAGGACTCTGTAAGAGGTGGTGCTCAGAGGAATGGTAACTATTTTGAAAAGAGCAAATCAGACCCCCCTCATACCGTATTCCAAAATAAATCCCATACGGTTTGGTCAATTAGATATACATAAAAAGTGAAAACTTCTGAAACAGTGAGAATCTCTATAGGTAAACATTTCTGCCATTCTGACGTAGGGAAGAACGTTCTAAGAATAAATACAGCAGAAGATACCACAGAACAAAAGACTGATCCATTTGAATATAGAGTTTATTTTTCATATACATCAGGAAACAGCACACACAAATGAGAAAGGGAAATTATAAATTGGAAGAAAGATTTGCAAAAATGAATGCTAGGCAAAACCCGCCTCAGCCAGAGGATCCCAGAGAGCCCTGGCGGCTAACCGTGCGGCGGCATCCAGGGTGGGACCCTGGGACAGTGAGGGCCATAGGTGGGAACAAGGAAATAGAGTGACGTGTGGACTGTAGCTCGGAATAGTGCGTCAGTACTGGTTCATTAATATCGGCAAATGTGCCATCCCACGGAAGGTGTTCACAGCGGCGAAACTGGGTGTGGGGCATGTGACAGCTCTCTCTACTATCTCCCAACTTTCCTGCAACTCCAGAGCTGTTCTAAAATCAAAGTTTATTAAACATATTCCTGATAAAACTGGCTAATACATATACTATATAACTATATAAAACATAATAGAGAACTTAATATAGTATATATAACATATATGCATACATGCACACATAACATATAATACATATACCATAATGTATAACGTAACATAATATATAACTATACAACATACAAATTAGACAAATGAACATCTAAAGAAACTTGGGCAAAGCATTTAAATAGGTAAATGACAGAATAAATCAGTTTTACGCTCCTAAACTGCCACTGGGTTTGTAAATGGTTTCGTCGCTTCTGGAAAGCAGTTTGCCAACATGGATTAAGAGCCTTAAAATGTTCACACCTTTCAACTCAGTGAGTCCACTTCAGAGTAACCACCCTGCAGGCACGACCTGAGGTGCACACAGAGTTTGATGGGCAAAGACGTTCTTCCTGGGCTGTGTGTGATAGGAAATAATTGGAGACGTGCAGCACTCGGGGCCTCTTGTCGTCAGCTTTACGGTCTGTGCGTACTCTGAGGCTGTTCAAATGTATGGAAGAAGAGTGTGGCATCAAGGGTGCAGGTTTTGCAAACACATCTCAATTCAAGTTGAAGCACCATCAGCGGCCGTGTGATTTGGGGCGAATCACTTCACATTCTTTCTAAGGCGCAGTTCTCTCGTCTGTAAAATAAGGCCAATAACACATGTAATCCATAGGGGTTTTGTGAAAATCAAATGGGATTATTCAAGTCTTTAGCACAGTGCCTGCCAGATAGCTTAGTAAATAGCAAGTGACACTAACTTACAGAAAATGGGAGCAGAGAGAGGACCAGTAACTTACCCAAGGTCACACAGCTGGTGAGTCGTGAGCTGGGACTCAGACACAGAACGCTTGACTTCACATCCCACGTTCGTAACCACAACTCAAGTCTTCGCTCTTATTGATGCAGTTCCGCTGCTGCTGCGTAATGACCTGCGAAAATGCTCATGGGAAAACGCTGAGTAAAAAAAGTACATACAAAATTATATGTACTGTATCAATCTTATTTTCCCCTGAAATTTTTGTATGTGTACTAAACACGCATAGATGAAAGACTGGAAGGAAATAGGCCAACATATTAAAAGGATGATCTTTGAGTAAAGCGTTGAGCACACAGGAGGTGCTGTGTTCTCGCTGTGGTCACTTGTGCTGGTGTTCTGGTGACTCACCTAAGTGCCTTGGGTGTGAAGGCAGCTGTGTTCTTCCTGCTCAGGACTCACTTCCTGAGCTGAGCATTCGCATCGCACTCCATCTGTCTGGGAACACTCTCCCCATTGCTTCTGTGAAGGTGACTTTTTTCCCTTAGCTCTCTGTGTCTCTTTCCCTCTCTTTCCTATTTCTGTTTCTCTCTCTCTGTGCTGTGTTCTGTGTCCGTATTCCATTTCACCACTTTTCTCCTTAGCTGTGCTCAATCTGCGGTTTAACCTGTCCATTGAGTTTTTAATATGAAACTTTTTTATTTCTGGAATTCTCTTTCAAAACTACTTGGTCTTTTTAAAAACAAAAGTCTGTTCTTTCCTCCCGTTTTCACCACGCCTTTAATCGTTTTAACACGGCCGTTTTAGCCTGTGGGTCAGATGATTCCACCGTCTGAAGGGTTGGCGTCGAATGCGGCTGCTGGTTCTCACAGGGGCTTGTGGTGGCGCTCTCGTGTGCTCTGTGAGTTTTTCTTGTGCATCGTGCTCAGGGCGGCTTTGCTTGTGGGGATCCTGCGGGAAAGATGTCTCTCTGGAGCCGTCTTTGTTGCTTCTGCCTGGATTCGAGGGAGACCAACAGCGAGGGGTCCTTCATGCTGACTTTGACCTGGAGGATCACTGGACCTTGCAGGAGAGACACATCCTGAGGCCCAGGCCCGCGTGCAAGCAGGCTTGGAGCTCCCCGTCCTCATGGGGGACCTTTCCCTCCGACTCCCCAGGCCCAGGCTGTCTCCACGCTCCTGAGCCGGTTCTGGTCTCGCTCGCCCTCACTGAAGCTGTGGGCCTGTGCAGGCTCCAACTTTCCACAGGGGTCTCGATTCCAACCCCGGCCGTACTAAGGTCCAAGGCTCTGTCTCCTGCCTCCACGTGGCCACCAGAACCTAAGCACCTCACTAGGGAGATGACCAAGCCACCGCAGCACAGCCTCAGAGCTGCTGAACTCCACGTCCGCTAAATGCTCTGGGCGTGGACCCCTAGGAGTTTCTTCAGTTACTTGCAAACTCAGCTGTATGTTTAACAGGCTGCTGTTTTTTAATCCTTATTTCTAAGTGTGTCGCCCTGTGGGAGGACCTGCAGGTGATTTTGGCCCCCATGTTACTGGCAATGGACCCCAAAGATTATTTTTAAGGGAAAACAGTCTTAGGTGTCAGGCAACATTGACCTAGACATTGTTTTCTTTTAGAAGGTCATCCTGTTTCTTTCATAGGAGCATGTCAGTGGATTTTTTTCTGCCCTATTTCTTCATCTTTAAATAGTTTTTCTTGCCTAAAAACGAAAACAAAACTGTCAGCCTTCCAGTTACCTGTGCTCTGCTGTCTCCTGTGTTTTATTTTTATCCTAATCACGGCACATTTGGCAGGAAACCAAGTTTCTTGCCAGCTTCTTGCAAAGGACTCTAGTGAGGGTGAGGACAGGGATCCATCTCATATATGTGCTTGTAGATACACTATAAATGGGTCTTTTTTTTAATTTCTTTTTTGCCAAGGAAGATTCACCCTAATCTAACATCTGTTGCCAATCTTCCTCTTTTTGCTTGAGGAAGATTAGCCCTGAGCTAACATCTGTGCCAGTCTTCCTCTATTTCGTATGTGGGTCGCCACCACAGCATGGCTGACGAGTGGTGTGGGTCTACACCCAGCATCCAAACCCCTGAGCCTGGGCTGCTGAAGCAGAGCACGTGGAACTTCAACCACTCGGTCATGGGTGTGGCCCCTGTGAGTCATTTATAAAATGAGGAAAATGACCAGAGTAATGATTCCTAACTTTTTTTTATTAAGATTATGATAGTTAACAACCTTGTGAAATTTCAGTTGTGCATTATTGTTAGTCATGTTGTAGGTACACCACTTCACCCTTAGTGCCCTCCCCCCACCCCCCTTTCCCCTGGTAACCACCGATCAGTTCTCTTTGTCTTTATGTTAACTACCACCTATGAGTGGAGTCATACAGAGTTCGTCCTTCTCTGTCTGGCTTATTTCACTCCACATAATACCCTCAAGGTCTATCCATGTTGTTGTGAATGGGACGGCTTTGTTCTTTTTTATGGCTGAGTAGTATTCCATTGTGTGTGTGTGTGTGTGTGTGTGTGTGTGTGTGTGTGTGTATATATCATATCTTCTTTATCCAACCATCAGTTGCTTGGCACTTAGGTTGGTTCCATGACTTGGCTATTGTGAATAATGCTGCGGTGAACATAGGGGTGAATGGGACTTTTGGAATTGCTGATTTCAAGTTCTTTGGATAGATACCCAGTAGTGGCATGGCTGGGTCATAAGGTATTTCTATTCTTAACTTTTTGAGAAATCTCCATAATGTTTTCCATAGTGGCTGCACCAGTTTGCATTCCCACCAAAAGTATATGAGGGTTCCTTTTTCTCCACAGCCTCTCCAACATTTGTCACTCTTGGTTTTGGATATTCTAACAGGTGTAAGGTGATATCTTAGTGTAGTTTTGATTTTCATTTCCCTGATCTTCCTGCCTTTACAACAGAAGTAAATATTTAAATGATGGTTATTTCTTGCTATTAACCCATGACCTATGTTAATTACCCATGCTTTATAAATGCTCCTTGTTTATAGATTGTTTCATTAGGTTAGTTAAAAAGTAACTAGGGAGAAAATAATGAAAGGTGAACTGAAGTCAAATGCAGACTTTCAACTTTAGGATATCACCTCCAGTAAAAAGCCTTGTTCATCCCAACAGGTGTACTTCAGAATCCCATTAACTCTGAATCTTTCTGAAAAGATTGCAGCTTCTATTTAACTGTCTTTTAACATCACAAAGGTTTTAAAAAATTAAAACCAGATTAATCTGGTATTACTGATATTAAATGATTTTTCCAAATTTTTATTCTCCTCTTTTGCTTATACATTACTTGTACTTTCACAAACTACTGGAATAACTTTCAATTTCACTTTATTAATGAGTAGAAACTGTTTAGTGTTGAGAATAAGTAGTAAAAGTTCCCTATCATACACTGAGGGATTATCCAAATTTGGATCTCTGCCTTCAGAGAATATATTTCCTCAATGCAGTACTTCTTAGAATTTTTATTTTTTAAAGAGAAATTTTAAGAAAAGAACTCGAATTTCTTGCTAAAAGTAGGTATATTTAATAATACAAAGAAAATTGGTTAGTATATTACTCTATAAATGTGTATGCATGCACAAAAATTGAAAGTTATTATATGTTCAAACATAACTTTTTATCTTTATCAAAAGTAGAGGTTCATTCTAGAAAATATACAAAACAGAGGGAAGAGTAAAGGGGAAAAATCCTACACATATAGAGCATGTTCATTTCTTAGTTTATTGTTACTTCTATAAAAATAAGATATTGCAAACTATTTTAAATCAAGCTTTTCCCCTTCAAAAATATCTGGTGAAGATCTCTAAATGTTATCTGGTGTAGAGCTAATTTATCATTTTCAAATATTTGAAACACAAAAATTTGTGCTATTCCTTATTGATTAATAGTCACTTTGATTCTAGTCACTTTGACTCCAATATTTCAAAAATATACTTATAATTTATCTTTATATATATTCATTTTATTTCCAGCAGACAGTTCTTAAGAAAAGAATTGACGGAATGAAAGATGCATAAATATTTAATTTTCACAGAAGTTGCTCCTCTATTTTTCTTGGAACACATTGTGCATTTTCAACTTTTTAATTCAGGCTTCTTTGATTTTTATATCTGGTTATATTTTTGGTTTAATTATTACAGTTCTTTCCTTAAAAGGTGCCAATAATGTGCATGCTGACATCCCTTTGCCAGTTTACCATTTTCTTTCTACTCATGTTAATATTTTGTTCATTTCACCTTAATTGTGTCTGCTTTCCTTGGCTCTACTATTCAAGCACTTGCCTTATTTTCATTAGTGATTATTCTGTTACTCATACTTCTGATTTGACCTTCCTTTCTGTGATGGCCTTATTTTACTCTTCAACATTTGTTCTTGAATTATTCTATTTCATTTTGTTATTCCTTTCCTAGATTTTTTCTGTGAACCACTCATTCACTTCTATAAAGATAATTGCTTCATTGTTATCTTTTTTTAATTCACAATAATATGCAGCCATACTTCCTTTGTGGCAAGATCGTTAAGACAGTGTTCTCTCTTTGACATATATTAATGGTTTATTCATCCTTTTCTTACCTACTTTATATGTACATATATATATAATATATATTAAGACACATATATATATATTAATTTGTTTTATTTTTAGTTGTCATTCTTCTTTCTAAAAGTTTCTGTCTTCCTGGAATATTCAGAAAGTTCATATGGGGAGCAGCAAGATAAATATTCCTAATTCCCATGACACAGTTTTGTCTTTATGAATTAGAGTCTATTTAACATTTTTCCTCTGAAAAAAAGCAGATATCTCTGAAGAATATCTCACCAAACAATATGCCCTTTCTGATATATATATATATTTTCAAACAAGCCTAAACTAAGGCTGTTCTTTTAAATGAATCTTAAAGGTCATCATTTTCATCATTGCAGTGGCTATTCTTCCTGAAGTTTTCATAATTTTTCAACTAGTTTCCAATAAAATGTTGCTTTCAACACCTTTCTCATGATAAAATTGATGCTAGGTTAATAATCTTCAACATAATACTATGCATCAAATTTAGATATATAGGACAGACCTGATGGCACAGCGGTGAAGTTCACACGTTCCGCTTTGGCAGCCTGGGGTTCACCGGTTGGGATCCTGGGTGTGGACGTGGCACTGCTTGGCAAGCCACGCTGTGGTAGGCGTCCCACATATAAAGTAGAAGAAGATGGGCATGGATGTTAGCTCAGGGCCAGTCTTCATCAGCAAAAAGAGGAGGATTAGTAGCAGATGTTAGCACATCTGCCTCAAAAATAATAATAATAAATTTATATGTATATATTTTCATTCATGTGTGCATATATATATTTGTCTGTTAGGTATATATATAAAGTGTGTATGTACGCATATATATGTGTAGGTGTGTGGTGCATAGTGTGTATGTGGATACCTACATACATATGCACACAGTACTCTGGGGTACATATTTAATGTTAGTAAGTTTCCTTTGTAGGAAAAGTTTAAAAAATGAATATATGGGTACATCTCATTATTTATTTACCCTTGTAAAATGCTCATTTGTATTGCTTCTAAGAACTGAATTGGATTTTACTATGTTCTTTTTGTTGGCAATAGCTCTGTGCTTGTCTAGCTCAAGTATATTTACTAACAATTTAATCTCAGGTTTTGGATTATTTGATGTACCTTAATACTGATGACATATACTCTTATGAGAGGAAAAAAGAATAATAAAATCTACCACAAATGTACAAGAATTCTTTTCAGATTCTGTGTAAAGAAAGTCCATGGCAATATGTTATTTTTCACAATTGAAAGAGTAACCAGATATATAAGCATTTGGTGAATATACGTTCACTAACGTAAAGGAGAAGCTGAAGAGGAAAATACAAATACTACGAAAATGACCTAGGAATAAGTCAGTATTGAGTGATAACAAGTTCAAAATAAAATTTGATTTTTAGGTCAAGAAAAGCGAGCAACTAGAAAACATTTTTCGATATAGAGTAGAGGAGATTGTCAGGGTTTAAATCTAGTTTTAGAGAAGTGTTCCTGAAAACAGCCAACTAATATGAATTCCTATAGGGGAAAGACAATAAGATATGAATTCCTATAGGGGAAAGATAATAAATGGGCTGATAGTGGGACAATATACATATCTATATACATATATATATATTAGTAAATACAAGAGAAAAATAGGATTGCATTTGAAGAAAAGATATGTGATTGGTTACACTTTTTTGCTAGTCTTTTTTTATGCTGTCTACTTTGAAAATATATAAAGACAAAGCTGGCTATTTGAATAAAATAAATATTCACCTGAGTTTCCTTACTCAAGCTACTTATTACTAAGTATTCATCTCTATTATCTCTAACATTCCTCCACTGAAACACATCTCACACGTATAAAAGAGTGGTTATCACTGTTTCTGGGGGATACTGGTGTCAAGTTTTTCTAATTCTAACCAAAACCCAAGTGTGTGAACATCTTTATGCAGGCCCATTCCAGCGTCACCAGGGACACATCACGCCATCAGTGAGATAATGAGCTGATAATAAAGATAGCAGTTGAATAATAGATCTAACACAACATAGAGATACAGAGCCAAGAGGTGATTTGAGGGAAAGAGCAATGACAACAACCAAAACACAACATCAGTCATGTGCAGTGATGGAACAAATTGTACACTATTCTAACATCAAGATATGATGTTTGAATATTGCTGGCCTTGGTACTGATTCGTGATGTTCCCTGCATGATATAAAATAGAGTTCTTATTACCCCTTTGGCCTTCTGTCTTGAACTTTCAAGTTTTAAGAGCCAAATAAAGCAAAGGAATTATATTATATGATGTAACCTGTCTGTAGATCCCAAGTCACTTCTCTTTGCATGTGTGGAGAGTGTAAACTTTGAATAGCTGAAGCATGTTCAGGAGAACAGAACAACTTTATTAGATCAATCACAATCCATGATAATTCTTTTGTGTGTATCACAGTAGGTATATTTTATTATAGTAACATAGTGCTCAAGTTAGCCTAGCTAAAACACTAATGGAATATATTGGCCGTGTTAGTGAAAAATATGAAGTAAGGTTGGCTTCGGGCCTGTTTTGTTTCAACAGTTAAAGTATGTCATCGTTATCTTGTTTGTTTCCATCTCTCTCTTTTACTAGCTGACATTTCGTCTGAAGACTGACTTACCGTTATGATTACAAGATGTCTGCCAAGAATTCCCAGATCTTCATTATTCTGTAATGAGCTAAAGAGTAAGATTGCCAGATGAAATTCAGAGCACCCAGTTAAATTTGAATTTCTGATAAACAGCATTTTTTTTTTGGTATAAGTATGTCTTATGAAAAATTATTCATTGTTTATCTAAAATTCAAACTTAACTGGTCATCCTGTATTTTGCTTGCTAAATCTGGCAATCTTACTAAGGGAAGAAATACAGCTTTGCTTTGGGAAACTCTTAAAAACTGAGGAAACTTCTTTTCAGAAGTTCTCTCAAAATATCTTCTCATGTTTCATTTTCTCAATTTTGTCATGCATCGTGCCTGAATAAGTAATCATTCTCAGGAGATGAGATTTTGAATGTTTTGTTTAGACTGAGCTGCATGTTGCACTACATTTCCAGAGAAGTATAACCATAATACCCTAAAATTTTGGGTGGTTATGAAGAGTAGGATACTAGCTAACTGTTGAGGAAGTGACAGCAAGAGTTATATTTCAAAATATAATGGCAGAGGCAATGTAACATAATTTTAAATAATACAGAATTTGAAGCCACACTAGGTGGATCTTCTGTGTGTTAGCAATGTAACCTCGGGCAAGCTGCTTAACTAACCCTCCGTGCATCAGTTACTTCACTTTTGAAACTGGCCTTATAATAGTATCTACTTCATGATAGTTTTTATTTAATGTATATAAAGTACTTAAACAGTAGTTTGCCTATAGAAAATCTTTATCTTATGATAATCAGCATAAGGAAAACACACCTCAAAATGACATTTTGGAAAATCTACAAATGAATTATCATTAATTCATGAATGTCCTAATTTAGACCGAGTGGAAGAGTACCCTTAAAACTTATTTTTACTGATGTTTCTTGAGCATTTTGTTGGAAGAAAATTTATTGGAGCTGTGGACATCAATTTAGATACTTATTGAAGTTTAGCTAGTACCCAATTGTGTAATTTTCTTATTGTAGCAACAACAGTTAATATGAGATCTATCTACTTAATAAATTGTCGTGTGTACAATACAGTATTGTTAACCATGATCGCCATGTTGTAGAGCAAATCTCTAGAACGTCTTCATCTTGCGTAACGAAAACTTTACACCTATTGAATAACAGCTCCAATTTCCCCCTCCCCCAACCTCTGGCAACTACCATTCTTCTCTCTGCTTCTATGAGTTTGACTATTTTAGATAACTCATGTAAGTGGAATAATGTACTTACTTGTTCTTCTGTGGCTGGTTTATTTCACTTAGCATAATGTCCTCCAGGATCATCCCTTTTGTCCCATATGGCAGCATTTCCTTCTTTTTTAAGGCTGAAAAATATTCCATTGTGTGTATATGCCACGTTTTCTTAATCCATTCATCCATTGATGGGCATTCATGTTGCTTCCATATCTTGGGTGTTATGAATAATGCTGCAATCACACAATCACACAAGAGTCCAGGCATCCCTCTGAGATCCTGATTTCAATTCTTTTGGACATATACCCAGAAATGGGATTTCCGGATCACACGGTAGTTCTATTTTTAATCTTTTGAGGACCCACCACACTGGTTTCCATGGTGGCTGTCCCATTTCTATTCTCACCAAGAGTGTACAAGGGTTACAATTTCTCCACATCCTTGCCAACACACTAAAACAGTATGGTATTGGCATGAAGATAGACATATAGACCAATAGAACAGAAAAGAGAGCCCACATGAGTAATAAGAATACACAATGGGGAAAGGATAGTTTTTTCAACAAATGCTGGCAGGAACACTGGACAGCTATATGAAAAAGAAGGAAATTGGAACCTTAACTTTCACAATACACAAAAATCAACTCAAAATGGATCGAAGACTTAAACAAAAATCTTGGAGCTGTAAAACTAGAAGAAAACACGGGGGGAAAGCTTCTTGACATTTGGCTTAGCAATTACTTTTTGGATATGAAATCAAAAAGCAAAAACAGAAGTGGGGCTATATCAAACTAAAAAGCTTCTGCACAGCAAAGTTAATAGCCAACAAAATGAAAGGCAAGCTATAGAATGTGAGAAAAATTTTGCAAACTATATATCTGATAAAGGATTAATATCCAAAATATATAAGGAGCTCCTATAACTCAATAGCAATAATAATAAAAACAATATTCTCACTAAAAGTGGGCAAAGGACTTGAATAGACATTTATCCAAAAAAGACACACAAATGGGCAACAGGTATCTGAAAATGTGCTCAATGTCACTAAGCATCAGAGAAAGGCAAATTAAAACCACAATGAGGGGCCGGCCCGGTGGTGCAGCAGTTAAGTGCACACATTCCACTTCGGCGGCCTGGGGTTCGCTGGCTCGGATCCCGGGTGCGGACATGGCACTGCTTGTCAAAGCCATGCTGTGTAGGTGTCCCACATATAAAGTAGGGGAAGATGGGCACGGATGTTAGCTCAGGGCCAGTCTTCCTCAGCAAAAAAGAGGAGGGTTGGCAGTGGATGTTAGCTCAGGGCTAATCTTCCTGAAAAAAAAAAACCACAATGAAATATCACCAGACACCTGTAAAAATGTGACTATTAAAAAAAGTCATTGTTTCATAATTTCTGTAAATAATAAGACTAAATTATTCGTAGCTTTATGTCATAACTTCATCTTCACAAGTTCCTTACCATAATTGTTCAGTAGCCACATATATTTGCATATTCTCACAGACTAAGGTCCAGTTGAAAATTAGAGACTATCAAAGGAACAAAATGGAAGTATACTAATCAAACCTTATATTGATGCAATCTCTATCATCTTATCATATGTATTGGTAGCAGAGAAAGAGAGTTCCATGCATATTCTTATTCCACTTTTCCTTGTAAGAACCGCATAATATAGTAATTAGGTATCTAGTGAAATCTGAAAATTTATTCGGCATTCTGACATTGTCTTAGTCCATTCAGGCCACTATAACAAAATGCCATAAACTGAGCAGCTTATAACCAACAGAAATTTATTTCTCACAGTTCTGGGTGCCAGGAAGTCCAAGATGAAGGAGTTGGCAATTCGGGGTTTTGTGAGGGCCCAGCGCCTTCGATGGCTGTTTTCTTGCTGTGACCTCACATGGTGGAGCACGCTGGTGCCTCTTTGATGAGGGCACTAAGTGCATTGCTAACTACTTCTGAAAGCCGGCACCTCCAAATACCCTCACAGTGAGGATTAAGTTTCAACATATGAATTTTGGGGCAACATAAACAGAAAGTCCACAGCAGATATTAAGAAAAGTTTAGTGTCTTCATTTCTTTCTAACTAATCTGTTATTTGCTGTGAATTCTCTACCCGTAAGTAGTTTTCTGTAGCAGGCATAGGATGGGAGTTTTGGGGGACTTTGAAAGAGTCAACAGAATCCACTGGATTTATTTTAATGTTTTATACACAATCTCTGCTTGGAAAATGCAAGGAAATTTCGGTGTTTTTACTATGTGTTCCCTTTACCTGGTCCTGTGTTCATGGAGTGGAAGAGTTGAAAAGGGCTGTTAAGATAGAAAGAGAATGTGGCAATGAAGAAAATAGAGAATCTTCAGATGCATAAGGTGGCCTCTAGGTTCTCCTGGGCTGGTGTACTCCAAAGAGGGTTTGGCTCAACCCCATCCCTGGGTGTGCAGCTAGTAGATGTGTCTCATGTTTATGGCTTCCTTATGTTGGATCTCATCTCTTTTTACATTAATTTAGGCTGGTAGTCCTTATTAGTAATCTTTGCTGCTGCCTCATCATCCCTTGGCCCTTATCTCTCAATGTCTGCCAGGTTCTGCATTTGGATTCTTGCCTGGGTTGCCTTCGGCCTCCATTTCAACAGTGACTTTTGCCTTTTGAGCCATAGCACATTTATTGAGGTCTTCTTGGCTCTCAGTTTGGTTATGTCTATTGACTCTAAAAAGCCCGTGGAGGTTTCTGGGTCTCACTATGCTGAAAGGAGATGAAAGATATTCAAGAGTGTCAGCTAATCCCTCTTCCCAGATAACAAAGCTGATCCTCTCTCTTTTCTTTACTGGAACCCACCGGTGTGGGAGAAGAGCATTGTGTGGAGTATCTCCTTCATAAATCTCAGATATCCAGTGTCTAAAGACATATAAAATAGCTTTATTACAGGTTTGAAATTTGCTCAAGTCAGATTAAGACATCTGCCTAGATTCTTGCTTTTATATATGTGGCTTACTTCCATAAAATCCTGGGACCAGAACAGGTGGTGTTTCCTTCTTTTCTTTCACTGTCTGGTTGGGAATTCCCTTATGCTAAACTCTGTCTATGATCAGGTCCTCAAAGCTTAGCTCTTGATACGATAAATGCAAAGAATAGGAATATAGGAAATAATTTTTTTCTAAGCTTTATATTCAAAAGCTAAGTAATTTTCTATTCTTCACTATGTTGCAAAAAAATCCATTCATGCATATAATTAATGAATTCTTTAAGATATTTAAGAACACAAAGGATGAGTTCAATGTTAATTTGTATATACATATATACCTATATACATATATATGTGTATTTCAAGATATTTCCTTTGGTACATTAATATGTAGAGAGAGCAGAATTCTCAGCTGCTACACATTTTTGGGGGGAACATGATCACGTTTAACGAAAACTTGTCAAAAATGTTAAAAAAGGGAAAAAATGTTGTAGAAGGTTGCTAGTGGCAAATAAACGGAGGCAATCCATAAGGGAAAGGCTCCCTCATGCAATATCCCTAATGATCACTTTTCTGGGCTTTACAAGAGTGATTCTTTTTAGGAGAAAATTCCCACAAATTTTGTTAGAATCTTAAAGTAACTGAAAAAACAGTTTTACAAATTCTGCTCTAAATTGCTTAATCTTCTAGCTTCTTGCCAAGGGGTAATTTGGGGGGAATAGCTATGGGATATCCGTATTGGAATATCCATATTTTGTAC
The DNA here is from genome assembly GCF_041296265.1 of Equus caballus. Taxonomy (NCBI): domain Eukaryota; kingdom Metazoa; phylum Chordata; class Mammalia; order Perissodactyla; family Equidae; genus Equus; species Equus caballus. The sequence continues at coordinate 5,857,483 of NC_091702.1, forward strand.
CCCTTATCTGAAAGATAGTAAAGCATTTGCCTATAAAAATAAAGGAGGAACTTAGAATTATAAGGAAAAAAAACCTTAGCCACCATCTCTGTCAAATATGCTATGTTTTATATTTGAGATTTTCTTAGCCAAGTAGAATTTTAATTTTGATTTTTGCATGAGAATGCTTCTTTTCAAGTACTAGTTATACCACTTATTATTAGAGACAAGTCACTTACTCTTTCTAAGTCTCAATACCTGTATCTCTGAAATGGCTCAGGTGGACAATATATGAGACGGAAAAAATGTTTTATTTTTGGAACACAAATACCCATTGTATGTATTAACATTAAGGATATACTCATCTGAAAAAAATCTGTTTTGTGAGTGTTTGTAGAGACTTCTATAGAGAGAAGAGGTGTTAGATATTTTTAATTGGTAAATAAACAAGCTAATGAGCTCTATTTTATAAAAGAAACAGAATAGTAAATATAAATGACAAGACTTTTATCCAGATTAGAATACAAAAATATTATTATTTGACAGAGTAAATTTAACATCACTTTATTTTCCTTACAGTGGAATTGGATTTTAACAGACGTGGGTATATTGGATATATATGACATCGAGTATCTTAAAGGTGATGACATTTTAAATGGTTTTCCAAAGTGGAAAATAATTTTAAAAAGAAAAAGCAAAGACATAATTTATTTTCTGTACCAGATGAAGCAAGTGCATAGTGTACAGTTTTTTTTTCAAGATGACTTAAAAGAGTATGTTTGCTATATTTAATTTTTTGTCACTAGATGGCAAAATACTATATGTAAAAATAAAGAACTTATGACAGTAATGAGATTAAATTAATGGCAAGTAAACGCAATTGTGTAAATTGTCAGAGAATACCGTTTAGTTCAAGTAACAATAACCCCTTTAAAATTAAAATTCATTATGTAAGGCTTTATCTCAAGGTTATTTTTGTCACAATAATTTAATGATAATCATGTGTAAATCTAAATTTTCATTTTTAAGCACCAATATGGATATAGTATACAAAAATCATTATATTCCAGTGTAGAGTAAACTTGGAAGACTGTTACATTGAAATAAATATCAAATGAATGAAAATAATTTTGTTTTAAAAAAACCTCAATTTAATAAAGGGGGAAACATTTATGTGCAACATATAGTGAATGCTGAAATTATTTCAGTCATTCACGTGTTATGCATTTTAATAATGCTACTAGAAAAATAATGTTTTCAATCTAATTTACTCTAACCTACATTGTTTGCTGGCATTGTCATGAAAGAGAAAGACGTGAGACCTAGTATTTTCATTATTACTGCTGCATACAAACTACCCTAAATGCGAAGTTTTTTAAAACAACAAATTCTTTGCTCTTGAGTTTTTAGTTTTTTTATTTGAGCAGTGTTCAGCCAGAACAGCATATCTCTAATCTATGTGAAACAACTTAATTGGGGCTAGAAGATATCCAGTAATTCATCGTGGCTGATTGTTGGCTGGAAACTCAGCCGGGACTATCAACTAAGGCTTAAATTTTCTTCCACATGGTTATCTGGGCTTTTTTCCACTTCATAGCAGGATAGATATCAAGAGAGAGGACACAGAACTTGACAGTCTTCTAAGAAATTAGGGCTGAAACCAGCACAGAGTCACTTCCGCTATGTTCTATGAAACACTCTCAGTTCTGGTTACACAGTTCAGATTCAAGGGGGTAGAGAAACAGACTACAGGTTTCTGAGGGGAGTGACAAAGAATTTATAGTTCTCTTTAATCTGCAATAGTCTACCCTCTATCCATAATTATTTCCATAACACTCACCTTTAAAATACCCTATAAGACATAAAGATTTATCTCATTAGTCATCATACTCAAATCTGGAGTATTTTCATTTGTTTCAGGAGATGCAGATGTGGGGGTTGTTTTTAGATGTGGTTTCTATTGGTCTAAAAAAACATGAAGTAACGTGAAAAGTTTTGTGCCCTCCATATACCCAAATAAAATGACAGATATAGGAAAAAGGTAATGGACACTTTTATTCAAAAAGGAGGAGAATGGGAGGCAGAGAGAAATCATTAGTTCGTAGCGATTCTGAAATCTCTGGGTGTGTATTGCCAGTTGCTTGATTAGCGCTCAGTGCCGCACTCTGGGAATGGTTTTCTATGGCTCTTCGTTTCCCTCTCTAAGTTCTTGGCTCTGCCCTTTGCCATTAGAAATATTCCAAAGTTGCAGCTGCATAGCTTTCTCAGTCTGGGTCACGGTTCTGGGAAGTTAAGGGCGTAGAGACCACTCTTTGTTTTAAACTCTGTCCCTTTCAGTTCAAGTGGATTAATCTTTTGAAAATTTGTGAGTTTCTTTTCTGCAATTTATATTCAATTCAATGAGACGAAGTGGGAGACAAGCCCAGATTTCTTTCTAAGGAAGGCCCTTCTCTACCCTACATCATGTTTTAGGCTGCCATTGGACAACACTCTTCTGCTGCTCAGAAGCTCTTCATCTAGCTGCACGGGTCAGTGAGACAGGTCCATAAATCTTTCTGAGGTCTTAGCAAAGGGTCTTACAAGATCCACCATTGACATTTTTGACTCAGAGACCACTTTACTGGATTTAAAGTCCCACTGAATTGAATCTTTTACCTGAAGCCTTTTATTACTTTGGTAACTTATTGTTGTTTAAAGACTTGGAATGAGAAAGTTTTATTTTCAAACACAGTCCTGCTCTTTTATTTTTCCTTTAAATTCCACCTGAAGACTGAGAGTTCATCTTGGCTCTTCTCAAAGCTTTGTACTTTTTCATAAGAAGCTCAGAGAAGTCAGCTAGTAGCTGCAGCATTCTTCCTGGAAACCTTGTAGGCCATATCTGTGAGTTAATTAGATACCATTTCTATTTTCCAGAACATCTCAAGCAACAGTACTGGCAAATGTTATTTCACTTTCCTCTTATATTCAATAGCAAGATCACTGGCCTTCCAGCTTTCACCAATAGTGTCCTTGGGAGCTTCCCCACCACTCCATTTCAAAGCTAATTCCACAAGTTTTAGATTTTTGTTCCAGTAGAACACCATCTCAAGAACTAGTGATACTAGTAGCACCACGTATACTATTTATAAACTAATGTCACATATTTTTCCTTATAAATAAGCTTTTTTTATTTTGGAATACTTCAAGCATTACAGAAAAGTTGCAAGATTGTTCAGGGAGTTCCCAAATACTCCATACTCAATTTCTTCCACTGTTAACGTCTTACAGTGCCATGGAACAATTGCAAAAACAAAGAAATTAACTAACTCTAGACTTTATTTGGATGTCACTAGTTTTCCCATGAATTTTCTCTTTTTGTTCCAGATTCAAATGTAGGGTACCACATTATAGTTAGTTCTCAATATCTTCCCAGTCTGTGAAAGTTTCTTAGTCTTTCCTAATCTTCTGTGACTTTGACAGTGTTTAGAAACATTGACCAATTATGGAGAATGTACCCAACTGGGGATTGTCTGATTTTTTCTTTTTTTTTTTTTATGGTTAGACTAGTATATGGTTTTTGGAAAAAATAACACACAGTACTCTTCTCGTTACACCATATTGGGTGCTACATGATATCAACAAGATTTCATTGGGGATTTTAACCTTCATCACTTAGTTAAGGTAGTGTTTGCCAAATTCATCCACACAAAACTTACTAATCGACCTTTCTATGGTATATTCTTTGGAAGCAAGTCACTACGTGTAGCCCTCCCTCAAGCAGGGCCTAGAAGGTGATTAACTTGTACCTCCTGAAAGAGGAGATGTATCCATATATTAATGTGGTTCTTCTGTCAGGAAGATTTACTGCTTCTCCTCGTGTATTTATTTATTTAATCATTTATTTATGTTAGTATGGACTCATGAATATGTATTTTCTATTTTTGGTTATAATCCAATACTGCATTATTTATTCATTCCTCAAATTGACCCAGCTTTGTTTACCGGGTGCTCTTTCAGGTTGGCTAATGTGTTCTTTTAACATACCCTATTCTTCTGAATTTTTTAATAAACTTATTAAAATTTTAGGATAGATGTAGGTTTACAGAAAATTTGTCAACATAGTGTAGAGAACTCACATACACCCCACATCTAGTTTTCCTATTATTTATACCTTACATTAGCATGGTATATATGTCACAATTAATAAACCAATAGTGGTATATAATTAACCAAAGTCCACACTTTATTCATATTCCCTTAGTTTTTCTCTAATGTCCTTTTTCTGTTACAAGATTCCATCCATTTAGTTGTCATATCGCTGTAGTCACATCACATTTAGTTGCAGACTGTGACAGTTTACAGAATATCCTTGAGAGTTTTGAGTAATACTGGTCAGATATTTTGAAAAATATCTCCTAGAATTTTTCTGATATAATTCTCATTTTTTGACTAGGGTAATAGGGTAATGGGTTTTGGGGAGGCCAACCACAGAGGTAAATTGCCATTCTCTTCATATCATATCAAAAGTATGTCTTACGACTATTGATCTTAACCTTGAACACTTGACTAAGAGAGTGTTGGTTAGGTTTCTATACTGTAAAGTTACTGTTTTCCCCCTTTTCTATACTGTACTCTTTGAAGTAAGTCACTGTAATCAGCCCACACTGAAGGAGCGGAGAGTTATGCCCTCCTTCCTGGAGGAGGAAGTATTTATAGAAATTATTTGGATTCCTCTCCAATGGGGATCTATCTATTCTCTCCCACTAATTTATTTATTCAATCATTTATTTGTATCACTATGCACCAATGGATATTTATTTTGTACTTTAGATTATAATCCAATAATGCATTATTTATGTGGTTGTTCAAATTGTGCCAATTTGTTATTTCAGTTAGCTCCTGTGTCCCTTTGACATATTCCTTCATTTTGTTGTTTTGTGAGTTCTTCCATACTTTCTGGCACTATAAGATGTTCCAGACTCTCGTCACTTTTGTTTATGAAAAGTCAAGTCTGATTTAAGACTTTGATCTCAAATTCAATTTACATTTCATATCTTTCCCAGTCTCAAATGCAGACTTAAAACATACCTCTAGTTTAATGGCGATAGTGATTTGGGAGATAAAAGGCAAAACCTGATTTTGTGACACTTTTTAGTCCCATCCTCCTTAAGGTCAATCTCCTTTGGTGCTGGAGGTAAAGAGCGGGAGGAAACATGAACATCTCATGGAAACTGCCATTGAACATGGCAGAGTAATATCCCTGTTCCAATTTAGGCCAGATGGCCATCTTATATTTGCTGCTGGTGTTCTATACTGTTTGGGGAATGTAAACACTTCACAGTAGCCACAGACACAGATACTAGTGAAATCCACTTTTACAATCTCCAATTAAATTACAATGGAGTGGGCCCTTTGGTTTTATTCTTGTTTGTATGACAATAGTTACATCTCTCACCTTTAGCAATCTTCTAGTACATTGAGACTTTTAAACATCTTATATTTCATATATTGGAACTCAACATCACATTACCATGTAAAATACTCTCTTATACATATTTGCATGTAGCTCCATAACAATATGCAACAATCGAAACAACTATCAGAACTTGTAACCAAAGAAGTGTATATAGTGAAAATTAAGCAACATTATCATCCTTTCTTCATTAAGTTTCACTAATATAGAGAATCTGAGGCTTCTTTCACGGCTATAAGTTAAGGACAAATTCCTCATCCTACATATTGATAAAACAATTGATGAGAAATATTTTACGCTGTCATAGAGTAAGAATAGAAGTCACAGTAACAGGCATAACAACTATGTATAAATAATTATGTCATTATGTCAAAATATAGGAAATATTTATATCAAAGTTGTGATGAAACAGAATTTGGTTCAACTTAGTTAAAAATGTAAATATTAACTATATTCCAAATAGAATGTTATTACTTGGAATCTCATCATAAAGAAAATATATCTTACAGTCTAGGAATTCCATCCAGTAGAAGCACCAAAGATGATGATAAGTATATACAATTCTGATTAAAATTTATGTAAGTGAGATGAAATAGTAAGATTTGTAATTTGTGGAAATGAACCATATTTCTAAGCATTCTCACCCATTCCAATGACAGGAATGTCAGAATGCCTTGTGAAGGGCCTGGAAAAGAGGAGAGGAGGGGAGGGAGATTGGCCACAAAGGATTTGACTGTTTCTCTTTCCCACACTCACTGTAGCACCTTTTTAAAAAACACAGATTGTTTAGATGTTCAGTACACTTGAAATATTTATGTGGGCTAGGGACAATTTGAATTCTAGTTTGGAAGGCATTTGAGTGTGGAACCTTGGAGTAAAGCAAGTGATAATTAGTGAAGAGAAGAAAGAGGTGGACATTTTCAGCAGAGCATGCGGCATATGAACAGATCTTGAGTCAGGGAATGTGGAACGTCAGAGACATAGCTAACACATACACCTCCTTCATGTCTGTCTTTCTGCTTCAGCCTCACCCTGGCAGGCACTTGTAATATAAAATAGGAGAAATATTATTAATAAAGAGAATTCTTTACCATATGGATGTACTTTGAAGAAGAATATAAAAACACCTAGTGCCTTCCTAAAATTAAGCAAGAAAATTTTGTTTTCTTTGTATGCTTTTTATAGTTCTCAGAGAAGGAGATGTTGGCAGGGTGGTGACAGGAGGAAGAATGAGAGAAGTACAAAAATGTAAGGAGCAAGCAGGGTCAGGGCACTACTTACCACTCCTTGTTAAGTAAAAACTGAACAGTAATTGAAGAAAATAGTAATAGCAGGGGCAGTAGTAGCAGTATAAGTAATGATAAGAAAAACAGAAATAACAATGACTTCTTTTCATTATTTATATGTTTTAGATGTTTTCAATAGACGACCTCACTCTAATAAACTCTGTTGAACACCACTCTATTGAACACCACCAACCCTATCAACATGCTGAGGTGGGTGATAATAGTGTCTACGTTTTACTGTAAATTTAGGTTTA